>NC_090648.1:229657731-229998981 GCF_040937935.1 Hyperolius riggenbachi
TCTATGGTAACCATCCACATGGGGGATAATGGCTC
Source organism: Hyperolius riggenbachi (assembly GCF_040937935.1). Classification (NCBI taxonomy): domain Eukaryota; kingdom Metazoa; phylum Chordata; class Amphibia; order Anura; family Hyperoliidae; genus Hyperolius; species Hyperolius riggenbachi. The sequence goes on from NC_090648.1 coordinate 229,657,767, forward strand.
TTCTAGTATTGATGTCTACTTGTTACTAAATAAATTACAGCAGAAATCTGAGGATTGATATATTTGCTAGCGTAAGGGCCTGTTCAGACTATGCACGTTCCTAGACGTTTTCAGGGAACACGTACGGGTACCAAAAACGCATAGGAACGGCTCCTAATGCTTTTGAATGGGCTAGTTCACATGTATGCGTATGAGACGCATACGTTTCTCATCCGCATTGCTGCACGCAGTTCTGTGCGTCACGCATAGAAACGGACGCAATGAAAGTCTATGGACGCGTATCAAAAACGCGTACTATTGCGTTTTTAGCGTCCGTTTTCCTCTATGGTTCCCACAAAAAAATTTTTTTTCCCCTGGGTCACGTGTGTGTGCAAAACGCAATAGAATACGCATTAGAACGCAAGAAAAACGCATGCGTTTTCAACTTGCGTTTCTTTGATTTTAAACGCATTCTTCATACGCAGATAGTCTGAACAGGCCCTAACTGTATGATGGAGTACAAAGTTATGGGGCTGTCAATACCCCCATTGCTACTTCTCTGCCCTGTTGAAGTACAGATCCCCACATGCATAATCACCCTTTAGATCTATAAATTACCTGGGATCGATTGAAAGTTGATCAATTTGGCAGGTTCAGGGTAATAGACTTGTGGCAGATTTGCTCAGTTATTTCATCTGCGGGAAAAATGTATACGTGCCTAAAAAAAGGCCTATGAGATGGTGTGTTTCGCAAGGTGCCAAACCCGGCCTGGCATTCTGATATTGGCGAAAGAGAGGAAGGAGCGTGGGCAGGGCGCCTATGCTTTGTATATATATATATGTATATATATATATATATATATATATATATATATATATATATATGCCCCCTTCCTGATTTCTTATTCTTTTGCATGTTTGTCACACTTAAATGTTTCTGCTCATCAAAAACCGTTAGCTATTAGTCAAAGATAACATAATTGAACACAAAATGCAGTTTTAATTGATGGTTTTTATTATTTAGTGAGAAAAAAAACCTCCAAATCTACATGGCCCTGTGTGAAAAAGTGATTGCCCCCCTTGTTAAAAAATAACTTAACTGTGGTTTATCACACCTGAGTTAAATTTCTGTAGTCACCCCCAGGCCTGATTACTGCCACACCTGTTTCAATCAAGAAATCACTTAAATAGGAGCTATCTGACACAGAGAAGTAGACCAAAAGCACCTCAAAAGCTAGACATCATGCCAAGATCCAAAGAAATTCAGAAACAAATGAGAACAAAGTACTGTAATTGAGATCTATCAGTCTGGTAAAGGTTATAAAGCCATTTCTAAAGCTTTGGGACTCCAGCGAACCACAGTGAGAGCCATTATCCACAAATGGCAAAAACATGGAACAGCGATGAACCTTCCCAGGAGTGGCTAGCCGACCAAAATTACCCCAAGAGCGCAGAGAAAACTCATCCGAGAGGCCACAAAAGACCCCAGGACAACATCTAAAGAACTGCAGGCCTCACTTGCCTCAATTAAGGTCATTGTTCATGACTCCACCATAAGAAAGAGACTGGGCAAAAATGGTCTACATGGCAGATATCCAAGGCGCAAACCACTTTTAAGCAAAAAGAACATTAAGGCTTGTCTCAATTTTGCTAAAAAAAACATCTCAATGATTGCCAAGACTTTTGGGAAAATACCTTGTGGACCGACAAGACAAAAGTTGAACTTTTTGGAAGGTGTGTGTCCTGTTACATCTGGCGTAGAAGTAACACAGCATTTTCATACCAACAGTAAAATATGGTGGTGGTAGTGTGATGGTCTGGGGTTGTTTTGCTGCTTCAGGACCTGGAAGGCTTGCTGTGATAGATGGAACCATGAATTCTACTGTCTACCAAAAAATCCTGAAGGAGAATGTCCGGCCATCTGTTCATCAACTCAAGCTGAAGCGATCTTGGGTGCTGCAGCAGGACAGTGACCCAAAACACACCAGCAAATCCACCTCTGAATGGCTGAAGAAAAACAAAATGAAGACTTTGGAGTGGCCTAGTCAAAGTCCTGACCTGAATCCTATTGAGATGTTGTGGCATGACCTTAAAAAGGCGGTTCATGATAGAAAACCCTCAAATAAAGCTGAATTACAACAATTCTGCAAAGATGAGTGGGCCAAAATTCCTCCAGAGCGCTGTAAAAGACTTGTTGCAAGTTATTGCAAATGCTTGATTGCAGTTATTGCTGCTAAGGGTGGCCCAACCAGTCATTAGGTTCAGGGGGCAATTTCTTTTTCACACAGGGCCATGTAGGTTTTGAGGTTTTTTTCTCACTAAATAATAAAAACCATCATTTAAAACTGCATTTTGTGTTCAATTATGTTATCTTTGACTAATGGTTAATGGTTTTTGATGAGCAGAAACATTTAAGTGGGACAAACATGCAAAAGAATAAGAAATCAGGAAGGGGGCAAATAGTTTTTCACATCACTGTATTGTATTAGTCAATCTGACCGATTTGCTGCCAAATTTATTTTATTATTTGCCTCTTCAGTGTGTATTTATAAAGATCCAATATGATTTAAAAAGGACCGATATCTTTTATGAAGGGAATAATATGATGCTTAGATGCTTCCAAAATCATTTTAAAGTGCCAGTCCTACACTTCATTTACTTGAAAATGTTGACCCTGGACTTCTGCTGAGAATGATAATTAAAAACAATGTGGTGATTTAGACCAGTGGCAATATTTTAATCTGTTACTTTTTTAATAAATTCATCTAAAAGTGTAATTCAAGCAGGAAAAAGTCAGTAAATGTTCTTTTCAATTTTTATGATAAACACTTTTTTGTAGACAGTCCACAGAATAATCCTTGAGAATAGTTGTGACCCCTACATTATTCTGTAACATTTGTTATAATTGATAAACCTACAGACACATCTGAAAAAGGATGTCAGGATTGCCTAATATTTCACAATGCTGACATTGTGCTGCACAACGGACCTATATGCAGCAAGAACATGCTTAAGAGGTGGCAATGTCACATCAGAGGCTTTGAGAATAAAACAAGGGAAGTCAAGCAGAGAAGACAGCTTGTGTTTAAACAATCTATAATTAGCAAGAGCTGGAAGGAGGGAGCGACATGTAGTGACATGGGCCACGTGGAGCAGTCTGAATCAAACCTGTAAATGCCAGGCCCTAATGAAGATAATAGTATTTAAATGTGTTCACAAGCCATAGGGAGCACTAGGTAAATAAATAACACCCACACATGCTTTTCAAACAGTCTTTTTGTGTCGGATTTCTGTTTATAACTTTACACCTCCATAACTCTGCATTTGGCAGAAAAAGGCCTCATATATAGATTTATGCTGTACAATCCTTTCCCCCTCAATGCTTCCATATTCTGGTGGTTGCTTATGGAAATAATGTTTTGTAGGCACTTTCATCCAAAATACTTCATTGTAATCTTTTAAAGCAATGCATATGTCAGCACTATGTAAATGCACATATACAACAATGTGATTTTTTTAAATCTTCAGAATAAAAACACATGGTGTGGATAGCTGTTGACCAAGGTAGTGATCGTTTCAGGTGACCATTTTTCCACAATCCTTATACAGACAAGCAGTTTGGCAGTATAGAAAGTTGAAAGGAATGGGCAAAGGATCAGCAGATATTCTGATACCGCAGTCAGCTGTGGACTTTCCTGACTGAACGATTGCCGAAGAAGAGGCCATCGACATAATGGGACACGCATACCGTGTTGTCCCTAAAAAATAAAATTATTATTTCAAGTGATGAAAATCTGACATTTGTTTGTAATAAAAGCAAGCTATTACAAGTATATCAGTGCAATAAGATATGGCTTGTTTGTTCTGAAACCCCTTAATTTATGACTATGAGTAAAATTAAGAAAAGTGCTACACCAGTATGAAAAAATGCTCAGTATCTTACAGTTAAGGTTTATCCACCTGGCTAACATACAGGTGCTAATAATACTGTTACACATGAACAAGTGCATGCAATCAGAGTAAAACTAATTTTGTAGTAAAGGCAGCACTATTCCCATTGAAACGTAGTTGAAAATGCTAGTCCCTTGTAGCCATGATCACCTAACCACTAGGCTTACAACAGCATGGAGCCAAAAGTGAGAATGGTAATACTTTTCCAGTTGTTTCTGTTTCCATTGATATAAATAGGGAAATTCTGCACAATCCTGTGCATTTCTGTAGCCATTGCTAGCATCACAAGGGTCAGGTGATGGCCTGTTTACAAATTGTATGAAATAAATGACTAGGCTGAGCCAGTGATGCCACTAGTAAAATATTAAATACATTTTTCCTAGGTAAAAGAAGTTGGGGGACATCCCCGCGCTGTGAATGTGTGCCTTCAGCAGCTTTCCTGGTCTCAGAACACAGAATCACTGCTGATAATTGGGAATGCATTGGTGAATTCTGGGAAATCCAGTTTTTATTTAGTGTGTGTATACCTGATTTTTGGCATATACACTTTTATGATGCATTCAGAAATTACCTTGAAAGTGTCATTCAGACAGCATGGTGCGTATGGAGTTGCCATCCTTACCTTTTAACACTAGTGTCTGGGGTCCAATGCCTGCCAAAGTCATATGGTTAAAGGTTTTATGTTTATTCCATACTTCCACAGGGTTCATTACACATCCCACTTCCCAAATATTTGGACACATTTATGCTATTATACATGTACATTAGGTTGTAAGGATGTTACAAGGAGCAGATGGTAATGTGGATGTGTAAATACTCGTTACAGAGTGATAATGAATGTTCACTACATACAGGTGTAATATAAAAAAGAGATTTATAACCACGAAGAGTCATAGACACCATGCAATAACCGGCAGCCAATGTAATAAAAATCAGGAGAGATTAGCTACACGCACCTGATATACTACATTTTCTCGTGGATGTCCTACTCCAGTTTTTTGTATCTTCTGTGGATTCTCAATGGTAGTATTGATGCTCCATGTTTTGAAAGATAGGCAACTCAGATCACATCAAACTTAATGTCTGGCTTCTCAGGAAGTCCCTCTGCTTAGCATGGTCCTTGCTAAGGAGCAGATCAGCTCCTAGAAAACCACTCCTGAAAATTTGCACAGTCTTAGCAGGTAGTCCCTCTGTGAAATGGCTAATTGACTGGTGGGAAATTTTAGCTGTACACATATTATTCTAAAATCTGCAGAAATGGCTTCAGCCTTGCAGTCTGTGACCCGTGTATATGTGTAAGATATGCTTGAAAGTTGATGTATGTTGGGAGACACAGACACACTGAATGCTAAACGAGTTTCAGTCATCCAACTATTATCTAAAGATTATGTTAAATGTCCAGTGAGCATTTCTTCTTACACAAACCTAATTAGGATGTAGATGTTGGTTGTGTCTGCTTTAATTAGACATCAATCATCCCCATTTGTCAAGTAGTGCATGCCTGAATCTATGCATGGGCAAGAGGTAAGAAAACTCAATATCCAAGATTAAAAAAATATGAATATAGTACTAAAGTAAACATGCATTGAGAGAAACATGCAAGGGGAGATTGCTGACTTGAAAAAGGAAATGGCAATACCCTGGCTGTGATGCTGATCCTCTGTCTTTAAAGTAAACCTGTGGTTTAAATGAATATCAAGGCTGACATTTTATTTCCCTTTAGGAAATTACAGGGTGTTAAAGTGACCTTTTGAATCCTGAAATTTTAATCACAACTTCGTCAATCCGGTTTCCAGTCATATTTGCGTTAGTATAGCTGATCTGCATTCTCTTCCTGGATCAATGCATTAGAGACAGAAGATCTGTAGACATGGTTAAAATCCATTTATAAAGGCAAATGTCAGTTTATCAGTGGCTTTCACTATAGGTTTCCTTTAATACTTTTGATCTCATTTATTCAAGTTCAGGGTTAGTGAATGCTAGACAACAAAAATGATCTGCAAATACGCTATTCTTGTATGGTAAGAATTAGCAACCTACTTGAAAGGAAAAAGTTTTTGCAAAAGCATCTGTACCCTTTTCCATTCACACTACCTCAGATACAGTAGCTTTTCAGTAATTCTTGAAATTGTCTGGTATGTTTCAGTTGACAGTTGCAAATCCTTGTCAGATTATAGGGGATGATTTTCAGTTAATCCGTGGAAATTAACCCAGGTAAGGTTTGCAGGAACACTTATACTGTCAAGACTTGGAGAAATGTTGTTGTACATTAGGTTGTGGAGTCAATGAAGGCAGATCAGGCATCTAGAGATGATCAATTAGAAGATAATAATCCTGGCTAGCATGCAAGTTTAATAGACATGATATGCAGCTTGGAACTGGGCCTACCAAGTAAACATCCTGGTGATTGTGAACTGGTCCAGTTCCAAAATGGTTACGTGAAAGCAGGAATGACTAATAACTGAATGACCATCTCTACTTTTGACTTTTGTGGATTGCTGTGCAGCCTAGTACTGGGATTCAGGACAGTCCCTTTTTTTGCACTGAATTTTCTGAGGAGCAATAAGGAATACCATTTCACAGACACACTGAATGCTAAACGAGTTTCAGTCATCCAACCAGGGGCGTAACTAGGCCCCACCGGGCCCCCCCTGCAGATTTTCAGAGCGGGCCCCCCCTCCCCCCCCCCCCTGGGGCCCGCTCGCGGCCGTTTTGTGGGTGCTGGAGGGGTGGCAGCATGAGGGGAAAGCCTTGCCCACAGTCGGCGGGGAGAGGGGTAGTTCCCCCCTCTCCCTCACCTCGGGGCTCTCCCCTCTGCGCTCCCCTCCAGCTCGTAAGTGTGTGGGGCTGTGGTGGGCAGCGGGCAGCGGCGGGCAGATACATACCTGCTTCCGTGCGTTCCATCGGAGAGTTCTCCCTCTAGCGGCTGACGTCACTTGGAAGTGACGTCAGCCGCTAGAGGGAGAACTCTCCGATGGAACGCACGGAAGCAGGTATGTATCTGCCCGCCGCTGCCCGCTGCCCACCACAGCCCCACACACTTACGAGCTGGAGGGGAGGGCAGAGGGGAGAGCCCCGAGGTGAGGGAGAGGGGGGAACTACCCCTCTCCCCGCCGACTGTGGGCAAGGCTTTCCCCTCATGCTGCCACCCCTCCAGCACCCACAAAACGGCCCCGAGCGGGCCCCAGGGGGGGGCCGGGCCCCCCCGCAGGCGCAGGGGCTGCAGGGCCTATTCCTACGCCCCTGCATCCAACTATTATCTAAAGATTATGTTAAATGTCCAGTGAGCATTTCTTCTTACACAAACCTAATTAGGATGTAGATGTTGGTTGTGTCTGCTTTAATTAGACACTTTTGTGGATTGCTGTGCAGCCTAGTACTGGGATTCAGGACAGTCCCTTTTTTTGCACTGAATTTTCTGAGGAGCAATAAGGAATATCATTTCACATATTTCTTAAATTAAATACTTAATTTTTGTTTACAATTGATATGATCAATATTTTTTACGACTGACTAAAGACCAGTATTGTCCATCAGTCTTTAAAGATGTTTAAATCATCTTCAATTTGCAATCAGTTAGGCGTTTTGTGTACGCAAATGTCTAATCAGACATAAAGTTGTACAATGTACGGCATTCTTTGAGGTTCGTACACACGGCCAACATGCACAGGACCAACACGACAAACCACACAACCTGACGAACCACACGACCTGTATGTCCACACGACTAGATGGCTAAACAACCAACTAATTAACATACTGCGCACGCAAGAGGAATGATGCACTACACATTCAAAATAAGTACAAGTTTTTTAAACCACTTGTACACACGCACCGACTGCATTATATCACTGCATTATATCTGACCAACATAGATCCAACAGTTGGATCAGGCTTGTTATTAGTTTCTCGGCAAGTTGTTTGCATGCGTACACATTCCTGATTATCATCCAACAGACTTAAGTCAGATTATAATCAGGCTGCAGGTTGGGCCATGTGTACTTAGCTTTACAGTTCACGTTTTGTGGAAACCTTAATTATATAATCTTGATTGTACAATCTTATCAAATCTATGAAGTAGAAGGTAAACTGAGTGAGTATACTTTAAATGGATACTTTAGGTCACAGGTGTCAAACACAAGTCCCGCGGGCTGTTTGCTGCCCTACTTGCCATATTATGTGGCCCTCAAGAGCTTCAAATGTACATTATTGTAAGCAGTAAAAGAACAGTACATTGCCGTCCTATCCAGAGGAGCTCTCCAGTGACAGTGTTTGTGATTGAAACATTGTCAGTTTGAGCTGGGGTGCAGCAACAACCCACAGGACCTCTCCGGCGAAATTAACATGGGCCTCCTCTTGGAAGCCAAGGGGCCCCCCCTTTCTTCTAACACCATCTCCCAACATAGCAGGGTAGTGTAATATTTACCTTCTCCAGAGATGCGTTGTCTCTTCTGTTTTTCCTGGCAGTTGCAAGCTCTGTGCTTCCATACCCCCTCCTAATCATGTGACACGCCTCAGGAGCCAAAGCTATGCATCATAGATCATGTGGCTGATGGAAAGCTCATTCGGAGACTCAAAGCAGGTCAGGAGCAGGTAAATATTAAACTGCTCCACTGCTGTAGTCTGCAGAAGGGGAAGGAGCTATAATTATGCCACTTAGTTTGAGACTGTTCAAGAAATGTTAAATCTTAATAAACAAGTTTGGCCGCAACTTAGACTACGTGTTAGATTTTAGCCCCTTACATGATTGTGTTTGACACCCTTGCTTTAGGTAGTCCCACATATTACATAGAAGTGGTAATATTGTACAATCAAGATTTTATCACCAATGCACTCCTGAACACTGACCGTTAAAGAACTTGTCTGCTCAGAACTGTTGTTTTTTTTGTTTGTTTTTTACTTCTTTGAGATGTGTGCACTTGTATTCTCTGACATAGATTTACTACCCAACCATTTCAAAATAGGCGCAGCAGGAGAAAATGAATTGGTATCATGGCTCCAATTTAGGTGAGAAATTTCCAGTGGGAATTTTCCCTTTTAAGTGTTTTTTTTTTATTATTAAATAATTTACACAAATAGCTTCAAAAAAGAAAAAGCTAAAAGCATGTGTTTGTGTGTCCTCACAATGATTTAGTCAAGTTCTCAGAGGGATTAAAAAAATATTTAAGTGGTTATAAAATTAAAGTAATAAAGTGTGCTGTGCTTAAAAATTGTAATGTCACTGCAGGAGCTCTGTCATCCATTTCATACAGCACAGTGTGTACAGCTCTTACATTTACATACAAGCCCTGAATCCATGCGTATTCTAGTTAATGTGTGAAAAGTTGTCATTTTGGTTTTATCTTACACTAAGTCAAAATTAAATCCTATTTAGTAGCACTGCAGATACTGAGCTGTGGCCAGGCCAGTATGAATGATTTGCACTGAAGTAAATGCAGGAAACCTACTTATGAAATAGCACTTAGGGTTTCTAATTCAGCTGTACATTGATGATTAGTCTCTGCAAGTTGAAAATATTGTGAGGAATTACTGTCATTAATAATGTGCCAACAATACAGTATAGACTATAGCCCCGTTTATTTGTAATATGAAGACTAAATTAAATGATCCTGAGTGGTGACATCAATATGTATGTTGAAAAAAAAGCAGTGAAGTGCTTTATTAGTCATGGTTGTTTGTGTGTATGAAATGTACTGCCTTGCTCATAACATTTAAAAAATGGAAAAATTAGAAGTATAAATCCCTCCACAAGCAGAAAAGTGATGAATAATCTTCTCAACACATACGATTAAAACCTCATAAATCTATAAGTGCTGCTCATTAATTCTTTATGGACTAGGCTTGGAGACAAGATATGATCTTTGCATGGAAAATGTTCATGAGTTTCACAGAGACTGAGAGTCCATTGCTCAATTGAGACCTCTGGTGCAAGATCTCCTTTTGTTGATAATTATAGATGAAAATCCATAGCCAAAATGGAACAGACTTTTCCTCCTTCACCCAATGTAGCTTACATACAGGAGAGACAAGGTTGCCCAGAGATCTGTGATTTTTAGATGCTGACCCACCCCGGAGCTCCCGATTTTTTTTATCTGCAGTAAATTTTTAAGCGGCATACATAGGACTCAAATTAAGACATTGGATTCATTTTTCATTTTAAATATTTTGAATGATGGACTGTTTCTTAGCACAACAATTTAATTGAGAAATATCACTTTTTGCCTGGAGATCCTCTTTAGACTTGAACTCAGAGGAACACCAGTGAATAGAGCAATGTAAATAAGATTTATGTAAAAATAGATTTGGATTATGGTGCCGGGTTTTAATTAAGCATTGTTAAACCATATGTGTTTTAATTAATTAGAATTTTTTTCATAGCATGTTTTTTCATTCCCCCCCCCCCCCCCCCCTTTAACTTTTTAATAATTTGTGTTGACATGTAAGGGGAGAAAATAAATAAACATATTTACCTGGGAGCGATGAATTATTGAGGTGACCAATTAGCACCTTAAGACCACCTATCCTTCCACTCATTCTACATCTTCTGCATCTTCTGCCTTCCCCTGGGTACTAGAGGTGGGTTGGTGGGCAGTGGTCAGAGCCTCCTGTTCACTGGCTCCAGCCATTGGACTGCCAACCTGTACACTTGATTAAATCTGAGGAGATGCACATTTCTCATCACACTGCACAGCCAAAGGTCAGTGTTGTGATACATTACACAGCCGCCTGCATCCAAGGCAGTGTGATGTCTGGTCATGAATAGGGAAACTTGCCCATGCATATTCTATTCCCTTTTCATTTTCCTGGAGCTGAACAGGGCTTCTAATGTTCCTAGAGGCAAGAGAGTCCATGGTTGTTTGCACTTTGTATCCTGCATGGAGTTCACTTCCACAGTAACACACCAAAACCAATACATCACAATTAACAGTACTTCAGCTTTTTAAATCTGAACTTAAAAAGTAAATAACTTGATGTTTTTGGTTTTTTTGTTTTTTTAGTTTTTTTTTCTAGCAATATTCAATTATAAATTATTTACTTAGTGTTTGCTCATTTTTTTAAATTTACCTCACCCTTATTTACCATCTGAAATTTAATACAGGTGATAATATCTTTAGTCCTTTTTTAGGTGCAGCTCTGCGGAATGTTTTTTTCTTAGAATACCGTGACCAGTGAAAATAATGCTCAGTCTGACTATTCTGGGAGGAGAATTCTGCATAGCTACGCATCACTGGGAGTGCGGAGCTACATACCAATATACTACAATATGTAGAAAAAAGTGTTCCTGATGCTGAAACCAGGAACATTACTGTAAATTGGGTATCCTAAACGATTGACTGCATTCCACTATATATCACTACAGTGCCTCTTTAATATTGTGGACTTAAGCCTAGCTGTGTAAATCTGTCTTTAAACCTATAACTGCGTTTTACTAAGCAGTACTTAACAGTTTTTCATACATCTAGAAACATCCACCTTAAATACCTTTATTCTGTCTTATAGAGCACTGTCAATATTGAGCTGCATTTAAAATATATGGATCTCCAGTAATTAATTTAAGTGCATTTTCCCTCCTTACTTTTTACATGTCAGGCTTGAGCTAAAGGAAAATTGGCAGGAAAATGTATACATATAATAGCTAGCTTGTAGCAAATTGCATTTTATGCTGAATCTTTGTTGGGTAAAAATAGATGCATTTATTTCAGTTTAACTCTTCCTGTTTAGGCATACCTGTGTTAATGCTGAGGGCAGCCAGCCATATGCTATCAAGCACCTCTCTGCACTCTCAGCTTGCGCTCAGTAGTGTGTTTTTCAGCATTTCCAGGCTCAGCTTGTTTTCCTCTGTGGGTCGGAGATGAGTCTTTTATAGGATTCAGCAATATTTTGCTGCTGACTCTGCATTCATCTGCACACAATCCAATGTACTCTCCAGCCCTCTGATTAATACATTGAAAGGGAACTTGTGAGATTATTGAGCTCTGTTTCTGCTCCTCATTCCCCTTATAAACCATCCGGGTCGAACTTAACCAATGTCCTGATGTGGTTATCCGATCAGAAGAATGTACGTTTGGCAGATGTCTATTTTAATTTTTTCAAAATTATTTTGATTACTTAAAGAGGAACTCCAGTGGAATAATGTAATAAAAAAGTGCTTCATTTTTACAATAATTATGTAGAAATGATTTAGTCAGTGTTTGCCCATTGTAAAAGCTTTCCTCTCCTTGATTTACATTCTGACACTTATCACATGGTGACATTTTTACTGCTGGCAGGTAATTTCAGTGGAAGTAGCCGCTGCTTGCTTTTTTTTGGCAGTTGGAAACCGCTGTAAACAGCTATTTCCCACAGTGCAACGAGGTTCACAGACAGGAAACTGCCAGGACCATGGTCCTCAGTTTCCTGTGGGAGGGGTATCACCACAATATCAGCCATACAGAGCCCCCTGATGACCAGTTTGTGAAAAGGAATAGATTTCTCATGTAAAATGGGGTATCAACTACTGATTGGGATGAAGTTCAATTCTTGGTTATGGTTTCCCTTTAAGCCAACACTGATTAGAAAAAGGATTTTAACCCTATGCTGAACCCTATGAACAGCAGCTTGAAGGTCCATAACACCCTTAACACAGTGTAAACTCTGCATGCACAATTTCCACTACCTTGGGGGAGGCATTATCTTATGTCATCGGTAAACTCATTTATGCCCTTTTCCCCTCTTCTATGGCTGCAATGTATTTTCCACATTGTCATATTGTCTTGTGTACTCATGGAAGGAGCCATATGGAATTACATAAAATATTGTAAACTTTACAGGTCTTGAATCTGAATATATGTTGCATGAAAGTTGGCATTCCTACCTGGCTGTCACTTTCTCTGCCACAAGCTATACATTTATAATGCTGAAGGCACGAGGCACAAAACTAGAGGATGAGATGTATTACCTTGGTCACAGAGCCGAATGTATGGAGGCTTGCCCTACCTGGAGACTTAGCTTGTTTTCCATAATGAATCCTTCAGCCTAGTCTGGAGATTCCATAGTTTAATTACAATAGTTGTTCGATTTTTTTTGGAATACCTGCTCCATTCTGAAGCTCTACAACTTGGTAAAGACTTTTTTTTTTTAAATTCAGATCCACTTTTGGACTCTTGTTTTTTGAAGCAACCCCTCAAGATAATGTTTCAGGTGTGCTCAGCAGTTTCTAAAAGACCTGTAGCCTCCTGGCATGTGTGGGTAAATGCATTAAACTTTTTTTGTGGTCGGTTAAGTGAGTTCGAGGTTGTGAACGGCTTTTTATCTTTGCTAAACTTCATCCAGTGTGACCCTGCATCATGACTGTCCCTTTCATAGGTACTCATGGGTCATAATGCAAGACAGCAGCTAAAAGTTAAAATAACCTTATGGTTTAAACAGCAGTCTTGAAAGTATTTTAACATTTGTCTGTTTGTCATGACTGCACAAATTGCACAAATCATTCAAAATGCAAAAGGCTGTGATAGAACTACTTTATTATAGAATAAAACAAAATTGTCATGCAATTGATGTTAAATTCGTGGTAAGTAGAGGTGGAGATACTCTCTCCCCAATATCCTTGTCCAGCACAGTCAGAATAAACCTATACTGTCTCTGTTAAGCAAAGTACAAATGGTCATCCAAAATGATTTTTGATTATGAGCCTGAGAAAGCTGCCCAGGGCTTTTGGTGGGGCTATACAATAGTAAGCAGGCATGTTTTTTTTCCAGGAGGCCTGATCACTATCAAACAGTTGGTTTGCACTAGCAGACACTTGCATACACAATATAAAAACCAAAAAACAAAATGGTGGTCTGTGGTAGTTTCGGATGCCTTTTCAAAGCATTCTAAGTGCTTAAACACACCATTCACTGTCTTTCTAATGAGTTTTCATTTCTTTGGCAACTTTCTGAAGTTTCCAGAAACCACATAAGGTATTAAAAGAATATTAACTAATATTAATAATCATGAATATATTATGAAAACAGTATTGTTATACATAGGAGCATGTACAACTGCCATGCTTTATACCTAAGATCACATTAAATAAGATATGCAATTGCTCTGCTTTATGCTTTAGATATCTCCATGTATCTTAAAGGCTTGTGAATAATTTTAGAGGTATCAATGTAGTAATTGCTATTTGCTTTAAATGTTTAAATATATGTATTTACTTTATGCAAATCAAGTTAAAGGACACATAAACTAAACATACCTGTGACACTACATCTGAAGTATGCAAGCCCACAATGCACCCAACCACAGCTACTGTGCACAGTCGAGCAGACAGTGGACATGCAGGGAGCGCAGAGTGAACGCTTTTTCATCTTCTCTTTAAAGGGGAACTGAAGAGAGAGGTATATGGAGGCTGTCATATTTATTTCCTTTTAAGCAATACCAGTTGCCTGGCAGCCCTGCTGATCCTCTGCCTCTAATACTATTAACCATAGCCCCTGAACAAGCATTCAGCAGATCAGGTGTTTCAGTGGTTCAGACTTTAAAGTCAGATCTGACAAGACTAGCGGCATGCTTGTTTCTGGTTTTATTCAGACACTACTGCAGAGAAATAGACCAGCAGGGCTGCCAGGCAACTAGTATTGATTAAAAGGAAATAAACATGACAACCTCCATATAGCTCTCTCTTCAGTTCCCCTTTAACTGACTCCAGCAGCAAATGGGAGAAAGAGCAGCACAATGCAGATGAGTCCATACTAATAGGAGGTCCAGTGGGAGACCATACAACACACAATGGCATGTGTTGTAGCACCGCTATGGGGTCAATAATTAATCAATCGACATATTGATTTTAGATGGAAGATCTCACTTGATCACCAACGGGTTGGCGACATGCTGAAATCTATTGGAAACTGTGTGTAGTGAGTGGAGGGATTTGATCAGATAGAACCCTCTCTTATCCAATAATGGTCTGGGAGGGATTTATCTATTGGGTTAAATCGACCAATGTATGGCCATCTTTACGTTTATTTTGTCCTGAGAGAGTGTGCTGCACTAAGCCGCTGTGAGCTTTCCAAACTGCTGGAGATTTATGTTTTATCTCTGACTGCAGCAAATAAAAGGCTAATTTACAGCAGAGGACTTGTGTGTGCAAAAGTAGACTGATTATTTGCTATGTAGAGCAAGATGAGTCGGGAAAACAGATTTTTAATTGTAAGTCGTGCCAGACGATAATTCAGCATTAGGCACAGGTCATAGAAGTTTTTTTTCCAGAAATATAATTGTGCGGGCTCTAACAGCAAATGAATCATACAGCTTCCTACACTGAATTAAACGTATAGTCTCAGAATACCTCATTTATTTGTATAGTTATTTTTTTCACGCTGTATTGAGCACACACAATTGAAATGCAGAGAGTTACTGCAAGTGTGAATTGACCAGGCAAGCAGCAGTCGTGCATTTTATCAAAATGCCCACATAAATATCCACTAAGTAGGTACACGCTAATCCAGCTCTAGCTAATAATCTTGATGTATGGTAATGCAGCTGGGCATTAGCCACAGAATGTAATGATACCTGAACACTCTTGAGATGGATTATATTGTACAAACAGAGCCAAGGAATCACAGTGCATATGTAATGTTTATGATCTTTGCCTTGATTGAGTCCTATATTATTACATGTGGTAACCTTTTGATATTACTTTTATGAATTTTGTTACCTTCCCTCCCTCAGTATAAGAGTAAGGTACACACTTTCAGTGACTATTGGCCAATCACTGAGTAATGTTTCCACCTCTATGTAGTATGAGGGTTTACCTACAGTAAGTGCCATACCTCGGGCCAAGAATCTCAGGGCCAGATTTAGCAAAGCATTATCAATAGTTTTATTTCTTCTTAAACTGTTCTAACCAGGAGAGGAACTGTTCTGCATAAGAAAGTTCCTAAATCCTACGTAATAGCGGCAGTTTAGCGTGTATTTCTAGAGCTGCACTACAGTTAAAAGGGCACATCCATCCCTAAACTGTCGCAGATTAAGAAGTGCGTGATAGCAGTTCTACAGGTAGTGCAGCAGTTCAGGCTAGACATGATTTGTGAAGTGCTACTCCCCCTGCTGCTAAGTTCTGTGCTTAACCCTTCCAGTGCTGGGCATTGATGCAATACAGCAGATGTGTTGGTTACCTCAGCAACAGTAATTTCCCTCACACACTGCACTGTCTGAGAGACCTTCCTAACCTCTCCTATTCCTAACAGTTTAAGAAGGAATCTGCACTATTTAGTGATTTCATAGGATGTCTGAGTCAGTTCTGCACGGATTTCTAAAAACCTACCAACATTTTGTCTCAGACATTCTTGATAAATGCCCCTGTGTGTTCTTGAAATCCAGAAAAGGGAGATGAACCCAGTGGTCACACAACTTGGTGTTAGCCCACATTCATGTCCACTGCAGGATTTGACTGTTTAATCCATAGAATTCCATCTCATAAGCCAGCTTTATTATCAGAATTGACAGCAGGAGAGTTGGACTGTACCATGGCAGGTAAATGAAAACTGTGTGGCAACATTAGTTGTAGTTTGCTTTCTGTGCACTTCCCAGTAAAGATACATAATCGGTGTGCATGTAGTGTCCCCCCTATTAAACAATAGGTAGTCAAGTACAGTACTTCTACAGTCACCGCGCGTTCAACAATACAAACGGGTTACCGTCACCACATGAAGCATAATACGCTGTCAGCGCTCTTGTTCAAAAATGCAGTAAGAGATTTATTTACACATAAAGCATAAAAAAAGAGTATAGATACTGACATTGCAGGTCATGTTCTCCAACTGGAGAGTGGGCATTACTTACAACAGATAGATTTGCACTTGCGGGTGCAGTTTATGCATATTTTATGTTATAGGTCCCTGTAATACATAAAATATAGTATCTATACACATTTCTTTATGCTTGATGTTTAATAAATTTATTTCAGAATTTTTAAACAAGAGTAGCGCCCGTACTATGTTACTTATAGTGAATGTTTACCTTAGCCAGATGTTGGCCCAAGGACATTGCAATATGAACAGACAAGCATTATATGCTAGTAGGATTATTTAACTGTTTGCATGTTTTATATCTGTCTAGAAGCTGCAAGATGCATTATAAGTCACTCTTAACACTATTAAGACACATAGCTAAAACCACTTTTGGGATACTGCCCCAGTGTTTGCAATTGGAAACCTCTAAGATGTATGAGTGTGGGGAGTTTACAACAGGAAAGTCTGTTAGGGATCCTCACCACAATAATAAGTAATAATGAAACTGGTAGAATAGGAAGCAGAGACCTCTACAGCTGATCTGTAACAACTGGGATTGACACCATTCTTGCTTTGCAAGTTTGGCCCCTAAACTAGGCATTGCAGCTGTGATTGTGGTTTTCTACAACTTCAGCTCCGGCGTTAAGCTTGGTGACTCTTGCTTGTAGCATGTGAACTGAAGACGTTGGTGGTCTCCACATTATTAATCCATTGTTCATTTTCAGTAATGTGGTTCTGTATATTATCCTCATCCATAGGACTTAGGGGTAAAACCCACTAGCAGTCACAAACCGCTATTGCAAGCTTTAAGCGTTTGCAATTTTCTTAGTGATTTTGAAGGAATGCATTATTCTGCAGCATTCCTTCAATCGCAGTCACTCAAATGCTTCAGGTAGCGCATTTTCAATTTCAATTCAATTTCAACACAAATTATAAGCGCTGTAATGGGATCCACCAAATAGGGTTCCACGTACCTAGCACTTTTGCCGGCAATTGCTGACTATAAACACTAAAGTGCTGTTGGAGGGCCCTGGTCCTAATACTTGTTTGTAGTTGATCTATTTTGTATTTCCGTATGCTTTGGCATGTAGCAATAACTGGCATGTGTGCTGTGGAATTTGGTGGATTTGAGTGCCTCTAATGTGCTCTGCAGCTCATCTGCTGTGCCTTTGCCGTTAGCTTTTAGTGACATAGTTTAATGCTGGGGTAATCAGGACATCTCCAAATGAACATACGGAACAGTTTCTCAATCAGAATTGCTGTTCAGCAGAACCAGAAGGGAAGCTCTGCAACACACGTGCTCTATGTCAGCTTTCTTGCCATGCCTTATGTTTCTGTTTAATGCATGGCTGCATGTGTGACTGTGCTTATATTCAACTGTAGGCCCTAAACAAAGTCCTTTGAGGGACTTTAAGTATTGGATGTAGTAAAAATGTTTATATATTAGTCTAGCTCAACACCGGAAGACAACTTATTTTTCCAGCCTGGTATAAATGCACAGCACCAGTAATTTCACAAATGTCACTTTTTTTCTCTAATTATGGCTGACAGGTGCTATTGATTCAGGTTGATGTCTGCGCCTCTTTTGACAATAGACAGACATGAAGTATTAGCATACGTCTCATCAATTCCCATGACGCGCTATATCCCCACTCGTTATGTTAATGATCATCTTTGGTGGGGCACAAGGATCTTCACACAGTTTCTGTCCATTCTGTAATTCAGTGCACATTTTATGACGATCACTTTTATTGCAAAACTCTTCTGATCCCCTCAAGAGGCCTGAAGTCATTATTTAAATTCCCCTTATATTAATTAAATTAAACTGTGCTTTTCCAACCTCCGGGGTCGTGCATTTCATCTGCAATTTCCTCTTCCATGCATGGATTTATGAAGACGGCTTGTGATGGCTGTTGAAGGATCCTTTCCAAAATTAGGGTTCTAGCATAACCCTTTTTGTATCTTAATTAAGCTTTGTTTTGTCTTTTTTTGTTTTTTTGTTTTTTTTTCTTCCCTCCAAGATTTAAAGCTTTTCTGATGAGGTAAGCTGTGAAAATCCCTGGTAGTTCTAGACAAAGTTGTATTTTTCTTTTCCCCGGTTGATTAATACCTGTGGTCCAATATACTAGCATGTACAAACACCAGGCCCACTGGCTGAATCCGGGCCCCCATACCATTTCATGTGGCCCTCAAGGGTTTCAAATCTGCTTGATTGTTAGCAATAAAAGAGAGGAGGAAATTAATCCAAGCTGTATACTTTGTACCCAAAATCTTTGACATTTCCATGAAGGCGGCAGGTTATTGCAGATGTATATGTGTGCATGTAATTATTCGGCTTGTACACTTGTGTACCATATTATCTTTTTTTCATTATTTATTTGTGACAGTGCCCATATTTAAATTTTTTATTCTCTTCAAACGTGCACACTCCCCATCTCCTGTTGTGATTTGTCATGTAGGTCTACACTTTGCGGACATTCGTGGCATGCATTTAAAAGCATGGTGTCTTTGCCCTTCCTGCCCATACTGCCAAAATTTGTTTACAAGCATTCTTTTTAAGTGAGACAGCAGTTAGTGTTATCTGTTTGGCCTGGGCTTCTCTTAATACACATTTAACTTTTGGTTTGCTGTGAGCAGATTTAGTCTGCCTGTAGTTCCCTGCTCCCCACTAGCGCCCTCACGTGTTCCATGGCTAAACCACTTCTCTAGAGGTAACGCTTATTTCTAGAAAATCCGTTTAAAAGTGGAACGCAGGAGGGCCTTGAGGGGGCTAGGGAGTGGCGAACTACAGGTTCCAGGTATTCTTTTCATATTATAGACACACAGTACAACACGGGCTTGGCAGTTTACAACTATTCATTCATGTCTTGCTATACATTTATTCTGAACTAGCAGACTTATTTTAAGTGTGATGTGCTATTGCTTACCGCCTTGTATGGCCTCTGTTTTATAAAGTTTGTGTTTTTGTTTTTATTGGGTTTTTTTTTCCAGTGAATAAAGATTGTTGATATTTGAAGACACATTGCAGTTTTAATTATTAGCTTCAAAATGGATGCATTTCTCTTTGTGTTTAAAGTTTTTACCCATGTTGGCACTTATTGTAGTGCAGTTAAGCTTGTTTTGGCTCTTATTTTTGAGTCCATACAGCAGTTTCTGATGAAACCCAGTATCATTTGACCTGAGTGAAATATGTACATGGTGTTGGAGAAGTAAAGAATGGAGAATGAGTTAGACACAGCTGGCACAGATGAGAGTTGGGTATGCTTGGCATCTGCACGCCACCATATAGCTCCTGAAATGGGCGCCAATAATTGTAATTTGGGTCCCGGCAAGAGTAGGTGGCTGAGTGTCCTTGGCCGTACGGCACCCTTTATACATGGCTCGCAAATTAGGTCATCAGTAGGGCAGTATGTTTTATATATATCTAAACTCCCAGAAGAGGCAGCCAATAAATGTATAAAGGTTGCAGAAAAGAAAACAAAAATGTTTCCATAAGAACCAAACTTGGAAGCTCACATCAGGGAGGAAAGCTATTGGCTGTAAATTGACTTGCAAAGTCAATAAAAGCACTGATGGTGTAGTTAAGTGGTGCAGAGCAAGAAGGGGAATACACCATGTACTACAAGCTGTACATAAGGGACCTGCAAATACAGATTGTAGTGTTGAAAATTGTTCCCAATGTCCTTGCTGGGCCTCTGCCTGCGAAAAGACACTTGGTGCTGCTAAAATGGCACTGCAGTAAGAGGGATGTAAAAGGCTGCCTTTTTTTCTTCTTAAACTATGCCAATTTCTTGGCTGTCCTGCTGATCCTGTGTCTAATACTTTAAGCTACAAACTCAGAATGTGTATAAACATCGGATGATGTGATGAAAGTCTAGTCATATTCGCCACTTGCTTGTGTCAGACACTACTGCAGCCAAAGAGATCAGCATGATAGCCAGGCAATTAGTGTTGTTTAAAGTGAACCCATGGGGAAAATAAACCGATGAGCTTTAAGAATTGTATTTATCCTCCTACTCCTAAAAAAATATTTTTTTTTTTTGATTTTTTTTCGGTATCCCATGGTTTTATTTTATATTTAAACATTTACAAAGTAGAATGAATGTTTTGTTGTCTCTGCTCAGTTGCCGCCTATTAAGTGTCCCTAGATGAAAATACATGAACTATTGACTTTTTTCTACCTCCCTCTGCGCTCAGAAGTTGTATTCTTCTAGGAAAACTTTTGCCTGTAATTTTCTTATCAGTGATTGCCGACAAGACAGAAGCTGTCACTTCCATGCCTAAAAATTTACTCTTTAAAGCAGCAAAATCATAACCTGGGTGTTTTACTGGTTTTAATGGTTTGCACTGTACATACACATTTATCTCATCATGTCACATCGCCTCAGTTACACTTTAATAGTTAATAAATATGCCAGCCTACATTCCTCTCTCGCTTCAGTGTCCCTTTAAAGGATTTGGACTAACAGTAACAGTTTAATCATCATGTTTGTTGACACAGAGCATGTATGTATAGGAGCATTTTTACATTATGTACATGCAACAGCTAACATGTATGTTTAGACTGTATGTATACTTAACAGCCACAAGATGGCCCCATACATTAGCTGTCTTATTCCTGTGTGATGTACAAGTAAAACCTTCACTACAAGATTGCAGGGTGTATGGTTCCCTGTGTAATCATCTAAAGACCATCTCTGCCACAAGTGGTGACAGGTTTATTTTAATGTAGTTGTTGCATTTTTTAGTTGTTACTCTTTAGAGACCCTGTAGTGGCTCCAGTTATCTGCATCCTCTACTATATCCTGAAAGAGAACTGTTTACTAAAAGCATGATTCCAGTTTCTTTCCTTAACCACTTGATGACCCACCCTTTACCCCCCCTTAAGGACCAGCGCTGGTTTGATTGATCTGTGCTGGGTGGGCTCTGCAGCCCCCAGCACAGATCAGGGTGCAGGCAGGGAGATCAGATTGCCCCCCTTTTTTCCCCCCTATGGGGATGATGTGCTGGGGGGGTCTGATCTCTCCTGCCTGCTGTGGGTGGCGGGGGGGGCACCTCAAAGCCCCCCTCCGCGGCGAAATTCCCCCTCCCTCTCCTACCTGCTGCCTCCCCCTGGTGTTCCGGGCTGCACAGGACGCTATCCGTCCTGTGCAGCCAGTGACAGGATGTGGTCTGTCACATGGCGGCGATCCCCGGCCGCTGATTGGCCGGGGATCGCCGATCTGCCTTACGGCGCTGCTGCGCAGCAGCGCCGTACAAATGTAAACAAAGCGGATTATTTCCGCTTGTGTTTACATCTAGCCTGCGAGCCGCCATCGGCGGCCCGCAGGCTATTCACGGAGCCCCCCGCCGTGATTTGACAGGAAGCAGCCGCTCGTACGAGCGGCTGCTTCCTGATTAATTAGGCTGCAGCTGGCGACGCAGTACTGCGTCGCTGGTCCTGCAGCTGCCACTTTGCCGACGCACGTTATGAGTGTGCGGTCGGCAAGTGGTTAAAGGACTTCCGAGGCCAAAACCTGCCCCCAAAACGTAAAAAAAAGTTAACTACCTGCATGACTTTGTAAGGCACGGAGGACGCTGTCCGCGCCCTCCATGCTGTTCCGCCTGGTCCCCTCTGCTCAGTAGCCCCCCTGAAAGGCTGCGACCCCACGGTCCGGGTCGGTATCTGCAGCTTGCATAAAGATGGCCGCTGGAGCTGGCCATGGCTGCGCAGTCCACATAGCCGCTACTGCGGCTGCGCAGCTCTAGGGCCAACCCTCCGATCCACGCTGCCTGTTACGTGGATCAGGGGGTTGGCCCTAGAGCTGCGCAGCCGCAGTAACGGCTATGCGGACTGCGCAGCCATGGCCAGCTCCGGCGGCCATCTTTATGCAGGCTGCAGATACCGACCCGGACCATGGGGTCGCAGCTTTTCAGGGGGCTATTGAGCAGAGGGGACCAGGCGGAACGGCACGGAGGGCGCGAACGGCGTCCTCCGTGCCTTACAAAGTCATGCAGGTAGTTAACTTTTTTTACGTTTTGGGGGCAGGTTTTGGCCTCGGAAGTACTTTAAAAAGAAAAAAAAATTCTTCCCAACTTGCAGCCACAACCATGCTATGTTTATTTTTTAACACGACGTTTATCTGGTTGGATTAGGTAGAGGAAATAGTTTATACAGTAAGAAATAGCAACAGTACTTCTAGTAAACACTTCTCATTTAGAATATAGTAGGTCGTAGAAGAGTCATATTCTTGGATCTATAACAGGGTTCCTTTAAACATTTAAAAACAGGAAAATGCATGCCTCCAAATCTCTTACTTGTTTTTTTAAAACGCCTGTTTCTGTCTCCCTGAGCCTTCCTATTATATCATCTTTTCTTAAGTACTTTTGAATACTTAAAAAATGTTAATGTAATTGTCATTATTTTTCTCTAACATGCTATCCTGTAGGAATTGTCATAAATATTTATTGCAGTAAATTGCAGTGGATGACACTACATCTAGCAATATGTAATCTGCAAAAAATCAAAGCTGGTCTTGAGAGAAAATCTTTCATGTTTAGCAGAATGAGATTCCTAGTATCTAAATGAGCGAATTTGGGGAATCTGTACCAAGAGAGATGACTTGTAATCAGAGTTGGTTCTTAGTAGAGCATCAGGAAAACCTAATGCTGAAAAGTATAACGGCCAACAAAGTACTCAAATTCTACTTGAGTCATTTATTTTTTCAAAACATTGACTATGGCATGTAGGTTATACCTTCTATGGCGTGCAAATGAATTGGTGTTTTTATACTTTGCGCTATTAATTGTGTCAGTCTTTAGAAATACTAGTATTGTGGTGTACTTTATTGTTCTGTTCCACACTTCTGGAACTTCCTTTAAAATTACCTTTATACATTTAACCTCCTGGGGGATACAATTATATCGCCCAGGAGGTGGCGCAGCACTATTTTTAAAAAATTTTTATTTTTTAAATCATGTAGCGAGCCCAGGGCTCGCTACATGATAGCCGCTGTGCAGCGGCATCCCCCCACCCCCTCCGATCGCCTCCGGCATACAAAGCAAACAGGAAATCCCATTCAGAACGGGATTTCCTGTTTGGCCTCCCCCGTCGCCATGGCGACGATCGGGATGACGTCATCGACGTCAACGACGTCGTGACGTCAGAGGGAGTCTCGATCCACCCCTCAGCGCTGCCTGGCACTGATTGGCCAGGCTGCGCAGGGGGTCTTGGGGGGGGGGGGAGCGGCACGGCACGGCGAGTAGCGGCGAATCAGCGCGGAGCGGCGGCGATCGGTATATACACGCAGCTAGCAAAGTGCTAGCTGCGTGCAACAAAAAAAAAATTATGCAAATCGGCCCACCAGGGCCTGAGAAAACCTCTGTGGCGGCTTACCCCGAGCTCAGCTCGGGATTATCCCCCAGAGGGTTAACTGGGGCATCGCTTATATGGCCCCTTGATTATACCCCACGAAAAAATGGGTACATATCCGAAGGGATAGTCTTAGCTATAGGTTTAAATGAGAATGTGGAAACAATTGTTAAGCCTAAGCGACAAGCTTAGGAACTGGAATTATTGATGTGTTGTCCGTGTTAATGGTTATGTCAGACAGGGAATATGCTTCAAAAGGTGGAAAGATTACAATATCTGTTTTGTTGATATTGTATTTAAGAAAATAAGACATGAAAAAGTAGATGACATTTAGACAGACGGGCATATAAAAGCAGAAATAATATAGCTTTGGGTGTCATCCATATTATATTGAAAGCCAAGAGAGCTAATTGGCTGGCAAAAGCCACATGCATAAATTGAGAAAAGAAGTCTAGAGATAAATGAAATGCTTATGGTTCTGCCTCGATGGAAATTTTGTTGCAATAGGTATGCAGCTTGAGATTGGCCCCAATGCGTAGAAAATTAATCATTTGCAAGGAGTCTGAAAAATTAGCAACTTAGCATCTCTAAAAAGGTCCAAGGACTAAACTTGGAGGCACTACAACGTAGAAGTCATGCTGGTAAAAGATAGTGTTGGAGCGACAATGCTAAAAGTTCTTCCATGGAGATAAGAGGAAACCTACACAAAATATTGCTAGTTATGCATAGAGAGGAGTGAATTTTGAGTAGTAAAATCTATCAATGATGTTGAAAGCTGAAAATAGATGCAGCATGAGTATGAAACTGTAGCCTTTAGATAAGTATTTAGTAAGTGGTTGCCTACCTCAGCAAAGACCGTTAAGTGGAATGTTTAGGGTGGAAACCAGATTGTCGTCAATGAAAGTAATGAATATCTTAAAGCGTTATGAATCTCAGCATTTCCTCTTTGTTCTAAAATATTTACATCATAAAATCTACCATCTCAAAAAATTGTAGCAAAACATTCAAACAGTCAAACACAGCACTTTGTTCTTCAGTGGGTAGCTTCTGGCTGCATCTGAAGAGGTAATATTATATTTTGTTTACATTCCTTTGTCAGATAAATTTAGTAAACAATCGCAAACTGCTGATACTGAACTGTACTGAGCTGAGAAGTGTTCACTAGAGGCAATGGTGTTTTTCAGAGCAGAAAAACTGTACTTTGCGAACTTGTAAATTGTAAACAGACAAAGGCCTCAATTCACTAAACTTATCTCGTGTCTTTAATAACTCTTCTAGAGTTGTTACCATGGTGATAACGCATGTAGTATTCAGGAAACATTTTACCTCAGGCAAGCCTAAAGTTAACTCTTCTGTCTTTAAATTAACTCTCCAATCCTTAAAATAACTCCAGAGTTAAAGACAGGCTGTTAATTAGCTGCATGTGAAAATAACTACAGAGGAGGTAAATTAACTACAGAGGAGGTAAATTAACTACAGGAGAGGTAACTTAAAGAGAATCTGTATTGTTAAAATCACTCAAAAGTAAACATACCAGTGCGTTAGGGGACATCTCCTATTACCCTCTGTCACAATTTCTCCGCTCCTCGCCGCATTAAAAGTGGTTAAAAACAGTTTTTAAAAGTTTGTTTGTAAACAAACAAAATGGCCACCAAAACAGGAAGTAGGTTGATGTACAGTATGTCCACACATAGAAAATACATCCAAACACAAGCAGGCTGTATACAGCCTTCCTTTTGAATCTCAAGAGATCATTTGTGTGTTTCTTTCCCCCATGCACTGAAGTTTCAGGCTGCTCTTTTCTTCCTGCAAACAGCTTTGCCCTTGTTTGTAATTCCTCAGTATGTGAAAGCCCAGCCAGCTCAGAGGACGATTTATCCAGCTTGTAAAAGATAAGAGAGAGAAGAGAGAAGCTGCTCTAATCCTAAATAACACACAGGCAGTGTGCATAAAGGGGAGTTCATAGCAGAACCACAACACTGAAGAACTTGGCAGCCTTCCAGACACAGGCCGACAAGTCTGACAGGGGAAAGATACATTGATTTATTACAGAGACTGTGTTAGTAGAAAGTGCTGCAGTTAGCCAGAACACATTAGAATAGCTTTTGGAACTTGTAGGATGATAAAAAACAGGATGCAATTTTTGTTACGGAGTCTCTTTAACCTCCTGAGCGGTCTGGACGAGCTCAGCTCGTCCATCACCGCCGGAGGCTGCCGCTCAGGCCCTGCTGGGCCGATTTTTATCAAATAAAGTGCAGCACACGCAGCCGGCACTTTGCCAGCCGCGTGTGCTGCCTGATCGCCGCCGCTCTGCGGCGATTCGCCGCGAGCAGCGGCGAAAGAGGGCCCCCCTAGCCGCCTGAGCCCTGCGCAGCCGGAACAAAAAGTTCCGGCCAGCGCTAAGGGCTGGATTGGAGGCGGCTGACGTCAGGACGTCGGCTGACGTCGATGACGTCACTCCGCTCGTCGCTATGGCGACGATATAAGCAAAACAAGGAAGGCCGCTCATTGCGGCCTTCCTTGTTTATTCTGGGCGCCGGAGGCGATCGGAAGATCGCCTCCGGAGCGCCCTCTAGTGGGCTTTCATGCAGCCAACTTTCAGTTGGCTGCATGAAATAGTTTTTTTTTTATTTAAAAAAAACCCTCCCGCAGCCACCCTGGCGATTTAATCAGAACGCCAGGGTGGTTAAGGAATGAAGAGGTAAGATAACTCTCTCACGTGTGGAGGTAAGTTTTCTCTTGCCTTATTATCTCTAGCATGATCTTAGTGAATTGAGGCCAATGTTACTTGTGAACAAAAGCCAATATGGTAACTGTAGAGGTAATAAAAAGTAGGAAACCACATTTCTATTCAATGTTATGTCAGTATTTATCCTACTTGAAGCATTCCAGTCAAAATTTCTAGGTTTTCAGTATTTCATTTATGTAGGTAGTAGGAACTATGCAGAGAGAAGTGTATTAGTGTTGCCATATTTGTTTCTCCATACTGTACAATTTGTCTTCCCTCCTGTCTAGCCCCCGACCCCCCTCTTTACACTAGCTGACTGCAGTTTCCAGTCACCAGCTCAATAAAAAGCCTGCTTTGGGAAAGTTTACCAAACACCTGCCATGTATTTAGTTGTATTGAAAAAAACCTTATGTAGAAGAGTCCAAGTGAAGAGGAGGATTCCTGTCCCCAACAGCAGTCCTATTACCTCATATTGAGAAGGTGTATAATATTCTGTAGCTATTATGTGAATGACTGTGGAGGAGCAGGATGTCAAAATCTTTACTGTAGGGGTCCTTCAATATGCCTTAGGCATTCCTACAGCTGATGCTGTTTTGAGCAATGAGTTAAATATCTGGCAGACGAGGTAAAGGTTTCATGTGTAGTTCAGTGTTGAGAATCATTGAAGTCTGTATTACTGAGTAGCTGCAGCAAAGTTAAGCCATATCTATAATATGTAACTCTGTGACAGCACCAAAAGAAACAACTTTTACCCACCGGCAATATGTAATCAGTATTTTCTGTAGATCACAGGATATGAATTTCCGCATAGCGATATAGTGAAGAGGAGAAAACATGAATAAACCATGAATAAAAATCCTTTCACCCTAACTTCCCACACTCTGCTTTTATCATTCTTTCGCCATGTTGGAAGCAAAGTTTTGGGCCTTCTGAAAACTCTGGAACCTTGTTATTTTCAGGGTAATGGACAAAAGCAGTAAGCTCCAGCCCAGTTTTATTGCATGTTATGGATAACCAAAAGTTATTTTGAAAATTCATGGAAAATAATATAGTGTAGAGTAGGTATGTCAAACCGGTCCTACGAGGGCAAAGATCCTCGTACATTTTTGGTACAGCTCAAATGAATTGATGGGTCTGAATCAGGAAAGGTGTGGTCCATCAGGTAGAACACATTCCTTTCTTTCTCAGTCCATCCTAAACACTGGCATAGATCTGGCCCGCCAGGCCTGGAGTTTGACACATGTGGTGTATAGGAAGCATGTTTCTTAATAATCCAAAGAAAGATTATAACAGCCGTTCTTATAGTTGGTTAGATGTAAGATCTTTCTGAGCAAAAAATATCTTCCCCTAGAAAACTTGTTATAAAAAATGTTTGCATATCCTTGATGACATTCTGCATTTTTTATAGTTGATTCTATGGTTCTATGGTTGCTGCTTTTCAGGTGCCTAGATGTTATAGAATAGTAATACAAAAAAGTCATGCACCACCATGTCGCCCAGCGGGGATTGGGATTTGATCCCTTGGGTGACGCTGTAGGGGCTGATGCTGTATCGGGGGGGGGGGGGGGGAGTGTAGTAGGTATATCAACCCCAGTATGCATTGTATAAATTGTTACTGTGCTTATACTGATGATAAACAAGCTGCACGGCACTGCACAGGGGAAAGTATATGAATAAATCAGGGAGGGGCAAGAATAATGTGCCATATATGTGGCCCTTGTTGACAGCCCTCCCCCTGGTATTGGCTCTAAAGCAGAGTCTCTAGCGCTGCTATGACTGTTCCTGCCCTGTGCATAGTTAGCTTTGTGATGGATTATTGAAAATATTCCAATTGTTTACTAAATTAAATTGGACTGCATTTTGTAGGTTATTGTTGTTCGGACAGCTTTTATAGTAGGTTAATGACTATAAAGCAATGATTGTCTTTCAGGAATGGGCTCAGTCAGGCACACTATCAAATATTCCAATTGAGACAGGTTTTTTTTTTTTTTTTTTCCAAACATTTATTTTCAGTATATAATGGGTTTCCTTGGACTGTCCTCTGTCATAACCACACTTGTATTATAATGTTAACATTTCTTATAGTGCCAATACTTCCGCTGCAGTTCTTTAACTGAGCACATAAAATAGTCACATCATTGATGGTACCTCAGCGAGGCTCTAATGTACCTAGTTTCTCCATATAACTTATTTGTAAAACCTCTCTTGTACAGAACCATGGGAGATATTTGTGCTAAATAAATATATAGCATTGAAGACTGGACTCCATATAGGCGAGGCAGGAAGTTTGGGTGCTGCATGGCGTTTGGAACTGTGGGAGTAATGTTAACTGTGCCTATAGCGGCGCATAGTGTGTAATTTTTGCGCCAGATTTATAGCCAGTAACAGATTATGTGCAAGAAGAGACCAGTAGAAGGAAGATAGTTTTACGAGTAGCTGGGGGACGGTTAGCATTAGGAGTCATTAGGGGGAAGTTTACTGTAAGAGGTAGGTTTGGTAAAGTGCAGTATTGCTGATATTCTACTAGCGGCTTCACCCAGCCCCCACATTTCTTGTGCCCCTTTTAACATGTATGCTCTAGAAGTTGCTGCATGGTGTAATGACTGCCTCTGACACAGGAGACCAGGGTTCGAATCTCCACTCTTTCTGTTCAGTAAGCCAGCACCTATTCAGTAGGAGACCTTGGGCAAGACTCCCTAACACTGCTACTGCCTTATAGAGCATGTCCTAGTGGCTGCAGCTCTGGCGCTTTGTCTGCCAGGAGAAAAGCGCAATATAAATGTTGTCTTGTGTGTCTTGTCTCTATAGTACTCACTCGGGTTTAAAAAGGAAAAAGCTGTTCAGTAAATTCAGTGTGAGAAAGATGAGAACCTGTGGAGTGCCTTGAAGTTTGTCACCTATGATACTGTGAGATGTTACATATGTAGGTATTTGACTCTGATGGAAGCGAACGCATTACTTTCAGAATATTTCAGGTCCCCATCCTTACTGTATAAGGAAAGTTGTTGTTTTTGTTTTGGTTCCTGTTTGACTGATATGTTATAGGACATTTAAAAAAAACAGGCATTTTAATTTACTCACAGCATGGCTATATACGAATAATTGGCAACAGCTGGAGTTGATCTAGTTTCAAACTACATACAAAATACAACATAAACACAACATACAGCGTCAAATAGGAAAAAAATGAAATGAACCCTCCCTAGCGGTATGGACAGATATGTCTGTCCATAAAAACATGCTGTGAACAGTATAAACGTGCACACACATCAATACTCTCCTGCACTGTATACTAGACCCTTGCTTGACACATGTTGGCAAGTTACAGGAAAAAAAAGTTTTAAAAATAAATGTTATCACTGTTTGCACAGAAAACCTGGGAAAATTAAACGCCAGGGAGGTTAATTGATCCTCTCTATATATGTCATTTCATGTAATCCAGTTTGGAGAACCTGCTCTCCAGATGAGTGTTTTCTCTCTGACTTGCACATGAATTTGACCAACAACTGCATCAAATGAGTATTGCCTTTGTATGTCCCATTCCATCTCTTGTGATCTGCCTTTAACATATTTACCAATTGCAGGGTTGTACATAATGCTTTTCATTACTGCTGTTTGTATTTCTGGCCTTATGTTTCACACCCATTACCTGGTGGCTGAAAGCCTCGTACACACACATGACTAATGTTAGTTGAGGCGGCAGATTACGACTGCCTCAGCTGATAGGCCTGTGTACAGAGGCCCCTCCCCCCGACCAGGGACGGCTGCTCTGCAAGCGATTCCCTCTCCCCCCCCCCCCCAGCACCACCAATGGTGAAAAATGGGCGTGGCTATCCCGCATAAGTGGGCGTGGCCATGACATGTGGGTGGAGCTGGAGGGTGGATTGGGGCGGGGCTGTTTGCGGGGAAAATGGATGTGGGGGTGATTGAGGCGTGCGCCTGGCCGGCTCCTCAGGCGCGCAGTTCCCACGGAGCTCCCTCCCTCCTCCAATCTCCCGCGCTGATTGAATCAGGGCTACGGGAAGATGGCCACCCGAAGCCCTGTACTGGAGACAATCTCCAGAGCAGGGCTTCGGCGGCGGCCATCTTCCCGTAGCCCTGCCCTACTCTGCTCTGCCAGCCCCGCGGGTCTGCGGGAAAACAGTGACGTCACGCCGACGTCACTGAGCCGCCGAGGCCCCTACGATCTTGAGGCCCCAAGCGACCGCTTGGTTCGCTTTATGCCTCGCGGCGCCCCTGACGATTACCCAGTAATGTGCCAGTAACTCCCTTCTTCTTGCATAAGTAATTAGCTGCTCAAAGCCTGAAGCACTGAAATTCTCTGTAATAATCAGAAAACTGTGGAAAAAATTGTCACAAATATGGGGCTATGCTGTGCTGTATTATTTATCCCAGCTTTACTGACCATTGCTTATGATCATTTGAGCAACTTTGCAGGGAATGAGAACGGTACAGAAATGCTGCTCAGCTATAGCCAAGCAGCATATAAGTAAAGAGTAAAAGATTGAGAGGGAGACACACTAGCCAATGGGTAATTGTGACCTTAATAGGCTAATTTATCCATTGTGATGCAGCTGTATACATAATTCTTGACCAGGACTGCGCCAGTGAACCATCTTTGCTAAACATCATCTAGAATGTATTAAGTGATTCCTTTTTATTTGAAAAAAAAGTCCATCACTTTAGATCACAGTAGAAACACAGTAGAAGGCCTCTTGCACACTGCACGCGATTCCGATTCAGATTCCGCTTTTTAATCAGTTTTTACATCCGATTCAGATTCCGATTTGCAGTGTGCAGGGAGCAAACTGCAAATCAGAATCTGAATTGGATGTAAAAACTGATTAAAAAGCGGAATCTGAATCGGAATCGCTTGCAGTGTGCAAGAGGCCGAAAAGTTAACATAAGAATGACAACGTGCTCTGTGTTTGGTTTAAAAAGAGAGGCACAACAGACCAGGATCTAGAACAGACGGGGGATATTCCTGATTTATAAATGACCTAAGGCTTTGTTGTTACCATCAGTTTGCTTCTAAAGCTCCAGAAATCTGCATCACAAAGTTTTAACAGGATTCCAGTTCCTAACAATGTTTTTAGTTTGTCTGCAGGTGGGGACTGGCAGCATATTAAGCATTTTCATATTTTATTAGCACAAGCCTATTCAGCAGAATGTCATACTACTGTATACTAAATGTAAAGTGGCATTGTGCACTCCATTCTACCTCTCGCCTTTCTGCCTTCCACGCCATCAGTGTTTAGGAAATTAGCATTTGAAGATTGTTTTTTTCTCAAGCACTACCATGTTTCTGTGCTACCATGTATGTATCTACTAATTGACTTTCTGACATTCAGTATCTATTTCATATTTATTTAGTTTTGGCAAACAAGAATCACATTTACAGAATTGAATAGATAAGCTTTAAATACAAATCATAATTACATGAATTTCAAAATTCTCTCATACAGCTAACATTGAAAGCTTCCCACTAAAATATTGCTGGCACAAGTCACCTCAAGCATTAAGTGACCACTATCACAAAAAACTGTAAAATGTCAAATACATACCTATAATATATACATTAATCAGAGTAAAATGCACTAGAAATTACCTTTCTCCTATGTTCCTGTTGCGTACAGTAAGCAGTAGAAATCTGGTATTGGACTAGTGTATTTCCTCATGGGGGGGTTCTTAGGGCTCTTTCACACTAGAGGCCTTTTTCGGCATTTTAACGCCACGGCCATAGTTGGCATTTTCCACTTAACGCTGTGTTTTGGAGTGTTGCGTTTTGAAGCTCCCAGAAGCTTTTTTTAGGGCTGACTGCGGCGTTTCTCATTACAATTGATAGTAATGTGTTGGCGTTAAAACGCCTTCAAAACGCCTGCAGCCAGAACGCAGCATTAACCTTTTACTGCTGCCTGTAGTATGAAAGAGCCCTTAACCTTCCTGGCGGTAAGCCCGAGCTGAGCTCGGGCTATGCCACGCAGGAGTATTTCTCAGGCCCTGCTGGAACGATTTGTGTAATTTTTTTTGTTGTTGCACGTGAACTCACCGATCGCCACGTTAGAGGGTGTCGTCCCCCCGAGACCCCTACGCAGCCTGGCCAATCAGTGCCAGGCAGCGCTGAGGGGTGGATCGGGACTCCTTCTGACGTCACGACGTCCATGACATGGCGATGGGGGAAGCCCTAATGGAAATCCCGTTCAGAACAGGATTTCCTGACGGGCCTGATCGCTAGAGGCGATCGGAGGGGGTGGGGGGATGCCGCTGCTCAGCGGCTGTCATGTAGCTAGCGCTAGGCTAGCTACATGATTTTAAAAAAATAATAATTAAAACAAACTGCTGCGCTGCCTCCCTGGCGGTTTTAATTGACAGTCAGGGAGGTTAAGGTTTTCTCTATTCAAAAGCACTTGCAAAATCGCAGTTGCTCAGTCCAACTGCCCAGATTAGTGTGCAAATGTGTAGGCAAGCCGGCTTAGATCTGTGTATACCGTATTTTTCTGACTAAAAGACACACTTTTTCTCCCTCAGAAGTGGGGAGAAAAAGTCCCTGCGTCTTATAGTCCAAATGCAGGGAATCCCAGACTTAAAATCACCGACGAACAGCTGACCCGCCACATGCCAGTGTTCCCTGCACTCCTGTGGTCTTGGATCCTCCTCCACGTCACCCTCAATGTTTACCTGCATTTTCTTTGTGTCCTCCTCTTTGCCCCTCGCTGCGCCTTTGTTATGTAAAATCAGTGTCAGAAGCCGCTCGTACTAAACAGCAGACCGTCCTGTGTATTGTGTCCTCTTTGCCCCTCGCTGCGCTGTGTGTTATGTAAATCAGCGGCAGAAGCCGCTCGTATCACTCACCAGACAGTGCGTGCCTGCGGCGAACAGGGACTCCTCTCTCGCTCACTCCTTCCCCCAAGTGCCGGTACTTCATGGTCGCGTCATTACACACGTGACCGGCACTTGGGGGAAGGAGTGAGCGAGAGAGGAGTCCCTGTTCGCCGCAGGCACGCACTGTCTGGTGAGTGATACGAGCGGCTTCTGCCGCTGATTTACATAACACACAGCGCAGCGAGGGGCAAAGAGGACACAATACACAGGACGGTCTGCTGTTTAGTACGAGCGGCTTCTGACACTGAGTTTACATAACAATGGCGCAGCGAGGGGCAAAGAGGAGGACACAATATGTATACACAGGACTGCTGTGTAATACTGGGGGAAACATGAGGGCACTGGGGGAGAGGAGGAGTGAACTGGGGCAGCATGAGGACACTGGGGAACAAGAGGACATGGGGGCTGCATGAGGTCACTGGGGTGCAGGAGAAGGAAACGGGGGGGGGGGGGCAGCATGAGGACACTGTTGAACAAGAATAGGACACTGGGGAATAGGAGGACACTGGGGGACAGCATGAGGACACTGGGGGGCAGGAGAATTAAAATGGGGGGCAGCATGAGGACACTGGGGAACAAGAGGACAATGGGAGGCAGGAGAAGGAAACTGGGGGGCAGCATGAGGACACTGAGGAACAAGAAAAGGACACTGGAGGCAGCATTAGGACACTGGGGAACAAGAGGACACTGGGGGGCAGGAGAAGGAAACTAGGGGGCAGGAGAAGGAAACTGGGGGGCAGCATGAGGAAACTGGAATAACAGGAGGAGGACACTGGGGGACAGGAGGAGGACATTGGGGGGCCAAGCGGAAAAAACACGGGGGTGACAGGAACAGGACAGTAATTGGGAAGACATCTACAAGATGCTCCTGGACCATGGATGCACCAGGTTTAGTATATATTTTTTTTCCTGGTTTTTCACCCTCTAAACCCAGGTGCGTCTTATAGTCCGGAGCGTCTTATAGTCCGAAAAATACATACTAGTGTAAAGGCTGAAGGGTTCACGTAAAAAGGATCAGCAGCAATTACAAAAAGACTTGTTCAGCACTGATCTGTGTATAGAGTAACTTTATAACTAAAGTAGAATTTTGCTTTCATGCGACTCGTTGGCATCCCATTCACGAGGCATTTGTTTAGGGACACTGACTTAAAGAGACACTGAAGCGAGAATAAATCCCGCTTCAGTGCTTATATTCAGCAGGGGCATGTGTGCCCCTGCTAAAACGCCGCTATCTCGCGGCTAAACAGGGGTCCCTTCACCCCCAAACCCACCCCTGCAAAATCAACGACCAATTTGGTCGTATATTTTGCTGCTCTTCAAGCAGGGCTAACGGCTGCAGCCCTGCCTCTCAGTGCCGTCAATCAGCTGTGCATCTCCGCCTCTCCCCCGCCCCTCTCAGTGAAGGAAGACTGAGAGGGGCGGGGAGAGGCGGAGATGCGCGCTGACAGACGCGCGTGAGGCAGGGCTGCGGCGGTTAGCCCTGCCTCTATGCGGAAGTGGGGAAGCGCTGCACGGAGGGGGATTTGGGGGTGAAGCGACCCCCGTTTAGCGGCGCGATAGCGGCGGTTTAGCAGGGGCACGCATGCCCCTGCTATCTATGAGGTCTGAAGCGAGATTCATTCTCGCTTCAGACTCTCTTTAAGTCTTCTCTTACAACACTTTCTGCTACTACTGATACATAGACTTATAAGGAATTATACCCAAACAGGAGCTCTGCCTACACAGCCTGTTAATGCCATCAGCTGGGCTGCTTTGGGTTACGTCAGCTTTTTTTTTCTTTGGCTAATGAAGCCTTTGACACCAAAAATATATTTGGACAGTCTGATTGCTATACTATTAGATAACATATTTAGTTGGATTTGAATTATGGAAAACACTTATTGTGGCCTATTTCTGCAATAACATGGTTTGTTTTTTGAAACAATTTGCCAACATAGAATATTACAAGAATACAAGCAGACTTAGTTTCCTACAGCAGATCTACAACTTACACAAGACAAAATGTTTTGTACGCTGGGTGAGGAAGGGCTGGAAACTTGGTTAGGTTTTTGATGGTGCTTGTATTCACGTTGCTCTCATTTCTTGCACTTGTATTACCTGGTAGTCACCACTAGATAACAATTAAAAGTTGTTAATTTTGTTGCAGTGCGTATGCAGATTGGAGTTTGTCCAGTCCAAACTGTCAGCAACAGAATTTGATTAGCTCGCTTCCACGCTTACCTTCTCTGGTCCACCATGGTGAAGCATGTTCTAAATGGAACCTGTCCTGTGAAGTCAGTGTACAGTTTTTGCCACCATGCTGCAATTTAGTTTGTTGGCAATCTTCTCATAGCCTAGGCCATCTCTGCTTACTTTTGTTGCAGCGGTTTAGACCTACATGGCCGTGTGTTAAGTTATTTTAATGGGAAAGCAAGTTTAGGCTTTACATGGACTGCTTTACATTGTATCAAAGTGTCATATCTTCGATGTTTTCCCATGAAAAGCTATAATAAAATATCTACAAAAACGGTGTTCTCACTTTTGTGAGATATAAGATTTAAGATAAAGATTAAGATTTTGGTTATGGCTGGTTGCACCTATAACCCACGCTCTTTCCTTTATGAGAGAGGACAACATATGCTGTAAACATATGGAACTCACTCCACAAAGTCTGTACATTTCATCTAAGTCAGCGATAAATATAGATATGCCTAAACAATAAAGATAGAAAATCCCCCCTGATGAGCTCATGCGCAGGGAGACAGATGAGATGTACGCTTCTTCATTACTGTCCCCAGTGCGACTATAGCTTGTCTGAAAGTATCCTCAGTAATGAGTCATTTATATATGCGAAACCAACAGTAGTGCAGTGTAAATGTGGACATACACTGGTCGATATTGACAACAGATAGATCCCTCTCCGATTATTATCTGATCAGAGAGGGATCTATCCACTTGAATCCCTTCACATACTATACACACACATTTTTTTTTTATAGATCTCAGCATGAAATTCATAAAAATCGGTGCCTGCCAGATCTCCCAGTTTTCCCCTTATGCATCCCCCAACCCCCCACCCAGGGCATGTGGTGTAGCTCACCTGTCCGCCGCAGGTCCTGGTCCCTGTCCCTTCTTCTCTCCCAAGTCCCGGGCGACTGTGTGATGTGAGAACAAACACTAGGGGCAGCGTGACCACTAAAGGCCTCTAGTATTGGTTATGTCACACAGGCGCCCCAGAACACAGAATTGAACAGAGAAGCAGCAGTCCGCGGAGAGGGATACCCTGAAACCAGGCTGTAAACAGGTGAGAGTAACTTAGTCAGCCCTAGAATCGAACCCCACTAACACACTTACAATCCACCGCCAATTGTCTGAATTTCTCCGTCCTGCACGACTGCCTGAATTGACCCAATTCACACAGAAATTAGTAAATTGGGAATTGTTTGGGGTATCAATGTCTAGCAGATTCGATCACGTGATCAAATTGAATGTTTTTGCAAAAAATCAATAAATGTATGGCCACTTTTCGTGGCATGCCACGTGAGAGAATTGCTGATACTAGTCACAGCTACTAAAATGCTGATTAGCTGCTGCTAATGATATTACAGTTTCCAGGATCTATGACACAGGACCTCAGCTAGTTGCTGCTAATCTGGTGTGATATAGCTCTTAGCAACTATACTGGATAATATCGGAATCATCTGCTTAGCATTTTAGTAACTGCAACTGGTAATAGCAATCATGTCTTTTTTGTGACATAAGTTATGATCTGTTTTTATTCACCAGGTCACAAAGCACTTTAGTCTACACCATAAATGGGATCTGTATGACAAAGGTCTTAATGGCACCTGTTAAGTTTAGAATTTTGGTCCAGCATATTTATCTTCTTCCATATTGCTATAGCTTCCTCTTTCTTGTGGTAAAAAAAAAACAAAAAAAGTTTTTGAACAAAATTATCTTATTATATCAGTTATAAATTCTGCAGTCTGATAATTAACAATTTAGTCCCCTTCCCGCTATATATTGTCATTTTATATTGCTGAACATTTATCCCTTCCTTTTTCACTAAAGAGCAAATTAACACATCCTTCCCAACATTGTATGTGTGAGGCAAGGCGTTTTGAATGTAAAATATCTGTTGATAAAGTAAAATGTATAGATTGTCAGCCAAGTCGGAAATGTGGACACAAATGGGCACTGATTTTATTTCCTGCTTAAGCTGCCAAGCTGTTCTGTGTACCCGCTTTCCCTTGGATTGGGCCTTCCTTTCCTCTCGCTTCAGAGCTTTCTATGAGATATTGGCATCCAGCTCTGTAATCATATTTTTTGTTAGCATTTTATTCTATCTTGCTGTTCTCCATACACTAATAATAGTTTGTAGTATTGCAGGAATTCTGATTCTCTTGATCTGAAAATTTAAAGAATTTCTCCCCAAATCCTAGTAAAGTCACAATATGTTAATATTCCTGCAGTTTTTTGAGAGTAACAGAATATAAACTAGCCCACTGAAATCCTCAGGAAACCTACAACAGTGAAGGCTAGAGCTGTTGACCTTTGGCACTAGTAAGTTTACTATTGCTTTATAGTATTGTATTTACAGTACAGAAAATTTGAGTCTGATTTGCTAAGCCAAATAATGAATTGTGCTCCTTCAGTTTAGTATATAGCAATAAACACAAAAACCTGTCTTTTAATTCAGTAGACTTTTTCAAATAACATAAATAAAAAAGGTATGGACAATAATGATCGATCTTTAATAATTTGGTGCATTACTTATTAACTGTAAACATGGATTCCAAAGTCTCTAAATGAGACTTTGGTACTTGTTAACATTTATTTTAGGTCACGGGTTCATGCACACGCTGCTTCAGATTTGTTTGGTTTAAGGGCAGGAGCGTAGCAATAGGGGGTGCAGAGGTTGCGACCGCATCGGGGCCCTGTAGTGCCCTCCCTAAACTTCAGTATTCGCTCTTTATTGGTCCTGTGTTCATAATGATCACTTCTATAGATACTTTGAATAGTGGTAATCATTAACAAGCTGTTCCACATTCCTTTCTTGCATCTCTCTGTAGCTGCCATTGGCATGTTTTGGTGTGCCGTATCAATTGTTGTGTATAAAGTGCTTGGGGGGACCCAATGTAAAACTTGCATCTGGGCCCACAGCTCCTAAGCTACGCCACTGTTTAGGGGCCTGTACGCATACGTTTTGCCAACATGCAAATTACTGTGTATTAATGCAAATTTTAATTATAATAATTTAAAATACACCACAAAACACATTATACTACTTCTCCTGAGTACGGCGATACCACATGTGTGACACTTTTTTGCACCCTAACTGCGCTAAGGGGCCCAAAGTCCAATGAGCATCTTTAGGCTTTACAGGGGTGCTTACAATTAGGCACCCCCCAAAATGCCAGGACAGTGAACACACCCCACAAATGACCCCATTTTGGAAAGTAGACACTTCAAGGTATTCAGAGAGGAGCATAGTGAGTCCGTGGCAGATTTCATTTTTTTTTTTTTTGTCGCAAGTTAGAAGAAATGGAAATTTTTCTTTTTTTTTTCTTTGTCACAAAGTGTCATTTTCCGCTAACTTGTGACAAAAAATAAAATCTTCTATGAACTCACCATGCCTCTCACTGAATACTTTGGGATGTCTTCTTTCCAAAATGGGGTCATTTGGGGGGTATTTATACTATCCTGGAATTTTAGTACCTCATGAAACATGACGGGTGGTTAGAAAAGGCAGAGATGCTTCAAAATGGGAAAATTCACTTTTGGCACCATAGTTTGTAAACGCTATAACTTTTACCCAATCCAATATACATACACTGAATGTTTTTTTTTTTTTTTATCAAAGACATGTAGCAGAATAACTTTCGCGTTCAAATGTATAGGAAATTTAACTTTTATTTGAAAAATGTCAGCACAGAAAGTTAGTCATTTTTTTGACAAAATTCATGTCTTTTTTGATGAATATAATAAAAAGTAAAACTCGCAGCAGCAATCAAATAGCACCAAAAGAAAGCTGTATTAGTGACAAGAAAAGGAGGTAAAATTCCTTTAGGTGGTAGGTTGTATGACCGAGCAATAAACCGTGAAAGCTGCAGTGGTCTGAATGGAAAAAAAGGCTCTGGTCCTTAAAGGACTTCCGAGGCCAAAAATCAAAATTTTGATGAGTACCTGTCTCTTTTTCAAATCCATGGGCAAGTTCCTCCTCTCCCTCCGCTCTGTTCCGCGCAAATGTATTCTTTTCACTGCCCCCAGGTCGGGGCCCGACCCCACTGCACGGGTCGGCTCGTACTCCACTCGCAAGATGGCCGCCGATCAGAGCCGTTGCTGCGCAGTACATATGAAGGCAAGTGCGGCTGCGCAGCTCTCCTCTCGCAAGATGGCCGCCGATCAGAGCCGCGGCTACGCAGTACATGTGGAGGCAAGTGCGGCTGCGCAGCTCTCCGCAGCTGGACGGGGGGCGGAGAGCTGCGCAGCCGCACTTGCCTCCACATGTACTGCACAGCCGCGGCTCTGATCGGCGGCCATCTTGCAAGAGGAGAGCTGCGCAGCCGCACTTGCCTTCATATGTACTGCGCAGCAACGGCTCTGATTGGCGGCCATCTTGCGAGTGGAGTACGAGCCGACCCGTGCAGTGGGGTCGGGCCCCGACCTGGGGGCAGTGAAAAGAATACATTTGCGCGGAACAGAGCGGAGGGAGAGGAGGAACTTGCCCATGGATTTGAAAAAGAGACAGGTACTCATCAAAATTTTATTTTTTGGCCTCGGAAGTCCTTTAAGGGGCGAAAAGACTGTGGTCCTCAAGTGGTTAAACCACCATCAAGCAAGAAAATACTCATACTTTTTCGTCTACTTTTTAGTATTTTTTTCAATTGCAAAGTGCTAAAAAGTTCTTTTAAAAATAAGTTGAAAATTGATCTCCTAGGGGAAATGCTGAAGAAAAAGTTTATTGCATATGGCCCACGGAGCAGTTTGTACACTTGAAGCTGATGGATTTCTCATGAGTATCAGAATCAAGTTATGTTCTCCAGGCATGACTGCGTCATGCCCAGGATTGGTTTTGGCATGAGCAGGGGACATGCATGGTACAGAATATGAAGTACAAAATCGGGTCATCAAAAACAACAACCAGGGTTCAGCAACTGTAGCTTAACCACTTCAGTCTTCAGTGTTTTTTCACCATATCCATCCGAGCAACTTTCACCTCCCATTCATCCGCCAATAACTTTCACTACTTATCACAACAAAATGATCTGTAGCTTGTTTTTTTTCCGCCACCAATTAGGCTTTCTTTGGGTGGTACATTTTGATAACAATTATTTTATTCTAAATGCATTTTAACGGGAATATTAAGAAAAATTTTAATATTTCTCCGTTTTTGGCCATTATAGTTTTAACATTTTATTTGCCCATTATTATTACACCATTTAAATGATGGCCCTATCACAATGACGCCAATATTTTAATTGGAAATAAATGTGCATTTTTTTCAGTTTTGGGTCCTGTCAGCCTTACAGCGTCACTCAAGTTTTGGAGAACGGTAAGGTTAGAGATTCTTCCATTGCCCCTCTACCACTTGGCAGCGCTGACACATGCACACCATCCTCTGAGTCGTGATTACATGTCATATCATGTGATTGGATGCCAGAAGACGATGTTGGCATTGCAGCGCCACTGCCGTGGTTGGAGGAGAGGAGGAGAAGAGGCTTTGCATAGCTTGCCAGGCTTGGAAGGCACACTCCCCCAGCAGCATAAAAATATGGCCCTGCAGTGCACATATAGTTTCACTATATGTGGCTTCTAAAAGGTTAATTAGACAATTAATAGTACCTGGCATTCCATTTTTATGCTATTCTGATCTCCTTTGTTATATAAATTAGCAGTGCTCATTTAGGTGTCAAAATCATTACCTATCCCTGTCTTAATCGAACTAGCAGTGGTGTTAACATTTCCTAAAGCAAAGCAAGCTAAGAATAGTTCTGTGGTGCCCCCTCCTGCAGGTGACACCCCAGGCCTGTATGTTTGTTTTGTCTATGCCTAAAATGACAGAGTATATGAATTTATATCCAGTCATTTGGTAATTACTTTAAATATTTCCCAGACGTTCATGTATCTATAATCTCCTATATGATGGTCTCAGAGGACAAATGTATGCAAGGTCTACTTAATTTTCTTTTAAAATCCTTATGAAACAGAGATGAAAGAATGCAGATCATACTAGGATGACAGCAGCTACCAAAGAAGCTAACTTTTGAGTATTGTGTTGACCGATACAAAATTCTGCAGTTGTGCAACAGAACAGTTGCATTTATGTGCAATATTGAGTTTTGCCCCACTTTTATTCTAATTCTAAATTGGCATTCCCAGTGTTTATATTAAAAGCTGCTACATTCTACCTATACTTTACACTGCATTCCACATTATTATACTAATTATTTTTAAGTGTCATAAAGATTAAATATTTTGTTTTTCAATTAAACTCATGGATGGCATTGTGTCTCAGGGTCTTTAGATCACTGACAT
This sequence comes from Hyperolius riggenbachi, assembly GCF_040937935.1. Lineage (NCBI taxonomy): Eukaryota > Metazoa > Chordata > Amphibia > Anura > Hyperoliidae > Hyperolius > Hyperolius riggenbachi. Next base: position 229,699,932 of record NC_090648.1, read on the forward strand.
AAATCTCGGACACCTTTGATAACTAGTTTTCCAGGTGAGCCTGATTAAAGGAAAAACTACTAAAAAAGGGTTTATTAAGCAGACGAACATTTTCAAGCAATATGATAAAGAAAAATTATCTCTCTGCTGCCAAAAAGTGGGAAATAGTTAAAATGCCTTGGACAAGGTATGAAAACCTCAGATATTTCATAAAAACTTAAGAATGATCATCGTACTGTTAAGATTTGTGGCTGACTCAGAGCACAAACAAGTTTCTGCAGATAAAGGCGCTAAATGAGGAAGGTTTCTGCTAGAAATGCATTGGATTAAGAGAGCAGCAGCTAAAATGCCATTACAAAGCAGCAAACAGGTATTTGAAGCTGCTGGTGCCTCTGAAGTCTCACAAACATCAAGGTGCAGCATCCTCTAGAGGATTGCAGCTATGCATAAACCTTCTATTCGGCCACCCCTAACCAATGCTCACAAGCATAAATGGCTGCAGTGGGGCCAGAACTACATGACAACGAATTTTCAAACAGTCTTATTTACTGTTAAAGGACTTACGAGCTGAATTAAAAAAAAAAAAAAAAAGTTAATTACCTTAGAGCACTATCAGACCTCAGGGCAGACGATCCATGGCTCCCTTGTGCTTTCCAGACGCACCGTTATCACAATCCACTTATCATTACTTGCCCCGACCCAGCCCAGGGTCACCTTATCTCTGGGCAATTACAATCGCCGCTTTAAAAATCCTCTGCCTGCGTACTTCAAATAGACGTGGCTGCGCAGGATTACAGCCCTGCACGCAGCCCATCGTCACTCCGTACACTGAGTAATACGTCATGTGGGCGTCACCGCATGACCGCCCACATGACAAGCCAGTCGCGCCCCCTCAGCACAGAATGCGAGCGCAGAGCGAGGGAGGACGTAACCTAGTGTCTGCATTTGTTTACAGACACTAGGTTACGTCCTCCCTCGCTCTGCGCTCGCATTCTGTGCTGAGGGCTTGTCATGTGGGCGGTCATGTGGTGACGCCCACATGACGTATTACTCAGTGTACGGAGTGACGATGGGCTGCGTGCAGGGCTGTAATCCTGTGCAGCCACGTCAATTTGAAATACGCAGGCAGAGGATTTTTAAAGCGGCGATTGTAATCGCCGAGAGATGAGGCGACCCTGGGCTGGGTTCGGGACATGTAATAAGTGGATTGTGATAACGGTGCCTCTGGAAAGTAAAAGGGAGCCATGGATCGTCTGCCCTGAGGTCTGATAGTGCTCTAAGGTAATTAACTTTTTTTTTTTTAATTCAGCTCGTAAAGGTTTATACATACATCAGACTATAGTCTTTGGAAAATGAAAGATCACAGACCAATCTTACCCCCTTCCATGTAGTATGAGAGCCATACATTCACAGTCTTTTCTATGGAGCTGAACTCCCCATCAGAAAAAAATCTTTGCAAGATGCTGCACACACAGATGCTGTACAGACACAAAAGATCAGTATCTGCAAAAGATCTGTTCCTGCCAAAGATCTGTTCCTGCAAATTGCATTCATAGTCTATGAGATCTGCAGATCATCATACACACCTTGTTTAACTGACATTCATCTGCAGATCTGAAAATCCATCCTGGTGGATCTGATCTGCAGATGAATGTCTGTTAAACAAGGAGTGTATGATGATCTGCAGATATCATAGACTATGAATGCATTTTGCAGGAACTGATCTTTTGCAGGAACACAGGGGCGTAACAATAGACCCTGCAAGTGATGCAGCTGCAGGGGGCCCAGAAGCCACAGGGGGCCCTGTCCTGAGAGATTGACAACTAAGAGCAAGGAGAGAAAAAACTTTCTGCTCTGTACACAATTGTTCTAATGACTGCCTCTGCTCAGCCACTAATAACGAATCATACAAAGTTTTGTAGACTAAGATTTTTAGACAATCCCTATTCAGTGTGCAGGGGGAGGGGGCCCCACCCAAAGTTTTGCAGTGGGGCCAAGTGATTTCTGGTTACGCCCTGCAGGAACAGATCTTTTGCAGATAGTGATCTTTTGAATGTCTACAACATCTTTGTGTGCAGCATCTTGCAAAGATTTCTGTCTGATGGGGAGTTCAGCTCCATAGAATAGACTGTGTAGGTATGGCTCTCATACTACATGGAAGGGGGTAAAATTGGTCTGTGATCTTTCATTTTCCAAAGACTATGGTCTGATGTGTGTATGCACCCTAAGTCCTTTAAGTGCCATGCAACCCTGGATGGTCGAGATGGGTGGAGCGGTGGATGGTCACTATGTCCCAACAAGGCTGCAGTGGCGGAGTAATGTTTTTGGCTGTAATCATGGGAAGAGAGCTGTTCGGCCTCTTTAGGGTATTTTTCTGTGACAAAATAATCTTCATGCATGGCAATGTACCATCTCGTGCTGCAAGGAATACCTTTGCATCACTGGCTGCTATTGGCATAAAAGAAAATAACCACTTGGTGTGGCCTTCATCCTCCCCTGACCTCAATCCTATTGAGAACATTTGGAGTAAGCTCAAGCAAAAGACCTATAAGGCTGGGAGGCAGTTTACAGCCACACCGCAGCTCTGGGAGGCTATTGTGATATCCTGCAAAGAAATTCAAGCAGAAACTCTCCAAAAACTCAAGTTTAATGGATGAAAGAACTGTGAAGCTGCTATCAAATGTAACTTGACTTGTTAAGATGTTTTTGATTGAAATAACTTTTGATTTCAGTAAATATGACCTAATGCTGCAAGTTCATAAAATGACCATTTTTAGTTCTTTACAAACCATAAAATGTTTTGAAATTCTATGGTGCATAATAATTTGGAACAGTGCATTTTATTTTATTTTTTTAACCACTTCACCTCAAAGGGGTTTTTACCCTAACGGACGAGCGATTTTCACCTTTCAGTGCTTATCCCTTTCATTTGCCAATAGCTTAATCACTACTAATCACAATGAAATGATCTATATCTTGTTTTTTTCAGCACCAATTGGGCTTTTTGCGGTTGATATTTGTTTTCAGTAATTACTTTATTTTCTATGTATTTTAAAGGGAAATACAAGGAAAAAATTAAAAAATACACCATTTCTCCAATTTCATGCCCTATAGTTTTAATATAAACACTGCTACTGTACATAAAACCCACACATTTTATCTGCCTATTTGTCCTGGTTATCACAAGATTTTAATAATGTCCCTAGTACAAACTATGGTGACAATATATTATTTGAAAATAAAGGTGTATTTTTTCTATGGTGGGTTTTTTTTTCACTATTTTCACGTGCACGTGCACAGCACTGTTTGACTTACAAAAACGTCCTGAAGCCATTACGAGGCTCTAGCAGGATGTTTTTATAAGTCAGCTTGTCATTAAGTGGTTAAAACATACCGTTATCATTAGGAGGTTTATTAAATAACATTAAAATTATACTCTAAGGCCAGGTTCACATTAGTGGCAAAAAATGGTCCATTCCCGGAACAGAATTGAACGGATCTGAACAGATGCGAATGGATCCAATGTTAACCTATGGATCCGTTCACATCCGTCCGTTCTATACGATCCGCTGAACGGACTGCAAGTTTCCTCCTGCACCAATTTTTCCGGACTGCTAAGCCCAGTGGAACGAAAATGGAAGCAGAAACACTGCATTGGGGGCAATGAGAAAACGGCACGTTTTTTTCACACTGTTGAAGAACTGAACTGTTTTATCCAGCAAAATTCACTTTGCTGATGGGGGTCTGGGGTGGGGGGAGGTATGGGGAAACAGAATGGAAGCAGCAGAATGCAAACGAAGTGAAAACAGTTCTGATCAACCGGTAATCAGATTTGTTTGCCACTTAACGCAAGTGTGACCAGGCCTTATGGTTGATTACTCAAAAATGATGCTGACTGCCACTTGCATCAACTATTTAGGAAAATCAGGTAAAAATATAATTTGCATAATAATTTGGAACATGGTGTACTAATAGTGAACTTACTACAGTATTTGCTGATCCTTGTTTGAGTAATACTGTACATTTCCAAAATGTTCCCACTACTTTCCAGGTGGTGTTTCCCTTCTCACTTGTTGTACATTAGGCTTCTCTACCTCGTATCATCCTTGTGCAAAACATTATTCTTTAGAAAACAGAGAGGTTAATGAAGAGCCAGTTTTACTGGTTTCAATGGAGAATAAAAATCAAATCCTTGTATTGGTCATCCATATATAATACAGCAACGGTACATGGAAGCAACAGGATTTGAGGCATTTCCGACTCTCTTGGGTGCTTAGCTGTAGCTCCGACTAAGGACCCAGCAAGGTCGCAAATGCCTCAGCTCCTGTTGCTGCCATGTACCATTGCTGTATTATATATGGATGACCAATACAAGGATTCCATTTTTATTCTCCATCGAAGGAGTGCGGATACTTTGTTTTATAAATCTTTTTACTGAATTAAAAAAAAGTTTATGTAATCAAGAGTTTCCTCCTCTTTGTGGTGCTAAATTAAACAATTAAAATTAATGTAGGAAAGTAAACAACTCAATTTGTATATCTGCTACAATCAAGTAAACGCCATCAAACCACTTTTGATTATTCTGTAACATGGGAGTTTTTTTGTAATTGTAAATATAATCATAATATTTCAGATCTATATTTGGCTTTGTGTCGCATTTTATAGATTAAATTAAAACTCTCATTATTCTAAACTGGTCACTTTTCTCCTGTTTTATTTGTGCACAGTGCATCAATTCCTATCATGCCTTACTGAGAGTTGGACTAAAGACTTACGACATAGCATATGCTGGTGTCCTTAACATTGGGAGTCAGTGGTGAGATATTAAGGAAAAACTCCCATACACAGCAGAGTACATCTGCTGTTAGCATCGAGACTGGTCTATGTTGTGTTGTATTCCTGACGTGCGCATGGAGGCTGTGAACGGTGAACATTTGCATTGTATTATGTGATACACAGACAAACACTGATACAAATGATGGTCTGTGTCATCAGGAGTTGCTGTTGGACCAAGACTTTTCATCTGGATACCCTAGACTACTCTAAGGAGTATTATTTAGATCTGGATCTCATCGCCACAAACATTGTATTTTTCTCGGCCACCAGTGTATCTTCCTATTTTAGTGGTTTTAGATGTTTAAGGGGTCTACTTTATTGTTGGGAAGATGAGGGGAAATTGAGTTCTGGGTGGGTGCTTATCTGATATTATTTAATACATGGCGCATTTGCCTCATGTTTATCCTGGGTTTTGCCTATTTATGTGGAAGGGTGTGCTTTAATTTTGTTAAAATGAGATTACCAAAAATCTGCTGGTTCAAGTGTGTGACGCTGTTTGTCTGTGATTTAGTGCATTTTTTTTTTTTCGATTCCCCAACTCAGATATATTATTTTTAGTATTTATATAGCACGGACATCTTCCACAGCGCTGTACAAAGTATATTGTCTTGTCACTTAAAGGGACCCTGATGCCGTGGATATGCAATTAACCATACTTATTGCTATTTGGTTAAGATGAGACACTTAACCGGCCCCTTAGGTAAGAGATTCTGCTCCCGGACTGGCCGCTATACCTTACCTGGACCATCTTCTGTTTTTATGAGCTGTGCAGCTATCAACTAATGGTGATGTATTAACATCTTTACTGTCATTCATGCTGATACGAATGTCTAAGGAGTAAAGTCTGCTATCAATTGGTGCCCACGGATGTCTTTTTTTATGTTACAGGTTTATGCATTACATGGGATCGGCGACTCTGACATAATCACGCTGTGACCCCAGAATAGGAAGCCTGTGTGTCCTCTCTGTGCTTGCGCAAGCTTCCTGGCTTCTTCCACCTCCAGCCGTGCATCATTTTGCAGTTCACGCATGGAGGGGAGGAAGAAGCCAGGAAGTTTGTGCATGCGCAAAGAGGAGGCACATGCTTCCATTCCATGGTCACAGTGCAACTTTGTCAGAGTTGACAATCCCATGTAATGGGTAGCGGCCAGCCCAGAAGCAGGAGCACTTACCTAAGGGGCCGGTAAGTGTCTCCTCTTAACCAAATAGACGTGGGTATGCTTATATGCGTACTCATGGCGTCTGCTCAGGGTCCCTTTAACTTCCCTCAAAGTTAACAATCTAATCCCTAACCTAGCCATATGTTTATGTATTTATCATGTACTATATGTATCGTAGTCTAGGGCCAATTTAGGGAGAAGCCAAATAACTTATCCATGTGTTTTTGGGATGAAAGGAAACTGTAGTGCCCAGAGTAAACCTACGCAGACACAGGGAGGACATACAAACTCAGTGCAGATGGTATGCAAGTTAGTATAGTGCAGCGCGCTACACCTGCCAGCACTACAACAGTCCAACTAAGAAAAACATACAGTTCCTTTAAAAGGCAAAAAGGCACACTCTTCAGTGTCCACATAAACTAATATGCTTTACACTGGAATCCAAACAGTTGGTATCACGCTCACCAGATAGGATGGCTGATTAATTACGATCAGCATATACAGCGTAGTGCAGTAAGTGAGCCTCGCAATCCCTTGAACTTCTTCCTGTTCGTGACTCAAACAAAAATAGCATACATAGCATAATACTGCCTTTATACTGATAGCTTCATTCCTCCACAAGGCTGACCATATCACAGACCATCTATATGCATGTATGAGGGTCAAATCTCCTCCTCTCCTCCATATACGGAACCTTCTCCCTTCATAAACTCAAAATACAAATCGCCATAGTATAACATCGTTTATTAAAAAGTTTAAGAACAAGTAGTGCACTCACATTCCATCATAAAATCATGCGCATATCATAAAAGTTGTAGCAGGACGTCCTCACCACTGCTGATACAGCGTCTCCACCAGCGCTACGAGGCCTACCGGTTTCGTCATCCACCGGCGCTACGAGGCCCTACCGGTTTCGTCATCAATGACTCATCAGGGGCTCGCCTTCGTAGCTGTGTGGGGACTCTTAAGCTCTGAACATATGCAAATATTTCCTGGTGGCGGCGGCCACCTTGCAGCAGGTCAGGTTACGAAGGCGAGCTCCTGATGAGTGGAGCTCGCCTTCGTGGAGACGCTGTATCGGTGGTGGTGAGGACGTCCTGCTACAACTTTTATGATATGTGCATGATTTTATGATGTAATGTTGAGTGCACTACTTGTTCTTAACCTTTTTAATAAGCGGTGTTATACTATGGCGATTTGTATTTTGAGTTTATGAAGGTAGAAGTATATGGAGGAGAGGAGGAGACAAACAGGAAGAAGGTCAAGGGATCGTGAGGCTCACTTACTGCACTGCGCTGTACATGCTGATCGTAATTAATCAGCCATCCTATCTGGTGAGCATGATACCAACTGTTGTTTGGATTCCATTGTAAAGCATATTCATTTATGTGGACATTGAAGAGTGGACTTTTTGCCTTTTTAAAGGAACTGTATGTTTTTTCTAGTTGGACTGTTGTGATGCTGGCAGGTGTAGAGCGCTGCACCATACTAACTTGCATACTAATCAGGGTGGTAATACCCACCCATTTGTGCAGCGACCCACCTTGCCAGGTAAATCCATCTGGTACTATATACCCTCTTAGAGGAGCGCACATACCACTGTGTTTGTATATGTCAGTGCAGATGGTGCCCTGGCTAAGATTGGTATAGGGGACCCAGCGCTGCAAGGTGGGAGTGCTAACCACTACGCCACCGTGCTGCCCTCTCAGCTGTGCGGTAACCCTGACTATCTTTTTCAATTGCTTAGCCGTCCAGAACGCCTTGCGTGGAAATCTGGATGGCATGCTGAAGATTTCTACAGCAAGCATCAGTCCCAAATTCAGTACTGGTGGAAACCAGAGGCGTAGCTATGGGTGGGCAAGGGGTAGCTATGGGTGGGCAAGGGGTAGCTATGGGTGGGCAAGGGGGGGGACACATGTCCCCGGGTGCAGAGCATGGTCACTTGCAACAGATTGATGTTCTGGTGGATTTTTGCTGTTACTTTTCTGACCACTTGTGCCTGGTGAACGAGCAAGAAAACATTGCAGTTAAAGGGGTTCTGGGGGGGTGATAATAAAAACGGACACTTACCTTACACTTCTACCAGCCCTCTGCAGCTGTAATGTCCTGCACTGTCATCCAACGATTCGCCGGTCCCGGTCTAATTCCGCATCTAATCCAACTGTGGCTGCACAGCCGTGGCCGCGCGTCTGCTGGCTCCTGCGCACCTCATTGATAGCTTACTGCACAGGTGCAGTACAAGAACACTTTGTCCTGCGACTGTGCAGTAAGCTCCCGATGACGCGTGCGGGAGCTAGCAATATTCGACTTGTTAGACGAATATCAGACCGAGACTGGTCTGGGAGATCCGAGGATCATAGGAGGACGGCTTGGGACATGACAGCTGCAGGGGGCTGGTAGAAACCGCAGGTAAGTGTCAGTTTTTACTTTCATCATGCTCCATGTAATTCACCATATTCCTCTCGTGACTAGTTCACCGATAAACTTGCTATCTTTTTATGTATATAATCATTTATTTATTTTTAGAAGCCACCAAATGACTTTATTTTTCTTGTATATTATGTGTCTTATCTTCCCATCATCCACCTTCCCCCTTGTTATTACTTGCATTATGCTTGCGTTGTTTCTTTCTCCCATACCTCCTTCATGTTCTACCTATGTCATAGGCTCTTCTCTCCCCTCCACTTCTGTCTTTCTCTCGCCCTCCCTTTCTCCTTGTTGTGCCAAGTTGTGTAGCTGCTGGATGAAACTCCAGCTTCTCAGTCTTAAATCAACTCCCACAGACAATAAATCCTACAGGCTGAATTGTATGATAGGAGTTAGAAATGACTGGTTGCATTTAAGATGTAATATTGCAAATTGGCTGCATTAGCAGATGTTCAGCTGCTTCTACTGGAAGGGTTTAGATCAGAATCTCTTTGTGTATAATAGCCGTATGTTCTTAGAGCAAAGTACATACAGACATTACCCAGCCAGAAGCCTCCACTTTATTTTCCATTAAATCCTCAATCCACTAGGTTTTGCTTATCAAAAGCTTTCATGAACTGGGTCCTCAACTCGTCTACTAGGGTGAGTACAAGACTGCAATCTGTCTCCATTGTGCAGCTTTCAGGCATACACTTGATATAGCATAATATAATAAAAATAATTATACAAAATGAGTCTGCCTATATCTGGCTGCAGTTTGACACCAAGCTTGCTGTGAACATCTTGCTGACCACACCAAATAGAAATCAAATGTGGTTTCAAGATTAATATTCTTATAAAGGAAATGGTAAATGCAGGAAAATCTGTTTTTATTCTGCTCTGCATGATAATGAAAGAAACTATTACTTCATAACAGAGATGCTTGGATACAGTGGCAAGGGTTCCAAAGAATGCAAGGGCTCTCCATTAGATAGCTATGTACAAGGTTATCCATTTAATGATCTGATTGAAGTGTAGCTCTGCTTCTTGGATAAATTAAAAAGCTAATAATATGAATCACATTAGCTGACATTCACAGTAAGTATATACTTAATAGCAGTTCATGGGAATAAAGCAATGTGAAATGAAACATGTTTTTTTTACCAGATTAAGAAGGAAAATGATGGCTGGGTTAAGAAGGCTAAAACATTCGTCTTCTTAGGTGTGACAATATTGTGATGCCTGGTGTGCTTTGCTAATGTATGTTCTAATGACTTTTAACAATGCATCCAGTGGAAGTAAAATCAACAATGATTTCTATAGTTCCTGGTCTCGAAGATGACATCAAGCAAGCACGACACTCTGTGCTCTTACACAGTTGATGACCTTGTTCTATTGTGCTCTACCCAACTCATTCCACATGTTTACTACCAGACTTGCTTCTCTCCTTATCTTTCCATTAACCATTCAAGCACCAATGTAGCAGTATCTCTACTGTGGTAAATGTTATTTGGGAGTAGTAGTAGTGACTGTGTGGAAAATGCAAGTACATGCAGGGATGGATCAAGAGTGCTGCATACAGCTCTCCTGCTGGTGGAATTGTTTTCTTTAAGGTTTGTCAAAGAGAAGATAAGCTTATGTTTGCTAAGGAAGCAAAGCTGCACTGAACATAGTTAGAAGAATCTTTACAGAACACACACACACTCTCTCTGTGGGCGGATGCGGCCGTGTGAGAATCTGCAGCATGCTGCAGATTCTCGGACCGCTTCGCACAACCAGCATGCAATGGAAACTGTTCCATCGCAGTGCATTGGTTTCACTTTGGCCGCGGTGCGATGCAGCTATGTAGCCGTGTGTAGTGGAAATAGACCCTCTCTCTCTTCCTCTTTCTCCACCTCTGAATAGAAAATGGAGAACATTGCTGCTTGCATTAGCTGTGCTGTGACCTTTCTCTGTTCCATTTCTGCTTATGCACAGACAGTCTTTGCACATATTAGGGATTAAGCTGAAATTTTAGATCTAGATGCTTTGGAAACTACCAATGTGTCTGCCATTGCATTTAGTTCAGATTATTACATTATAAGTTTTCTCTCTAACCAGCAAATTGATTTTTATTTAGTTTTCACATAATGTCATTCTTTGCATTTTGTTTTGTCATAATAATAAAGCTGTAAGCGGCTTTACAACCAAGGCCAGTTCCATCCTCTTAGAGTCCAGTGACAGCGAGCGCATTTTCCAAGAAAATGTGCTGCCTGCTGTACACAACAATATTAAAATCTCAATCTAAAAAACTTTGTGAAGCCCTAGAACAGGATTAAGCCAGTAGGCTTAAACATGCGACTCATTGCGTTAATTAACAGTTCAGTTTTAAAATGCATTTTAAAAAGTCTGTATGAATGTATTTGCTGTATAAATCTTTACTTTATAATTCATTGAAGACAGGGTGTCTATGGTAGTAGGCTGGAATTATGCTGGAGTATTACTGTATTCACTTTGGTAGGTGCATTCTAATTGGTTTGCATTTTGGTCCCCCATTGCCATGCATTTTTGTTTGATGTCTTTATTACAGTGCATCCTGTACTAGGGTTATAGTTAAGGTCTTTGCAATATCCATGTAGAGAAAGCATGTGCAGGCAGTGTTTTATAATTGTGGTGAGGCCTGTTATGTAACTTTGGGAACTCCTGCACCCTAATTATCTTTAAAAGGTTTCCTTTATTATTTTTAAACTACAGTATTTCCTGACCAGCAGTGGCACAGTCCAACTGCCAGAATTGTATTCATGTAAGTAGACAGGCCGGCCAGCATGTTTTGTATAGTTCCTTTGTAGGGGGTCATTTTTCAAAAAAAGTAATGGAAATCTTTAGCATACTCTTTAAGGAGATTGACAAATTCAAAGCCTGTCAGTAAGAGGTGAAAAGTTGTCACATTAATACCTACTGGAAGTGAAAGCTACAGGAATATTTTTTAATAGGGGTTGATCATTTCTGTCAACACAATGTGCCATGATGACCATTGCAACAATGACCAGGGTTGGAATATCTGCTCTTCCTGTTCAGTAAGCTTGCACCTCTCAGTGAGGAGACCTTGGGCAAGACTCCCTAACACTGTTACTGCCTATAGAGCGCACCCTAGTGGCTGCAGCTATGGCACGTTGAGTCCGATGGGAGAAAATCACAATATAAATGTTCAGTGTCTTGTCTTGTCTCTACTAGCTCATTGATCTCTGGACCATTACTGGCCTTTAGATCTCCAGGAAAAACTTGCCTGCCAATAAGTTTTCTAGATATGCAGGCAATTCCTTGAGTTAGCTTCGCTTTACAGTTCTCCTGAGTGGGCCAGTCAGATAGTTTTGCAGACAGGGCTTTTATCAGTCACTAGTGGCGAGCATACAACTATCTAGTTGTGTGGTGGATGTTCTAGTTACTTTATTAAGTGGAGAGTTTTGTGGTGATAGTGCTTATTCCTGGAGTCAATACTTGGCTTGTAGATTTTCCAGTTCACCAGAATGTGGCTTCCATTGATTAAGCACTTCATTTCTTGATTTTTCAACTAGAACATGATTATTTTGGTAAATCCGAAGAACAACATGATAGCATACTGATTTTACAGGAAGATGTTACGTTTTGTGGCTTGGTCCAGAGATCCTGGACTGAATGCATGTGTTGGAGGTCACCTGGCATCCATATTGTTTAGTTTATGCATGTTTTCACTGCTTAAACTTCTGTCACATCTTCTCAAGAAGGAAGGGTATTTTCTGGGGTACTGAAATATGTGGTTGATTGATCTTTTGGCCTTGTTTGAAAATGACCTATAATCATTTCTGGATCAGCTAGATTATCTGTCTTAGTTCTACATAACCGCTTTGTTCATAGGTTCTGGCCTTAAAGGCAACGGAGCACCTGGAAATAAAAATATATAAAATGAACCTCTCCTGTGGGGTGCTTAATAATAGTATGTCATGGGGGTTGGTATGGGTGAGCCTCATCACTTATTAGGTGCTGCTTCTTTGGCCCCCTGTGTGTATGGGATCCACCATCTTCCCCAGAAGAGACCGCAGCTATGCCATATTCTGCAGTGTTCTCCCCAGGATTTTTTTCCAGCCGGGTGGCATGAAAAAGTAGCCGGGTGGGGTGCGAGGTGGGAATGCTGGACCAGTGCAACTCTACCTACAGCATAAGGCCTCGTTCACATCATTTAGCGCAGATGGCTGTGCGATTGGAACGCAACGCGTCCGATCGCACGCCATCTGCGCTCCTATGCGCTGCAGATCCCATTCATTACAATGAATGGGATCTGCGCTGCGATTCCCAAAAATGCGTGCAGCACGCGATAGCGCAATCACGCTGCCACGCAGCGCATATGATGGGAACGGTAGAAGGGCTGTCTATGCCCTTCTACCGTTCTTGCGTGTCGCACACTATACGCGCTGCCAAAATGCGGACGGCAGCGCGTATAGTCTGAACGAGGCCTAAGAAGAGGATGAGGAGGCGAGCTGATGACAGCCGGTTGCTCACCAAAACTAGTTAGATGATGCACCCGTCTAAAAGAGCCTGGCGAGAACCCTGAATATGGGTGTTATAGTTGCTATTCATACTGGGGTGATTATTACATTAAATATGGGGGGGGGGGGGGGGGGATAATTTCACGTTTCATACAGGGGTGTTGCATTTCATAGAGGGGGTGATTTTTGTTTATCATATGGTTGTGATTTGCTGCTCGGGTCAAGCGGTATTGCAGATAGTGAACAGGAGTCAGTATCATAGTAAATTATCTGCAATACCCCTCTACCCCAGCAGCAAATAACATCCATATGAAATAACATGCATGTGAACGCTGCAAGAATCACCCCCACACACTGTCCTTTCAAGCCACCTGCACATACCCTCAACACTTGATCTATGTTCCATTTTTACTATTTTTGCAGCAGCAGCAGCTTTTAACATACTTTGTCCAGCTAGTACAGCCAGGGCCGGATTTGTAATTTTTACTGCCCTAGGAAACTTTTCACAACTGATCTCTGGCAGATTAAATCACTGTGATTGGATCGGCCAGTTGCTAAAAATCAAGTAATGTATCACATCTTATGGGCAACCAAGCAGGCAGATGAGACAGACAGCATTCAGCAGCAGCCTCCATCCCCAGCAAGTCAGCTAATCCACATTGCAGCCATTGTTTGTTTTCACAGGTCCCCTATCTTGAAAGCTCGGTGTACTAAGCAGACTATGCATGATATCAGATAAGAAGTGAAGATTAGAAGATTTCTCACTCACACCAGAGGAAGGATGATTATCCACTCATGTGCAGTGCTTTGAACTTTTCCCGGCATCAGTGTGGCATGCTTCAGAGGATCTCGTGTTGCAGAGAAGCAGCCAGGAAACAGAGGGGGCGGGGCGTCAGAACTCCTTGCCGTGTACAGTATCTAGAGCTGAAGATTCATGCTGCCAGGGCACAGGAGAGACTCTGTGTGGAATGGATACGATCGCTAGGTGGAGGAGGGAGAGAGTGCAGCTTCAGGTTCTCTCCCAGCCGCCCTCAAGTAACTATGACAGGACTAGTTTCCCTGCACTCTGTAGTTGTAACTGGCGGCTGCCTCTGCTAGCTGAGCTGCCTGCAAGCTACCAGACACAGGCAACCAGCAAAGCGGGGCATAGAAGAGGCATTCAGTTATGGCGGTGATAGACAGTTACCCAGCCCTGCCCCTTACAACCCGCCCAGCCAATCACTATACAAGCAGGAGGTCACACAGGCAGATGAGCGCTCCTGCACTACAATGAATGTATAGCGAGAGCTGAGCACTGATTATAGCAGGCAATGGACCGCTCTGCCAGCGTGACATCAGCTGTAACAAGGTAGGCGGGCGGGATCTCAAACCAGCCGGGCGGCCCGCCCACTTAAAGAGCCCTGGGGAGAACACTGTTCTGAAGTTACTGGCGAAGTCAGTCTCTTGTAATGCATGCCAGGAGATGTAGTCCAGCACATCTTTGTTTGCATTTGAGCTAAATCAATGGGAGTGCAAGGAAATTATATAGCAAACATAGTGCTATGCGATTTTCTTGCAATCTTTCACAATCACTGTGTGAAAATCTTTCTGATCACGTTGCAATCACTCCTCAACTCCTGTTTTGGAAATAGGGAAGTTTGCTATCATGATTTTCAATGTGTATGTGGCTTTATGCATCTCTGATACTTTGACTAAGGTGCTTTTCCACTAGGAAGCCCAATCGCATGCAAAATCGCACTACAATGTGGTTGCACTACCTTAAATTTCTGTAAACTAAAACAAATGGGGTTCGGGAAATTAAATCTCGCTACTGGAAATGATCACTGGGATTTACATGTAAATTTGGACTGCTATTTTGAGTTCCACACTTTGTGAGTGATGAGGCCTCTTTTCCATGGATGGTTGAACTACTGATTCGTTGAACAGTTCAGCCGCCCGGCGCCATTCAGCTGCAGTTATGGCAATCAAGTCTACAAGTCAGAGCTCTGACTTTAACACCAGCTGCTGCTATGTCATTGAAATTTAAATGTGACCACAATAATGTGCATATTTGTTTGGTGGGTTATGCTTTATATAGAACCTGAGGAAGCCTTGGTTAGGTAAAAGATGGTTGGTGTAGGGTGATGTTTTTGTGTCCAGCACTCGCACTTTATATGTAGTCTTCTCAACAAGTGATGTGACCACTGAGTTAGATTATACATATCAATTAGGCTCTGTATCATACTAGTTATAACTATCTTTGTAGATGTCTGCTTGTGCTGGTTATTACATACCAGTATACATCCTCGTCAGGCCATCTCAGTTTTACTTTAGCCACACACTGTTGTATGTTTGCATAATGCATTCGGAGCACAGGTTATCTAGGTATATACTGCCCCCATTCTGCTTTTAATACGGATCAATAAAAGATATATTTTAATCCTTAGTCTTTAAGCTTCTGTCCCTTTCTGTGGGATTAGTTTTGTTGTGAATAATCCCGGACATCCTTTTGGATCTAGTTTACTCTCAAACCTCCTCTAGGCAGGCATCATTCTCTGGTGATCTGGCTGGCATATGCCTAACTGACCTCATCAAGAAAAGGATTTTATTGATCGCATTTTGACCTATATTCTGCCTTATTGGAAATAATACGAATAACTAGGTAAAGCGAATAAAATTGTTAAATGTCATTAAATGGATTGAGGGACAGGTAAAGCTTTAGATTTCACTTGAAGTAGCCCAGAATCCTGAAGTGGCATGTGTTTTAGTGTGTCTTGCTGCTACACTACTACATGGCCTTGTGGCAGCATCTCTGTTTTTTGCTAGTGATGAGCAAATAATATGCCAAATTTTTGAACTCTGGTTTGACTAGTACCAGAATTTGTACCATAGGAAAGAAATCTCTGTACTGAACTTGTCCAGCATGGGAACAGCTTAATCAGCTGAGAGTTAAATCATTAGCAGATCCTGAGTTGTATTAGCTGCAAAGTTCTGGATTAGTCATTTCAACTTCTGCTTTCTGTAATGGTCAGAAATAGCTATTTATCATGTGTTTTCACAGTTACTATTGTGTCACATGTAATTAAAAAAAATGTTAACCCTACAGATTTTGCTAGCTCTCCATCTACTGGGGGCAAAGTCTGGCATTGCCAGTCATGTGGATGATTCAGTGCTGCGTAATATGTTGGCGCTTTATAAATACAATAAATAAAATAAATGATTCCTAAAAGCAATTTGGTTAACTGCTCTCTTGTTTTGTGAAGTCCTCGTTGTGTTTCTCATGAAATTTTCTAAAGGAACATTGTAAGATTACAACGGTCTCTATGCGGAGCACATGCTTCGATATATGCTATAAATTTAGGTCATAAAGGGACTGGATTTGGATATTGACATATGCTCTTTGCTGCAAGGAGGATTGCTAAACTGGTTAATGTATTGAACGATACACTTGAGAGTGTACTCTAGAAACTATATTTAAATCAGTGTTGTAACTGCATATCCACTTTCCTTGTTATCAGATAATAACCCTGAAGATAATTCTTGGCAGCTGGGCCTTCTCCTCTAGTGGCGAGCTGGTGCACATAGTCACTAATTCTTTACCAGAGTAATTAGCATCTCTGTCCATTCCCATCCATCACTCTGCCTCCTCTCCACCTGCTGGGGACTCTGTGTCATTTTCAAGTTATTTTTGTTGAGGTTACAGAGGACGATTTTGACAAGGAGAGGATGCACCCAACAATTGCTTGCTGATGGACACTTTGTTTTTCTTCAGCTGGCCCCCTAACATGCCACAGAACTTGAGTTAATATAGTAAATGTGTCTGCTCTGATTATACACCTGTCAATAGGCTTGTCAGATGTATAGAATGAACGTCCTCGCGTGTTAATTGCAGAACTGCTTCAGCTAATCCTCACATTTATGCTAGTTTTATTCTTAAGTTTGATTGACAGGATCTATAATATTACTTTTGTGTTCTAATAATCTAATCCCTATCAGACAGCACTTGCAGGGCTCATTTAAAATGTATGTTTCATTTACAGTAAAGTTAAATGATCTGACTGAAAAATATGGTAATAATCTTGTTTTTAATAACCTAAGCATTATTAAGATATGCACTGGAGCGGGATGCCTTTATTATACAGCTAGCCTTGAGAACAGCTGCATTGATGTAATTGTTATGCATGTTCTGATATTTTGAAGTAGACACAAGGGTTATCTTTTTCTGGACAGTGCAGTTTTGTCCCTGTCTAAATAGATTTTAGAATTTCCATTTAAAAAAGCATTCATATAACTGTTCTTCTCTGCCCAGAGAAGGTAAGTCAGTCCTATTTTAAAGCGGAACTGTAAAGAGTTTTTACACACATAGTTTCACTTACCTGGGGCTTCGGCAAGCCCCCAGCAGCCGTCCTGTCCCACATCGGTCCTGCCCGAGCCTCCGTTCTCTCGCCGCCAACGCAGCCCTGCCAAGCATATCTTTTCTTTGCGTTCCCTTCTGCAATAGCAGGGGACGCGAAGAAAGGATACGCGTGGCCAGAGTCGCGCAGGCGCAGTGGCCCAATGGCGAAACCGAAAGTAGCTGGCGGCGGGAGTACGGCGGCTCGGGCAGGATTGGCGCGGGACAGGACGGCTGCTGGGGGCTTGGGGAAGCCCCAGGTAAGTGAAACAATGTGTTTAAAAACTCTTTACAGTTCTGCTTTAATGTTTATATTCTAACCTTTCATGCTATTTATGTACCGTAGTTAGAATATAAGGAATAATAGTTATATTAGCTGGGTGCCCACTAATCAGGATATCAATAATACTATTTCTAATAAACCTGTCCCCCTGCTGATAAAGCCCCTTTCCAATACCTAACCAGAATGTTAAAGCGGATCCGAGATGAAAAACTAACTAGAACAAGTAACTTGTCTATATATCTCCCCCTCCCCTCTGCCTCTGAAATCTCTGGCTAGTAATCTTCTCCTCCTCCTGCCCAGACTGAGCTCCCATAAGCCCTTGCTACATGGGTCTGAGTGCCTTGGCGTTTTGGAGAAGCTGTGGGTGAGGCTTGTTTAGTTTATAGAGAATTAGAGTATTAAAACAAAACAAAACAAAAAAAGTATTTGGCTTGAGGAATGCCCTATAAACTATATGTAAGGAACACAATTATGAACACAATGAATAAAAGTTCATCTCTGATCCACTTTAACCCACTCTTGAAGCCTAACCCTAATCTCCTTCAATGTTAACTCCTTACTGACACTGAAGCCTAACCTCATTCCCATAATAACCCCTTTCTTACTCTTGACCTTTTTCTAACCCTAACAGCTAATGATAACCTTCCTCTACATTATCATCCCCTGGCACTAACCCTCCTAATCTATGCCTAAGGCAGGGGTCACACTTGTCTCTTTGGAAAACGCAAATTATTTCTCATAATTGATTTTTTATTTAGGGTCAATTTCCCTAACTGTATTCCTGACCCAGGCTCAGTCTGGAAAAAAAACACTAAGTGATAATCCTGAGCCTGGCTTAGGGCAACTGCCAGACATGTTACTATGCAGTGCAGCACTTTTATACTTTCCTGGATCCAGCCAGCTTCCTCCAAGTCCACCGGGGCTCTTGATCCCTCTGGTGAGATTGGCATCTGTCACGTGATGAGACGGAAATCTTACCATAAAGATAAAGCGCCACCTGGGGGACAGAAGAAAGAAATGCAGCACTGGATCCCGGGGAGGGAGTAATGTGCAGAGGCTGCCTGAACTGATGGGGGGGGGGGGGGTCTCTGGCATTCTAAATTAGTTCTCAATATAGGGTCTAAAAGCAAAAAAATAGGAATACATTTGGCAAAATCACATGCAAAAATGCAGTGTGACCCCCTTCTAATCCTAACCAATGTTCATCTTCCATCATCTGTTTTGGCTTAAGTGTCCAGTAACCGGGCCTCATAATGTCCTGCTACCAGTAATGGCGCTGATAATTTCCACGGTTGACAATGAAACGCCTGCTGATAAAGCTCCTCCAAACCATGCAGCACATACCGCTAGTGTAATACCGGCATCCAGTGTTATTTGGCTGCTCATGCTGAATCTGTCAGTTTTTAAATTCTTTTTAGTAAATGTAAATGTTTTAGTAAATGTAAGCTGAATTAAGAGCTAAATTCCTGAAGATTTGATTTTATGAAATAAGATTTTTTTAAATAGTGTTTGTAAGTTTAACTGTTCATTTTCTATTTGGGACGCTTATGTTCATTTAATCTGGCTCTCTGAAACACGCATTATCACAACTTTACATAAAGCAGGTCATAAAAGGAGGAATAAGAAGAATGCACTGAGGGATTACAAATGTCAGTTTTAGCAGCTTTTTGCATGAAGGATTAACTATGTATACTTCTGGGTAAATTCAATACTGGAAACAGCCTGGCAATAAAGTTTTCCTTGGAAGCAGAGAATATAAGATAAAGAGAACTAGTCATTAAGGTGACCTTGGAAAATTAACTGGTGGTATAGTAGCAGGATGCGCACATTATTGTAACTACTTTCTAATGATCAAGAGTCTGGGTGAAATCTACTGTAAATCTAAACTAATTACTGCCTCTTGAAAATGAACATTTCTGCAGCTAGAGACTGCTGTGGAGATGTATGACATTCTAATTAGTTAGATGGTGACAGTTCTGCATATATGTTCCTCGTTAAAAATGCTTTTATGGCTAAGAAAATGGGTCTGTACTGCCGAATAATATGTGTAGTACAGCAAAATGTATTTATGGGCTGTGGTGGCAATACGATCAGGGCCTGTTAACATTAGGTAACCTGCGAGACCACTTCCTAGGGCAGATGGCATGCAGAAAACACCAAGCTTTTCCACGACAATGCCTACAGCTGTTCACACATGTCCATGTTCACTATGTTTGTGTTTGTCTATTGTGTTTCTACTATTTTTATCTTAGGAAGGTTATGGAGGATAAGGTTAGGAGTGCTTTATGTGAGACATTAGGTCAGTGTTCATCAAACCTGTCCTCGTGACTCCTCAACGGTGCATGTTTTGCAGGCAACCTCACCTATGCGCAGGTGGTGTAATTAGTGTCTCACTTTGATGGATTCCATGTAGCTGAAAAACTAATTACCCCACCTGTGCAGAGGGGAGGTTGCCTGCAAAACATTCAGTTGGGTAGTCACGAGGACAAGCTTGTGAAACACTGGTTTAAGGTTTGGGTAAGATCTAGGTACAGGTTAGGCATCTTCTTAATGATGTAGTGTAAGGCTGGGTTTTTAGGGGACAAAAAAAGTTATAGATTGGTTTGTTGGGCTTGAGGTAGCATTTAAAGACGAACTCCAGTGAAAATAATGTAATAAAAAAAAGTGCTTCTTTTTTACAATAATTATGTATAAATGATTTAGTCAGTGTTTGCTCATTGTAAAATCTTTAGGCTCCCCGATTTACATTCTGACATTTATTACATGGTGACATTTTTACTGTGGGCAAGTTATGTAGCTGCTGCTAGCTGTTTTGGCTGTTGGAGACAGCTGTAAACAGCTATTTCCTGTCTGTGAACCTTGTTACATTGTGGCAAACTGTCAAAAGTACCACGGTCCTCAGAGCTTCTTGTGGGAGTGGTTTTACCACAATATCAGTCATACAGCGCCCCCTGTTGGTCTGTTTGTGAAAAGCAATAGATTTCTCATGTAAAAGTAGGTATCAGCTACTGATTGGGATAAAGTTAAATTCTTGGTTGTAGTTTCTCTTTAAGAAGGGGTCAAAGTTAGAAGGCACAAAATAGGAGAGATGTTAAAATTAAAAATCACATCCAGAATGACTACCTACCTAATTCCTGCATGTGCAAGAAAGTTTAGCATCATTAGGAATTCATATGTTCAGATTTTTTTATGTAGTTTTTGTTCTAGTTTACCAGTGGGGTTTAAAAAAAATCAGTCTATTTATTAACCATTTCTGCCGCCCGGACGTGAAGCTCACGTCCGGGCGGCTGCTCTGCTGCTGTGCCGTGCTTCGGCGCGTGCCCCGTGGTGTCCCCCGGTAGCCCTGGGATCAGTGAATGGGAACATGGTTCCCGATCACCGATCCGTGTCCCCCGTAGAAAAAATGAAGCGCTCTCACAAGAGGCTTCAGTTTTTCTGCCCGGAAAATTTTCCGCATCCCCCTTGTATTTCCGCTAGCGAGAAGCACAAGGAGGGAAAACAAAAATGAAGGTGGCCATCTTGTGGCCAAATAGTAAAACTACATCTACATATTTTTTACATTACAATTTACACATATAACAATATTAAAAATTACCTGTTTATGTCCCACACCAAAATATTACCCAAATCAAATTTTTAATGGAAAAAAAAATTACAATTAAAAAAAAAAAGACATAAATAGTTACCTAAGGGTCTGAACTTTTTAAATAAGCATTTGAAGGGTGTATACTACAAACATTTTTTTAAATTATAAGCTTGTAAATAGTGATGGACGCAAAACGGAAACAATGCACATTTATTTCCAAATAAAATATTGGCGCCATACATTGTGATAGGGACAAAATTTAAATGGTATAATAACCAAGACAAACGGGCAAATAAAATACATAGGTTCTAATTATGGTAGCGTGGATTATTTTAAATCTGTAATGGCCGAAAACTGAGAAGAAATGAATTTTTTCCATTTTTTTCTTATTAATCCTGTTAAAATGCATTTATAAAAAAAATAATTCTTAGCAAAATGTACCACCCAAAGAAAGCCTAATTAGTGGCGGAAAAAACAAGATGTAGATCAATAAATTGTGATAAGTAGTGATAGTTATTAGCGAATGAATGAGAGGTGAAAATTGCTCTGATGCAAAAGATGAAAAATCCCCGCGGGCTGAAATGGTTAATATGGTGTTTGTGTTACAGGTCTGGTCAAAGTTTGAGGAACAGCCAGTAGAAGAAGTGGTGGCTGTGGTGGAGGAGAAGGAAAGGAATGCAAATTACAAACCTGTCTTGGTAACAGAAATCACAGATGAGCTGCACTTTTATGTCCAGGATGTGGAGACAGGTATGGTTCTTTTTCTTCCTTCCATAGTAGTTTTTGTTTCATCTGTTTTTCTGCCTCTTGTCTCACTGCAGTAGCACAAGAAAGTCCATAGTAAACCTTTTAAGCCATCATGTTCATACTGTGCCAGTTTATAGGCACATACATTTTAGGCATCGCTGCTCTCGGCTGGTCACAAGATTCATTAAACTCATTAACTGAACTTTGGGTGCAATATTAGTGCAATACATAACCATGACACTTGGGTAGAACGAAATCTAGGAAAGGTCATTGCTGTCCCTGCCAAAAACTTTTAATATCAAGGAAAAGGACATTTTAAACATTAAAATAATAAGTTATATTTCTGTAAAAACCTAATACCCATGTTTCCTCGGAATTAAATTTAATGCTAGAAACATGTAAAAGTCCATAATAATGGCACTACTTTGTTACCTTTTCTCATGCAATGAAGAGAGGTTGTTGTATTGCCATTTATCTGTTTTTAGTTTTTTTTACCCATCGTTCTTTATTCATTTTATCAGACGGCAGCAAAATGCAGAATAGAAGAAACAATACATTTTATGAAAAAGATTTATTATGACTCTGCAGCTTGATTCATTAATCTTCCTATCTGCTATTCAGAAATGGTGCTGTCAGAACCTTGACTATACAACTTGTTGCTGGTGCAAGCATGTATTAAATGTAACAAACACATTTTTAGATTTTGTCACAATATTTCATTGTCTTTTTGAGCTGACAAATATTTACATAAGTCACCAATTCCTGAACATGGTCAAAAAGTGGTTCGGGCTTTGTTCATACAGGGTTTGCCGTTGGATCATGTCCTGGATCCGACTAAGGCCTCGTTCACATTAGGCTACATGTATGGCTGTGTGTTCGGGATGGAAGCCATCCGCAATGCCGTGCGCTGCGCAGTTGATCCCATTTGTTTCAGTGAATGGGACTAGCAATACGCTTTTGCAAAAATGTGTGCAGCAGTGCGATCGCACATCACACTGCTGCGCATAGTCTGAACGTCAGAGGAATATTTTGAAAAGGGGAATAGCACAGAAGGCGAAATTACAATTGGGGCAGTAGAATCGGAATTCCTTTTGGACTTTTTCACTTCGCTATTAGTCTTGCTGCAGCATACGACACACATCCTCTTTGGTGCATTTTTTTTTGGGGGGGGGGGGGGAGTGGGAGGAATATACTCCATAAAGTGAAAGAAGTTGGGGCAGGCAGAGAGTAGTCCAAATCCAGGCAGAGGTCACTACAGGCGGCAGGCAGAGAGTATTCAAAATCCAGGCAGAGGTCACTACAGGCGGCAGGTAGAGAGTATTCAAAATCCAGGCAGAGGTTAGTTCAGGCAGCTATAATATATATATATATATATATATATATATATATATATATATATATATATACACACACGCACACACACACACACGCACACACACACCCATAATTATTCATACCCCTGGCAGACTTTGACTTAAAGTTACTTTTATTCAACCAGCAAGCGAATATTGCCAACTTGCTAAGGTTACTGATTCCATGACCTCCCAAACCTACAATTGGCAGTAATTCTCACACTGTGGTAATGTTAACATGTCATTGACTCACCAGTGTTGGGCTCAATTAACATTTGCGATGGATCCATTCGGTGCAGAGTGGACAGTTCTTGATCCACTTGGTTCAACCATCGTATTTGTGTCTGGAAACGATGAGTTGAACCATAGATGGCTATGGGCAACTCATGCTTGTCCAGAAAAATGCAGCAAGTTCAGACTGCATTTCATTTGCAGATTTTTTTATTTTTTTTTTCAATTGGCTGCGCATCCTTTTTTTAACATTAGGATCTGCTTCCTGCGCTGAGTGGAGTTTGCAACTGGTATGTTTTTGCAACACGTGGGAACCAAGCCTTCTAACGCCAAATTCAGTAAACTGGTGGCAACCTGACATATAAAATGTGGTAAGGCGTTAACCTAATGTACACAGACCGCATGCCTTCCCTGATGTCAAATTCAATGTGCCCATAAAGTTAGGAAAATGGAGAGTAGAAAAGCACATAACCCCATGCTACTATTTTATCATGATCCACCCCTGTGAAAGCAATTTTCTTTGAAGAATTATTAATAGGCATGTTAAATGGCACTAACAAATAGTATAAATTATACATCAACAGTAGTGTCACGGTAATGCTGAAACAAGCCTTTTATTATGTCTTTTATTAAAATGGATGGCTTTATTGACCAATGAAAAGGTTCCATTTTACTTTTTTCTTGTTTCTCAGTAACAAGACATCATTTTGACATGACTTTTTCTACCAAAGTAATCACTATATATATATATATTTTTTTTTATTGTATGTTGAGTTTCTGCTGCCTGCATTTATGACTATTTTGAAAGATCCATGTAGCATTCATGACTCAGATCTGTTAAGGCTGAACCACTTGTTGGGCAGTTCAGCATCCTGTCTGCCAGCAATGAGCATCCAAGTGGCAGCATTTGTAACCCCATTTTGTGCCAACGTTGGACAAAAAGTAAAGTTAACCGGCAGAAAAAAAAAAACAGCTGATCACATCTGAGCACAACCGCAGCCATGTTTAGATGTTACTCCATTAGGGAACTGCATGTGTATTGCCCATTTTGAGTGGTAGCCAGTGCCCAGGTGGTGAATGAAAGTGGCTGACAGGTGGTGAATTCACTGCATTCTGCAGCCTTTGTAAAAGAGACCACCTAGTGCTGTATCACATCTCATAAGGTGTGTACACACGCACTACCTCCGGCAGCGACTGGTCCGCCAGACCCTCCCGCTGGGCGGACGTTCAGCCGACAGTAGCACGTGTGTACGCGCTGTCGGTGGACTGATAAGGCTGTTAGCGGATCGTTCAGAAACCTCCTGATCAGTCTGCCTGACAAACTGTACACACGCACTACTGTCGCTGGAACGCCCGCCCAGTCGTTGCCGGCGGTAGTGCGTGTGTACGCACCTATAGGCTGGAATAAAAGGGGGGGTTAAAGTTTGTCAGTTTTGGATTTAAAGGTTTTATAAACTTTTTGAAGAAAAATTCAGGTATTGGCTGTCAAATTCAGGGATTTTTATATTTGCTTGTAAACCACTACATGTGTGCTTTTATCAGCATAGCTTGCTTGTGTAGGTGGTTGTTGCAATTTATATTAAAATACAGTTTGTTCTACACATCCTTTTTTAAATACACAAACTGAGGTCTGTTGGACAGGATTCCTTGATCAAAAATTGTATTTCCCATCCGGTATTCACTGCAGATCTGGGTTCTGTAACCTAACTCTCATCCAATGTGCACTTTTTTATTAGGCTCATTTAATTAAGGCAACATTATTAGTTGAATAGAAAAAGTCCCACGTACCCTAAGGCCATGATAAACTCTCAGCATCTCTCCTCTTCTGTGATAATAGTCTCCCGTTTGAAAGCAAATGAGAGGTTACTATTCAGCTGTGTTTGGTGGCACATAGAAGGGGGAGCTGGAATTCTCTGGAGGTCTACAGAAGGAGTCTAATAAGAACCTGCTCTCCCAGGGGACATCTGGCATCATCTAATTGAGACATAAAATGTACAGATGATGCAAAAGATTGTTAGAATTAAAGCCATCGGCAAAATATTTTAAAACAAACTTCTTTTAATTGTGGTCTTTTTTATTTTTTTCCCTCCTTCCCCTTTGCTTCTACACATTAACCGTATGTTTTGAACACTTTATGAACAGCAGCTCTCTGAATAGGTTTATGTGGTTTATCACCTTGTACACAGTTATGTTAATGAGAACTCCAACAGGATTTTTATGAGGGACTAAATGGAACCAAAAAGCCCCTTTGCTACATGTTCTGCAAACATTGCACATTTTATTTCTTTATATGCAGTATTCTATAAATCAATTGTTTTGGATGTACAGTTGGCTAAAAAACATCAAGGAATGACCTGCATGACAATACCTAAAGCTATTTAAAGTAAATGTTTTTGTATATAAATGTACCCAAAGCAAGCCCACATGTAGGGGTTGGTTTAATAAAGCTGGTTAAGACTGGAGAGCATAAGTCAGCAGTGTTTGCTATAAGCTGTCAGAATTTTGCTTCTAGGATATATCTGAAAATAGTAGCCTTAACTTAGCAGTTTTGTGGCTCTGATCATGGGCATTTACTGCAATGTTTGCTTTTTTTTTTTTTTTTTTTATAAACATTAATTATGCATAAATATTTGCTGTGTGTTAGGACAGCAATTTTTATAAAATGATTTTGCAGCAATTCTTCCGACATTGTGTTATGATCTACCTGATGAATTCCAATTTAGCATTGCTGGATCACTTAGATTGCCCATGATCTCCACTGTGTTCTAATTTTTTTAATCAAATCATCGTCTTAATAACATAGTCTCTCTGCCCCCCTCTGCCCTCCCGCCGGATCGGAGCACGGTGCCCGTAACTATGGCGTATACTTTCAAGGACTGAACTCCCGCTTGGTTGGGGTAATACAAGTCTAAGGCCCTGAGTTTGATACTCCAACAGATACACATCGTGGACACTGCGGTCAGTTGGGCAGGCTAAAAACCGTCCATGCGGACGCTGCATATCGCATCAATGGAGGAGGTGGTAACTATGTGAAACAGTGTATACGGCATCTATATCCGCGAAGTTCATGTGTATATCCAATTATGGTGAAGTATTACATGCATGGAAACTTCGTTGTTACGATATATGGCTTGGCTGAAATACTGAACTGTTTTGTCCGCATAGGCCTATAACTTTATATTACAGCAAACTGGCTAGGTGCACCAGCCTAAATGGTCTGGAAAGACTCTTGAAGGAATATAGTGATCTTTCTATGACGATCTTCCTAATGTGGAACTTTACCTCATGCCATTGAATTTTGAAAGCAGGACTTGCCGTGGGATATTTTTCATATATGCCTCTCATGGACTGTGTTCTCAAGTGTCATAATTTTTTTCCGTGGGTGACGACCCATGTTAGTTGGTATCTTGATGTGGATGTCTGCATGCAGGGCATGGTGTTGTGATTGCGGGGGGGCATAGGGGGGCTTTGGGGGGGCACATTTTTATTGCTGTTGACCACTGTGATATTAGCGCATGGGGTGATGCGGACACGTTTGACGGGCAATTAGCATATTAGATGCTTTAATCTTTTGGCATTGTAGGTGTCCGTGCCCGCCTCTCCCCATGTTGAGGGATTGATATGGTCAACTGGCTATATTCTGGTCTGTGTGTAGTCCCCTGAGACTTTCTGTTTGAGACATTGTGGGGTAACACCCCGTTTAATGAAAAATTGTGCATTAATATGGTGTGCTACAAAAAAACTTTTTTTACAGACTCAATTATTATTAATCAAGGTAAAAAATAACCTTTGATTCTCAATAAATATCAGGTGGTTGAACGGCATATACTGGTAGTGTGTTTGTTTACTAATTTTAATAACATACAGTGTTCTCCCCAGAATTTTTTTTCAGCCGGGTGGCATGAAAAAGTAGCCGGGTGGGGAAGTAAGGGCCCTTTTCCACTAGGTAGTGCGATCGCAAATGCGCTGCGATCACGCAACCTACAATTTACACTACCCGTGATTGCTCCATATAGCTGCTGGGAACGGATCACGATCGCCCGACAATTGTGATTCAGAAAAATACGACGCATGCTAGTGGGAAATGAGCACCGCGATTTACATGTTATCACGGTGCTCATCAAAACGGCTGCGATCCGCTTTCTGAAGCGGATCGCAGGTAGTGGAAAAGGGCCCTAAGGTCATGCTGGGTGGAAAAGAAGGGTAACACCGAAGTGGTGTGGGTGGGTAAGTCAGGCTGGTGGGTTGAGTAAGTGGGTAGGTAGGTCCAGGGTAGGCTTGTGGCTAGTGGGGAGGTGGTCAGGCTGGTGGGCTAGTGGGGTGGGTGGTCAGGTTGGTGGGCTATTGGGGAGGTGGTCAGGCTTGTGGGCTATTGGGGAGGTGGTCAGGCTTGTGGGGAGGTGGTCAGGCTGGTGAGCTAGTGGGGTGGTGATTGGGCTGGTGGGCTAGTGGTCAGGTTGGTGAGCTAGTGGGGTGGTGATTGGGCTGGTGGGCTAGTGGTCAGGCTAGTGGGGTGGGTTGTCAGGCTGGTGGGCTAGTGGTCAGGCTGGTGGGCTAGTGGTCAGGCTGGTGAGCTAGTGGGGTGATTAGGCTGGTGGGGAGGTGGTCAGGCTGGTGAGCTAGTGGGGTGATTAGGCTGGTGGGGAGGTGGTCAGGCTGGTAGGCTAGTGGGGAGGTGGTCAGGCTGGTGAGCTAGTGGGGTGGTGATTGGGCTGGTAGGCTAGTGGGGAGGTGGTCAGGCTGGTGGGCTAGTGGGGTGGTGATTGGGCTGGTAGGCTAGTGGGGAGGTGGTCAGGCTGGTGGGCTAGTGGGGTGAGTTGTCAGGCTGGTGGGCTAGTGGTCAGGCTGGTGAGCTAGTGGGGTGGTGATTAGGCTGGTGGGCTAGTGGGGTGGTGATTAGGCAGGTGGGCTAGTGGGGAGGTGGTCAGGCTGGTGGGGAGGGTGTGCAACTCACCTCGACCCCCCCCCCCAGATGCAGCTGGCTCCCGGGCTTTCGCAAACCTTAAGTGGGGGTGGCAGCGTGCTTTGCTCAACCAGCTCCTCAGGCGGTGGCAAATTCAACTTCACTGGCTCTCGGCTGTCTCAAACGCTAGAGAACAAGCCTTCTGCCTGATTCACGTTGTCTCATGTCCTCTCCCCGATGCTGCACATACTTTTTAGTAAAAACACAGAACGATTTAAAAAACACCTCAGTGTTCTCCCCAGGCTGCTAGCAGTGTGGAGTAGGGGAATGCCCACAAGTGCAGTAGCTGGGGTCCGGCCTCAATCCCCCCTCCCTCTCCCCCCGCTCAACCAGCTCCTCAGGCGGTGGCAAATTCAGCGTCACTGGCTCTCGGCTGTCTCAAACGCTAGAGCACAAGCCAGCCGCCTGATTCACGTTGTCTCATGTCCTCTCTGATGCTGTGCATACTAAAAAGTATGTGCAGCATCGGGGAGAGGACAGGTGGCAACGTGAATCAGGCGGCTGGCTTGTGCTCTAGCGTTTGAGACAGCCGAGAGCCAGTGACGCTGAATTTTGCCACCGCCTGAGGAGCTGGTTGAGCGGGGGGAGAGGGAGGGGGGATTGAGGCCGGACCCCAGCTACTGCACTTGTGGGCATTCCCCTACTCCACACTGCTAGCAGCCTGGGGAGAACACCGAGGTGTTTTTTTTAAATCGTTCTTGTTTTTTTTTGTTTTTTTTATTCCCTGCAATAGCTAGCTCCCAAATAGCCCCCGACAACTCGTCCGCCCGCAACTTCATTCATATGGCTAGATTGCACGGCCTGTCAGCCTGTTACATATGCATACTTATAGGCTTGACAGTGTCCGTGCACGCAGACAGCCTCAATGCACGCCTCTGTGTCGGCTGCCTCGCTCGCGCGCCGCCTCCTCTGTTGTTCTGCGCGTCAGTCTTCAGCCTCACGCGCTGGTCCCGCCTCTACTGCTCGGCCAATTAATGCACGAGCTCGCCGGGAAGCGCGAGATCTCGTGCACGGAACTGTGTAGCTTCAGGAGCAGCGCTGGTTGTTTGTTTTTGTTTTTTTTCTTGCGAGAGTGCCCAACGCCGGTGATAACAACTGGAACACAGCCAGCCGGGCGGTAATTGAATTTACCCGGGCGGCCCGCCCACTTGTTTGATCCTGGGGAGAACACTGACATAGTGACCTGCATTGGTCAGAGAGGGATCTATGTGATGGTCGAATCTGGTGGCCATCTAGAAGTGTATGGTCCCCGGGACGGAGTTCTCTAACAGGGTGTTTAATACAGGGCTGTGGAGTCGGTACAAACATCCTCCGACTCCTCAGTTTATGAAACCATGACTCCGACTCCGGGTACCCAAAATGGCCCCGACTCCTCGACTCCGACTCCTTAGTCTAATTCTTAACAGTGCTGTGGATTTTGTACAAAAATCATCCGACTCCGGCTCCTCAGTTTATGAAATCAACGACTCCGACTCCGACTCCGGGTGCCCAAAATTGCCCCGACTCCGACTCCTCAATTCCGACTCCACAGCCCTGGTTTAATAAGCCCTGAGACACACTGCAGAGTGCTTTTCTGACTGTCAGTGATGCATCTGTGTTTTAAAAAAAAACACTCCCATTGATTTGCATAAAAATTGCAGCGCCCATGATTTTTTGAAGGATCTCGAATTGAATGCAAGTCAATGGACAACTGTGCTGATCTCTTTGGCTGCAGTAGTGTCTGAATCACACCAGAAACATGCATGCAGCTAATCTTGTCAGATCTGACAATGTCAGAAACATCTGATCTGCTGCATGCTTGTTCAGGGTGTATGGCTAAAAGTATTAGAGGCGGATGATTAGCAGGGCTGCCAGGCAACTGGTATTGCTTAAAAGGAAATAAATATAGCAGCCTCCATATCCCTCTAGCTTCAGTTGTTCTTTAAAGTGCAGGCGCAGCGCTGACTGTCAGCAAAGTGTCTCAGGCCTGATAGTAAATCGACTTTTTCAACATACACCATTTCCCTTATCTTCATAAGCTAGCCACAGTGTCTTTGCATTGGCTCCTATTTCATCTTTTATTTTATTATAATTATTACCATATATAGCGGCAACATCTTCCACAGCACTGTACAGAGTACATTGTCTTATCACTTTTAGTCCTTCTAAACTCACAGAATGATCTATTTGATATTTTCAGAGGATGTTTAGAGAAGAGATGTGGGAAATTTCCCGCTGTAATGAGATTGCTCATAGACTGGAATTGAATTTTGGGTCGTGCAATCCTTTGAAATGACAGAAATGTGTTAATCTCCATTATTATTTAAGAAAAAACTTCAGATCTGATACAGAGAAATCAGTAGATTGGCTTTCAGATTACTGGTTAACAATGTATATAACATTGTTATATTCTAAAATACCATATTAAATGGAGATCTCTGCAACTGGTTATGATCTAAATCAGATCCATTGTTTTTGTCAATGATTGAATTTACCTTTGCTAGAAACATCAGCTAGTTCTTTTTGTATTGAATTGAATGAATGGTTCAGAGCCGATTCATTAAATTCAATACAAAAAGAACCGGCTCATTGATGAGCCGGTTACTATACCTTAGAATGCGGGGCTATGCGGACGTATAGCTGACGGCTCCCGCGGTCTCTCCCCACCTTCCTGCACCTGTCACCCTCACCTACGCTGGCACCCATGGGTGCACCAGGTGCCAGGCTAGGTGAGGGTGACAGGTGAGGAGGCGGGGAGGACAGCGGGAGCCAGCGCTATGTGTCGGCAGGGCGCATTCTAAGGTATAGTATAGGTAATTGCCATGGGAGATCTTCAATCAACTTAATTGAAGATTGCAAGATAAGGATACTGTATACGTTAGATCATTACCGAGGATATTGCTGTGGGAACATTTTTTTAAAGGTACAGGTAAGTATTTCTGGTTAATTTAGATTATTAAAGGACTTTTTTCGTGGTTTATTTTATTTCATTTAACCCTTTGTGGAAATGGGAGGGGGGTGGGCATCTGGGGTCCCCTTCTTAAAGGCTCCCAGATGCCACCATGAAACCCCCCCAGGGGGTCCTCGCCCCCACCTCCTCCTGGGGCACTGGAGGTGGTGGAGAGCCCCTTGTCCATGGATTGGACAAGGGCTCCGGGGGGAGGGGGAGGCTTGGCCGCCCCTCCCCCCCCGGAGCCCCCCCATACCATGGACCATGCGGGCTGGTATCGCTCCGAGTGCAAAGCCCCAGTCGGCTGGGGCTCCGCATTCTGGCTATCCCAGCCTGCATGGGGGACAAAGGGTTACAGAGGCTCGGGAGCGGGGACCCGACGCCATTTTTTCCCCAGATTTCCCACACTCATTCCCCAAAAATTAATTTTTTTCTTATTTATTTTTTTTTAAATATTGTTTCCCACTATCTTTTTAACATATCCTGCAAATTTGGTATTGCTAGGGTGTAAGGGGCCTTTGCTATTAACTGCTGGGAAATATTTCCCACGATCTGTCATTGACCGGCATTTAAATGTATCGTTTTTTTCTTAGAACTTTTAAAATCGATTTTCTCAAAAAGTATAAGGTCTTTAAAAGTGCTCCCACTTTTCTTCTTAACATAACCTGTAAATTTGGTGATTCTAGCATTTAAGGGGGCTTTGCAGTTAACCCCTAAATTCGGCAGGTTTTGAATCACGAATTTGCAATCACGGCCGAATTTTCCCCTGACCCGGATCCGAATGAATGCACCTGAATCGAATTCGAGTCCATTCGAACCGGGCGAATCCGAATTTGACCCAGACCCAAATTCAAATGTACTCTAAACGAATTTGGGTACATTCGAGCATCACTGAAGAGGATACATATAATTGATTATCTCATCAGTTTATTTTCACCTTGGGTTCACTTTAACCAGATGGCAACTCATCCTTCCAGCAGACTAGCAATTATAGAGTAACATTTGAAAAAAGTACCTAAATAACAAAGTTCCAATGTAAACCGCTCTGGTCACATGACCACCACAAAGCTACGTTAGTTCAAAATCCTTTTATGCCTTGCTGCCTTCTGGGAGAGGACATATAGCCCTACTGCCTATCACTGCCTCTCTGTGAGCAGAAAGGATCCATAACTGTGCCGTTACTCAGTTTCTCTCCTTTTGGGAACACTCCAAAAGTCTGCCCAGATAAGCCTGCTGGGCAACGAAAGGCTAATAATTCCACCTTGCGTGCAAATTTAATTAAAATTGTACAGTATGCATGTATGCAGTTAGAAATTGGACCAATCAGATGCGTTCCTGACAGTTAAAGCTGTCCAATTTTAAGCTTCATACAATTTACATTACATTTCCATGCAAACCAGAATGATGTCATTGACCATCTCTACTGCTCACTAGAGATGTTTGAGGTGATGCAAATAATCCTTACTTGAACGCAAATGTAAGTTGTATTCTGGTTGGAATTGGGCCTATCGAAATCAGCAGGAAATGCATTTGATCATTATGGGGGGAGGGAGGGTTCATTTGGTTAGTAAAGTGTTTGTCACGATTACTAGACAAGTGTTCAAGGAATGACCACAGTTTGCAGAAATACTGAGACAAGAATGACAGTGTGCAATAGTATTTATTGCAAAGCAATATAGTGTAAAAACATCCATACAAATATAAATGCAAACCACATGCAATCACTACAATTCCAGATATATACAAGGAATCTCCCACAAACTGGGACATGCAGGGTGCACACATTCAACTTTGACTATCTTACTAATTACACAGCAATAAGGAAGTGGCAGCATCTAGTGCTCATGTGAATAAAGTCTGTGTACAGTCTGAATAATCCTTAATCATTTGGCTACCTTCACACTAATTGCAATTACTGCATTTGCATCTTAAACCTATACCAGCACATGTGAAAACATGTGTCCACAGCATTCATACATTTGCATGTGAAACACAAAGGGCATGAGGGGAGAAAAGTGGACAGCTGCAAGTTGGTGGTTGTTTGTTTTTTGTTGTTGTTCCTCTGTGAGAAGAACGATAGATGTGAATGAGCCCATTGATTAACCCGGGCTGTCAGTTCTAATGAGTTTCCACATGTAGAAAAACATGTAAAAAAGCCCACTGTGAAAAGGGGTTTTAATAATAAGTGTTTATAAGAATGGAGCCTAACATGGATGCTAACATTTGCCTAAAGAGTTAAAAAGAATAGATGTGACTGAGGAAGCCTGGACGTGTTAAACAGTGAAAAATGAAATGTGTGATGGGCACTCATAGGCTATGATAACATTAACCTACTGTCATGATGAAAGCAGCTTAATTTTTATATCTCCTGCACATTGCATGATGTGTTTCAGAAGCTGCACTGTAAATCCACCTGTCACCAGGCTTTGCAAGACCTATAGCTGGCCATTGATTAGACTCCGTCACATTTACTGTTTGTTGAAACTGCAAAGCACTTTAGTTCCTGGAAGTCTGCATAGTCCACAGATCTGTCCTACCAAAACTAAACATTAACTGGCTCCCTAGTGTGAGTTTATTTAAAATAGGGTCTTATCAGCAGACTTTTAATTGCAAATGTTTGCAATGCTGTGAATTGAACAGAGAGTGGAAAACAATAAAATATTTAAAAAGTCTCTAAGTAGATAGTTTCTCAGCAAACAAAACAAGCCTCTGTGGTTTATGACCAATTCTTTCCAAGGTCAAGATAAACCCTCTCATACTAAAAGCATTTTCTTCTCCCTGAATGACCTCTGTGTGGCACTGCAAGTGCTGAATCGGGAGTATTTCAGTTATCATTTGATAAGTACTGTATTGTTTAGATCAGGTTGGGAAAGAGTGTGAGAATCCACTCTTGGAGTCACTTTCTTCACCTGTTTCTATTATCTGTTATACTCCATAAAAATGGTGAGTTAAAGGACACTTGAGAAGAGAAGGATATGGAGGCTACCATAAGTACTTTCTTTTAAACAATACCAGTTGTCCGGCAATCCTGCTGATGTCTTTGGCTGAAGCAGTATCTAGATCACACGGCTGAAACAAGCATGCGACTAAAGGGGCCCATACACCTAACGATTTTCCCGCTGATACACAGCAGGTTCGATCACTGTGATCGAATCTGCTGTGAAATTGTCGCGCAAACGCTGACAGAACGATCAATTTCCGTCCAAAATCAATCGTCCCGTTGATCCGTCCGTGCTGAAGATTTTTCTCGATCGCTGGTGGGTCGGGAGGGCGTCGTTAGCAGCGTTCGAATGCCCGACAGCCGACGCAATACAGCGGAGATACATTACCTGTTCTGGATGGCGCGACTCCCCCTGGTCTCCGCAGTCTTCTTCTCCGATCCAGGGCTGCAGCCTCCTTGAACTGCCTGTCCCGGCAGGAAGTTTAAACAGTAGATCACCCTCTACTGTTTAAACTTCCCCTGGACAGGAAGTTCAGTGAAGCAAGCCAGCCGGACCGGGGACCAGCGCGGAGAAGAAGACAGCGGAGACCGGGGGAGCCGTGGCGGCCAGATCAGGTAATGTATAGCTGGCGGGCGGCAGCTTCACAGATTGTGATCGGTTTCACGCTGAAATCGATTCACAATCTGTTTGCAGTAAAGGCAGCCATACAATCCCTCTCTGATCAGATTTGATCAGAGAGGGATCTATCTGTTGGTCGAATCTGGTGGCAAATCGACCAGTGTATGGCTACCTTAAGAGCTGAGCCGCACTGCTGTGCGCTTTGCAATCCGTTCGCCCTGCGTTTACAGTTTGAAAAAAAAAAACACCCCTGTTGACTTACATTGGAATTACGGCAAAATTGCAGTAAAAATGATCAAAGCTGGAAAAACGGAGTAGCATCTGCATGCAGGTTAAAGTAGACCTGAACTCTTGCACAGGACAGAAGGAAAACGGAGAGAAATGCACCCTGTGTGTATTTAGAGTGTTTACCCTGTCTAATTCCCTCTCATCTGTGTCTAATCACAAGTTGTAATCTGATCTCTCCTGTGTCCCATGACTGCCACAGCAGAGATGACAGATAAGACCATTTGAAAGCACAGGCTGTTAACAAGATGTCTGCTTCCATGAATCAGGAAGTAGAAACTGTGCAGATTTATTTTAGGATTTGTATCAGCTTTAACAAAGATGTTTTTGTTTAAAGGTTATTATGCTGTTGTGTATTTTTTAAAGCAGAAAGGACTTCTGAGTTCAGGTCTGCTTTAAAGCGGTATTGTCACCATAAAAATCAAATTTCAACAGCAACTGGTCTGAGTATATGAAGTGATAAAGATGCTAATCCTGCATTCAAAACTTGCAAAAAATGTTCTGCTGTTATGTTTTAGAGTTATCATATACTTTAGGAGCACTGGTATTTTAATTGCCATTCAGTTGCATGCTGGGGGGGTTCTTTTTATCTATAATATATTCCTCCTCTTCCATTTATTTCTCTGCCTAGCTTCTTATCTGCTCACTTGTGTTTACAAGCAAGGCTGAGGTGACTCAGAGATTGGAGGATGAGACAGTGCAGTTCCTTGTATACACCTCAGTGGGAGTGTCTGAAGACTCTGGGAGGAGGGCAGCTAATTAATACACAATGAGCAAGAGAAGGGAGGGGGGAAAACATGAGTCAGGGAGGATATGATGTCAGCATTAGCTTGGCAAAATGGCCACTACCTTGAATCATTACGTGGATAGTACAATACATCTGTTATGTAAGTAGAACTAGTATTTATCTACTTATTTATGTGTTTTTTTATTTCTAGGTTAGCATGGGTGTCGCTTGTTCTTTAAAGATGGGAACAATGAATTGATACATAACCTTGGCAGACTTGTACACATAACCGCTGATCAAATAGACTTGTGCAAAAATGTGTTTTCTAATGTTTATAAATTGAACAAATTTTTCATGCCCATAAACTTCACTACATTTGAGCAAAAATGTATTTTTTTGTGCCCACGCATTAGTGGATTCCTGGAAACTTATTTTGAGCAACTTTCAAAAAGTATGCCAAAATCAAGATTACCCACAAAATCATAGTTACGGTCAGAACCACAATTACGAAAATTACAAGAAAATTCACAAAATATAAATTGCCCTTTGCAATCAACACTCATGAAAAACAAAGTATTAGCATTTCCAGATAGTGGTTAGTATTGCTACAATTACTTTTATAAGTTTAGGCAGGCCTGTTATTATAACAACTATTTTCAACAGGTGAGAGATGTATAAAGTGAGGGCTCTCAATCTCTCCCTGTAACCTTTCAGTGCCTGTGTGGGTCTAGACCAGGGGTCTGCAACCTTTAAGACATAAAGAGCCACTTGAACCCGTTTCCGAAAAGAGAAAAAAACTGGGAGCTGCAAAACCATTATAAAACAAATCTAACACTGCATATATTGTTTCTTACCTTAATGCTATATACAGGATCATGCAGTTAGCTGTCCAATCTAAAGAAATATGACCCCGATATGCACAATTCGTTAGCAGATATGACCCCCATATGCACAAATCGTTAGCAGATATGACCCCCATATGCACAAATCGTTAGCAAAGATGACCCCATATGCACAAATCGTTAGCAGATATGACCCCCATATGCACAAATCGTTAGCAGATCTGACCCCAATATGCACAATCCTTCCGCACATCTGACCCAAATATGCACAATCCTTCAGCAGATCTGACCCCAATATGCACAATTCTTCAGCAGATCTGATCCCAATATGCACAATCCTTCAGCAGATCTGACCCCAATATGCACAAATCCTTCAGCAAGATTTGAAAAGAAAAACCCATTTACTCACCTAGTCAGAAGACCTCCTGTCACGATCTCCTCCTGTCCCGACCTCCAGTCCCGACCTTGTGGCGCGCAACGCCCACGAGCCTCTCCCTTCCCGACGTCACGTCCTGCCTGCATTACATTGCAGGGCTACGGGAAAATGGCTGCCCGAAGCCCTGCACTACACTTGTCCGGCGGCCTCTCTGATAGGCTGCCGGCCAGCGACGGCACACGTCACACGCGCACCGCAGCCACTGACACCTGAGCCGCGGACTAGGAGCCGTGGCGAAGGTGAAAAAGAGCCGCATGCGGCTCTGGAGCCGCGGGTTGCCGACCCCTGGTCTAGACTGACCAATGACCAAAAATACCGCAATCAACCTATCACAGCATAATTTTAGGAATATTTTTGTTCTTGTGTTCAGTTCTTGCCCTTTTTCATAACCTGCAACTGTATTATTGTCATACAGTAATCAAGTTATTCAATATAAGTAATCGTAATTATAAAAAATTCGATTTACTAAGGTGCTGGTAATGATAGCGATACTTTACCTAAAAATACAGGCCAGCAAATTTCTATAATTTTAATCCTTCTGCATAAGCCAAATATTTGGTTTG
This sequence comes from Hyperolius riggenbachi, assembly GCF_040937935.1. Classification (NCBI taxonomy): domain Eukaryota; kingdom Metazoa; phylum Chordata; class Amphibia; order Anura; family Hyperoliidae; genus Hyperolius; species Hyperolius riggenbachi. The sequence goes on from NC_090648.1 coordinate 229,737,691, forward strand.
ATTTTAGATACTGTATTTATATAAGGTAGTGTTAATCCGCTTCCCTGTCAAGTTAGGTCCACTACTAGACCAGAGTACTCAACAAGTTAAAAAAAAAAACACATGGTGTTTCCTAGTGGGGTTGTGCTTGTTAGTCTTTTTAAACTAACTAGTGGATGAAAAATATACTGTATATGTTTTAGCCAATATAATTTTGTAATACAGAATCATTAACCTTATTATGTCAAGATTATACATATATTGTTTAACCTCCTTGGCGGTAACCCCGAGCTGAGCTCGGGGTTAGCCGCCGCGGAGGATTTCTCAGGCCCTGCTGGGCCGATTTTCATTTTTTTTTTTTTTTAGAACACGCAGCAAGCACTTTGCTTGCTGCGTGTTCGGGTCGATCGGCGCTGATGCGCCGCTACCCGCCTCGATACAGGCCCCCCCCCCCCGCATACCCCTTGCGCAGCCTGGCCAATCGCCGCCAGGCTGCACTATGGGGTGGGTCGGGACTCCGTTCGTTGCCATGGCGACGGGGAAAGCCTTGAAGAAAATCCCGTTTAGAACGGGATTTCCGGATGGGCTTGATTGCCGGCGGTGATCGGAGGGGTGGGAGGGAGGCCGCAGGGAGGGGGGAATCATGTAGCTAGCGCTAGGCTAGCTACATGATAATAAAAAAAAAAAGGCTTAAAAACCTCCCGCGGCCGTGCAGCTGCAGAACAATTGACCGCCAGGGAGGTTAATGGACAACTGTAGCGAGAGGAATATGGAGGCTGCCATATTTATTTCATTTTAAACAATACCAGTTGCCTTGCAGCCCTGCTGCTCTATTTGGCGGCAGTAGTGTCTGAATAACACCAGAAACAAGCATGCAGCTAATCTTGACAGATGAACCATAATGTCAGAAACACCTGATCAGATGCATGCTTGTTCAGGGTCTATGGCTAAGAGCATTAGAGGCAGATCAGCAGGACAGTCAGGCAACTGGTATTGTGTAAAAGGAAATAAATATGGCAGCCTTCTTATCACTCTCACTTCAGTTGAACAAAGATAGGGACACCAAGAGCCAAATATAGTCCAGTATGTACTGGTAATATGGGATGAAGTTGGAATAGTAAATACAAATATACTCACAAAGCAGGGTTACCTCAAAGGTAACCACTGCAATAGCAGGTAGGGAGATTAGACCTGACCCCACTCAGGATTAATAGGTCGCTCTCTGTAGATGAGGAAAAAAGTGCATGACACCCCTCCACCAAGGTGGACTTAGAACAATGTAACAGGGATACAGAGGCGCCAGAAGAATACACATGTCTAAAAAAAAGTGTAACATTTGTGGAGGCAGCAGTGAATTGTGTCTCCATCAGTTTAGTGATCAGTGTGATTGAAGTGAGCTCCCTTGTGGACTTTAGGGGTGCTTCATTATTTACTTAAACTTTTATAAACATGGCAGTCTGAAAAGTGAGATTATTTTTTACAAATGGTAACACTTTTCTGGGGATCAGCTGATTGCCACATTTATAAATAGGCCCCTTAGACTTTCAGCAAGTTTGTACATATGAAAGGAGATCTATCTGCATCCTGCATGCCCCTTGTGATTGCCACTACAGTTGCTTGCTGTTGCTTTTCCATCCTTTGTTCACCCATACAGTACCCATTTACTGCAGTCACCTTGAGTTTCATTTATTTGAGATATTTATATAGCATATGGTTATTCTAAGTCACTATATATAGCTAATAAAAATGTGTAACTTGGAAACTGTGTCCTCCACTTTCAATTCAGTAATAGATCCCATATCTTTATATGAATACATGTGCTGCACATGTAGAAAGTGCATTAAATATTCAGAATATGATTTTCTCATTTGGCTAATTAAGTGAGAATCTGCATTAAGGCAAGTGGTATTTGCCTTTTAACATGATTTAAATTCCATTTAAGGGATTGTATCCAAAATATTTAATCTGGGAGCTCTGCAAGTGCTCTTTTTAATGGGTATTATGATAGTTATAAGAGGAGCGCTGGCAGCTGTTTGGCTCTTTTACAAATGACAGTTTTGGTTGGCAGAGAGTTGGCTGCATGGTGAAGAGATTCTCGGAGACACACACAGTATGTATAAGAAAGTAGAGACGTTCTATTGTTACAAGGTCATTGAAAGTGCAATGTCATCCTTCAAGCAAAGGCACCATCTGGAGAGTCTGGAGTACACATTTTAGATATGAGTCAAGATGCTTCCTGTTTACTACATGGGAAGGATTTGTTAAATTAAGGTGCCACACTTCATCAAGGATCTTCAGCTTGGTACATGGAGTTGGGTTGTGTAGACCAGGGCTTTTCAACCTGTGGTACGCATACCACCAGTGGTACTTAACTTTTGGCCAGGTGGTACACGCCAAGTTTGACTGCCACTTAATTGCCTGCCTGCTGCTTGTCCTGGTCCCATCCTGCCTCCACAATGTTTGGCTACTCCTTGCTCGCTCCTCACTGTGCTGCCCTGCAGAATAATTCAAAACTCAGTCAGCAGTGAGGAGACAGCCACGTGAATGGTGCACAGTGATGGCGGGTATACTTCAAATACAGGAAGTGACATCACTGTTTACTTCCTGTAATTGAAATATACGTACCGTCGCTGCACCATTCACCTTATTATCTCTTCACTGCGGCCAAGTACCAGTGGTGGTACTTGACATTTTTCAGGCAATAAAAGTGGTACAATTAGTGAAAAGGTTGAAAAACCCTGGTGTAGACCAGTGCTTCCCAACAGTTCATGTTTTGCAAAAAACCCCACAAACATTCACAAGTGAGGTTATTGGTGTCTCAGCAGAGCTGATAAACTACCTCTGTGGATTTCCACAAAACATTCATTCGCCAATAACCTTATCGCTACTTATCACACTGAAATGTTCTATATATTCTTTTTTTGCAGTACAAACTAGGCTTTCTTTGGGCAGTACTTTTTGCTAAGAATTATATTCATTTTACAGGGAAGAAGAAAAAAACACACATTTTATTTGCCCACTTGTTGTGGTTATTACAATATTTAAATTGTGTCTCTAGTACAATGTATGGTGATATTTTATTTTGGGGTAGGGGTGGAAGAAGTTAAAAAATAAAGTATTTAATTTTTCTATGGAAAAGTGTATAATGGTGTATTAGGATGTAGTTTTACTTTTTGGTCACAAGATGGTGCTATACTAACTCTGTGTTCTATACATAGAAAACAGAACCAAGTGTTTACAGGTGTTTATATGTAGAAAATCGTGGCAGAAGTACAGAAGTGACAGGCTTGGGAAGCCTTGGTGTAGACCACAGTTCAATGGAGCCTGAAGTGAGAGCCATGTGGAGGTTACCATATTTATTTCCTTTTAAACATTACAAGTTGCCTGACAGTCCAGCTGATCTCTTTGGCTGCAGTATTGTTTGAATCCACACTTGAAACAGGAATGTGGCTAGTTCAGTCAGACTCTCCTAATTGGCATGCTTGTTCAGGGTCTATGGCTATAAGTATAAAGCTACGTCTACACGTAGCGATCCGGCTTATCAGCGGCTCGATTGATAAGATCCGTCAAGTCGGATTTCGCCACCGCCGATTCCCTGCTCGTTCCCCACGAGGGGACAATGGCAGGGAATCGAGCGGAAGATAAGCAGTGGAGCTGAGGGTGGATCGAATCCGACGCACGTGCTGGCGAGCGGGTACGCGGCGGGTAAGCGCGGGGATGCGGAAGAGGCAATCCGGCGGCTAATCGAACCGCCGCATCGCTACGTGTAGATTAGACGTTAGAGGTATTAGATTAACAGTACAGCCAGGCTATTTGCTTTGTTTTCAAAAGAAAAGAATGTCAGTCTCCATATCCCTCTCACCTCAGATTCCCTTTCACTCACTCAAGTCTGCTGGCAATTAATAAAACTTTATTCTAACATTATGCATCCAATTTTTGTTTTTTAAAAATTGTAATCTTTACAAAATACAACAATTAAATGTATGCTTTATCAATTTTCTCCTCACCAACCACGTTTTGCAAGCTTACACCAGTGAATCTGAAATACTCCTTTTATTCACAAGGGTATGCACGGATGAAAGTTAGAACACGATCGGTTCCAATTCATTGTTCCCTCAGGCCTGGAACCCACTAGCAGTACATTACTAAGCCGTTTCTAAGTGCTTGTGACTTGGTAATCTCTTGCTAATGTAATGCTATGGGTGTGATCACACTGGAGCAATGTGATTTTATAAAAATCCCCCATAGCATTGCATTAGTAAGAGCTTTTCAAATCTCAAGTGCTTAGAAAAGGCTGCTAGTGGGTTTGAGTTCTTATGCCTGATATCCTATCATTAAAGATTGTCAATAAGATGCTAAAACACAAATTGTGTTCAGCGTAAAATGGGCTTGTCAAAACTGAATTAGCAAGCAACAGCATGCAGCTGCATATTGCTGTAAACTGATGCAGCCAGTATTTTCATTGCAGTTTAAAGTGGACCTGACCTCAGAACTTCCGTTCTTCTCTTAGGGCTGGAACCCACAGGAGCGCTTTTGGCAGCGTTTTGGCAGCACTGCGATACGCTAGCAGTTTGCCAAAACGCTGGGCTAATGTTAATGGATGGGGCAACTTCCACAGGAGCGTTTGCGTTTCTCAGAAACGCAAACGCAGGACGTGCAGCATTTTGGGAGCGTTAGCGCTTCAATGTAAAGTATTGAACCGCTAGCGGAAACGCTCAGCAAAACCTAAACTGAGCGGTTTTGCTAGCGTTTTGCGGTTCAGCACACTGTAACAAAATGAAAAATAATTTACAGGACCAATCAGGATAAAAACGCAAAACGCTAGGCACCCGCTGGGGAAAAAAATACACTGTTGCAAAACACGACCAAAAACGCGCATGAATCCGCTTGCAAACCGCTCAGACAAAACGCTAGCGGTTGCGTTTTGCGTTTGCGGTTTTCAGTGGGTTCCAGGCCTAAAAGATGAGCAACAGTATAATAATGTTTAACGAAACACATTTCTTTGTTACATCTGATACAAATCCTGCCATACATCTCCAGTGTCTACTTCCTGCTTTCATGGAAGAAGACATAGGATTAACATCCTGTGTTTACAAAGCTGCTCTGCCAAGGCAGAGGAGATTCCTGAGCTGACACAGCTGAGAAATCAAATTTCAAAGGTGATTAGACACAGAAGAGGGGGAATTAGACAGGCTAAACGCTCTAAATACATATAGGGTGCATTTCTTTGTTTTTCTTCTGTCCGGTGCAAAACGTAAGGTGCACTTTAAAATTAAAAAAAAACTTTTTAGCCAAGCTTTATTTCATTTGACTCTTTAGTCGCCATTTCCATCAAAAAATAAAGATCTGCATTTCAAATACACGAAGATGTCTCAGGCAATACACATTATGATTCCACCCATTTCTTCCCAATTTTGCACTGTAGATCTTAAGTGCATTTAGGAACCAGAGCAGTTATTGATTGAGGGCTGGAACCCACAAGAGTGTTTTTTTGAGCATTTTGGCAGCGCTGCGATACGCTAGCGTTTGCCAAAATGCTCAGCTGATGTTAATGGATGGGGCAACTTCCACAGGAGCGTTTGCGTTTCCCAGAAACGCAAACGCAGGACCTGCAGCATTTTGGGAGCGTTAGCGCTTCAATGTAAAGTATTGAAATGCTAGCAGAAACGCTCAGCAAAACCTAAACTGAGCGGTTTTGCTAGCGTTTTGCGGTTCAGCACACTGTAACAAAATTAAAAATAATTCACAGGACCAATCAGGATAAAAACGCGAAACGCAAAACGCTACACAACCGCTGAGCAAAAAAATACACTGTTGCAAAACGCGGTCGAAAACACGCATGAATCCGCTTGCAAACCGCTCAGACAAAACGCTAGCGGTTGCGTTTGCGGATTTCAGTGGGTTCCAGGCCTGAAATTGATTTTCAGGGGCAAGCTTTGGCAAGTAAACAAACCTTCTGGTAAGCCAACACTTTCCATATATTTGCAGCCAGGCAGAGAGTTTGTTTACATCTTATTCCCACCATTAGAGTTAAAGTCCATGATGCCAGCCATGGTCTCTTTAGTTGCTTATGTTGCTCTGATGCTTGTCTGAACACCTCAAGAAAGTCCCAAGAGGACTCCTAATCATGGGTGTTGTTTCTCAGACACTGTTGCAGGTAAAAAGATCAGCAGGACTGAAGGCAGTGTTTACTACGGAAAAAAAAATGGCAGTCTCCATAACATTCTCACCTCAGGTTCTCTTTAAATAGGTATGGGTAATGATATGGAAATGCCAGGATTAGATTGGTCGATTTTCAAGCTGCATATATTTGCATACACAATTTGCATAACTCTGCATCTGCTCAGAATCATTTGCCCGAATCTTGTTGATCACCCGATTCTTAAATCCCAATTCCACTTGTTTGCTCGACTACAACACCTATTCTAAAGTTTTGTTACTCACTAATAATGAGTATACTGTGTACATTTGCTTAACATACATTGCAATTAGCTCAGATGAGTGTTAGTCTAACTGTGACCTGTGTTAACTTTTATTTTTGTGGAGGTCATGATAGCATTAATGTGCGTGAATTCCGTATTTATCAGAGAGCTTAGCTTAACTAGGTCTTGAAAAGCTTGTTGGAAAATTGCTGTTTTTAGCTCTTATTCCGGTGTATCGTCTAAAGCCAGTAAAAGCTCCATTACTGTCCACAGAGACATCCTGGGTCACAGTAATGCAGATAATGCTCTCTAATGTGCAATATACCGACATTATGAGCAAGAAAAGCTATTTAAATAAACATGACACTTAAATTAGTTTCTAGTGTACGATTAAATATCGGTTCAGCTCTGTGATGTTTTGTTTTTTCTTGACTTCTTTAAAGGGAAACTATATTTACTTATAGCCATTTTTTAATTGTCTTTCTATTCGCCAAGATGTTTTATATATTTAAATAATTTGTGTCATTTTTGTCAATATATAACACAGTTTGAACTTCCACTAAGGGCTGGTTCACACGGACGCTTGGCAGCGTTTACCGCCAAGTGTTCGGAACTCGTTGGCTAAACACTCCCATTCAAGTGAATGGGAGCATTTAGCATTGCATGGTTACCGGTGATTACTGTCGATTGCGCAAACGTGGCGTTCCAATCCCGATTTACCATGCCGTTTCAGTCCAGGGTGGCCTTGCCGCCGCGGCTTCATGTCCCCTTGCGGGGATGAGAAATGCCGATTGCGACGGGAAGCCAACGATCACCGTACCGCCGGCACCGAACGAGACTTGGTAAGATACCTTCTTGGTTTTATACATTTATTTATAACGGAGGTCCTGGTGTCCATTTTCTGACTCACACTTCTTGACTTTAACCCATTTTCTCTTTTACCCAGACTGGGTTACTGTACCTTACAGATATTGGTTATGTGTGTGGTTCGTTTTTTGGCCCAGCTCATTACAGTTATGCATATCTTGCTGGCAGACCCCCTGCTTATTTTGCATACCTCATTGTGAGATCTATGTATCTACAATATTGATTGTATTCTACCTATTACGTCCCTACGTGCTGTACTTTTTTGTTTTTAATTGTTTTTATTTGTTTGTTCCTCATTAATCTATATTTATTTTGAGAAATTTGTTTATTGAACAATGTTTTTGCTGTATGGATGGCTTTTCTTTTTTTGATGTTGCGGCCCCGAACGAGACATCACAGGACGACATGGCTTCCGGCCGCCCTGATGCCGCCAAGCGTCCGTGTGAGCTAGCCCTTAGACAGACTAATACTGAAGATTGTTCCTGGTGTTTAATGCTAGAGATCAAGATAATTGAGAGGAATGAGAGCGTTCATTTTACAAGATTTAATTCGTTTGGTCATGTAACGCAGTCGATAACATTGTTCCGGACGCTACATGCAGCTTCTGGAGTCGGCTGGGTTTGTAGTTCAGATCCCTAAACGCAACAACAAATCAAGTCAAATGCTTTTCTGACTTATTCATGAAAGATACTATAATTGGAATTGCTAGGAAGTATCACACCAACCAATGAGGTCCCGGCTACCAGTTTCTTTGCTCAGTAGCAACACCTGCTGGTTACAAATAAGGATGGTCAGTGAGATGCAAATCATTTCAAGTTGATGCATGATTATACAAATGCTGTATGCAAATTGTTGTAGGTTTCCAGTTGGTCCATTTTTGAGCTGCATGCGTTAACATACAAAATTTGCATAACCCTGCATCAAATCGGAACAATTTGCATCTTATTGACCATCCCAAGTTACAAATGGTAAACATGAAAGGTCCATAGGTTCTATTTCCGATTCATCAGATTTGAAAAAATGAAAAGGAAATATTACTGCTTATAAAAAAAACAAAAAAAAAAAACTTTTGTTTAAAATACATTTTTGTTAAAACTTTTCAAGAAGTACAGTGTGCAGTAAATACAAAAGAACCACAATCAAGAAAATTGTACATGAGGTACATGAAGCTCTCATACATCACATTTACAATTGGCTTGTTAGTATAAATGGTGGAAGATATGAAATTGGGCCAGAGGACATCTTGAATTGCATTCATGACAGAGAAATAACTTTGTCAAAACCCATCAATTGAGATCTATCCTCTGTAGTGTCATGGGTGATATGCTGAGAACCATCACATCCTCTAATCCCCTCATATAAAAGTAAGGCCAGCATTTCAAATCTAAGATGTCACAGATTGAGGTGTAAAAGAGAGAAAAGGAAGGGGTGTACGTATTAGAGTAAGTTAAGAGTACGGCCTCGTTCACATTACATGCGTTGTTGTCCGTATTTCAGCAATGCGTGCAGGAGGCAGACACGCATGAACATTAGAAGTGCATAGACTGCTCTGTCTGATGTCCACATTGCATGCATTCCATACCAGTGTGGTGCGCGAACGCATGCTGCATGCATTTTTTTTTTTTGCAAAACGCACGGCTGACCCATTCACTACAGCCAATGGGATCAGCCACGCAACGCATACAAATGCAGATGGCGTGCGTCCGTACGTGTTGCGTTCCAATCGCATGGCCATGTGCGTGTGACAATGAGAACGAGGCCTAAAGTCATGGCGCGTGGCTGGCTGCGCACGTCCACACATGTGAAGGAGAACCGACGGGTCACCGAGCTTCACTGGTGGCCAGTGGGAGAGCGGGGAGCACCGGAGCTGCGGTGAGGGACTCAGAAGACATCTAGGGACTAGTAAAAGCCCCAGGTAAGTAACGATTGCTAACCTTTTTCACTTTGTGAGTCCTTAAAAAAAAAAATGGAGAAAGGAAGAAAATGGCATACTGCAATCTCTTAGCCCCAGGTGGATCCCCATAGGGGCACAGGACGTGAATAGTAGTTATGGCACTCCCAGCTTTAGTGAAGTCAGAGCATACTTGTTGCATTGGGAGAATCCCTAAAGTCTACCTACACAGCCAATTTTATTACAAGACACTCATATCTCCCCACTTCACTTCAAATAGGATTTGTTAAGGGTATAGAAGTTCCCACTTGAAACTCCAAAGTGAGAACCCTCAAGCATTACAAATCATTTGGTGTTATAAAAGATTAGAAAGAGTGCAGACTTTTCCGCTGTTGAACCCCTATGTATAAGCTACTGCTTTTTGTGTAAGTTCAACATATCCTCAAATAAACATTGTTATATTAGAATGTTGCTTTCTCATACAGCAGAAGGTTGCAGTATCGTGTTTGCCAATTCAAAGAACAAGTAAAGATATAAGCTTGTTAAATATTACTTACAGGCCAGTTTTACACTCATGGTTTGCTGTGCAATGCGGGACTGCATTGCACCAAAGAAATTAGCCTTCCTTCTATGACCCTGCCCCACGTTGCGATGACAGGGTCATATGCATAGCGCCACCCACACTCAGTGATGTACTCCTTGCTGGGCAGGAAGTATGCCACTTGGATTCCCGTCATTCCGCACGTGTGCGCCACATCACACTACACTCACGGATCATGCTGCAACGCAAAGCAGACTTTGCGTTGGGAATGCAGCAATTTAGAACCTTCCAGTGCACCGTGTCGAATCAAGTTAAGTATACAGGTCTCCATAGACTTGGATGGTCCATGTGGCAGGGAAGCTTAACATGGAGCAACACAGTGGCCAAGTGTAAAAGGGGCCTCGGTTCCTGCAACATCTTGTTTTACTGCCTTGTGGCATTGAAAGTGAACTTCCTGTGTACACCAGCAGGTGACCATCTGCAGTGTTTGAATTAATTGACTGTGCACAAACCTGCATTTTCCTTTTTATTAAACATGGTTTTGTGTTAGGCTTAATCTTGTTAGTATGTCCTACATAAGTGTTCAGCAGCTCGTCTGCCCTTGAAGCTTTATATCAGTTGTTATATATAGGCTCTTCAGGAAGTTTGACCTCCAGACAATAAGTAGCTTTCCTTGAATATTGCTTGATATGAGGCTGTCACTTATGTAATTTTTTTATGTATATATTTGTAGCAAGGTACAAATATATGTGTAGCATGGTATCTTTATATAGTCAAAAGATGTTACTAGTCCCGTGTCCATACAATTGCTCACATGTTAAATAATCTAGCCTGATTTCTGCAATTTATAATACAAAAAGGGCCTACAACTGTAGTCTTGATATTAAAGCAGAACCTACACTATTCTCGACTGGGGTGGCTAGTTGGGGCTGTCTCGATGGAAAATGTATCATGTACAGCCCCGTTTCTATGGCCGTGCAAGTAGTGCAATCGCCCCGGGCACCGGATTGAGTGGCAGGGAGGGTGGGTGCAGCGGCGGAGCGAGCGGGCATAGTAGTTACATCTCACCTGCCACGATCCCTGCATGCAGCCTCTCTCCCAGGCATCCATCGCATTGGGAACAGCGCCTTCCTGTGAGGACGTAACCGCATGTCAAAACAGGGGGAGCTGTTACCAATGCGACAGACGCCTGGGACAGGAAGGAGATAGAGGCTGCAGGGAATTGAGCAAAGGGGAGTTGTAACTACGCTATGCCCGTTTCCCCCGCCACTGTGCCTATACTGGGGGAACCTACCTCTCTAAACTGTACTCAGGGCACCTACCTATCTAACCTATACTGGGGGTAACTATACAGGCTACCCTATACTGGAGTCACCTACCTAGCTAACCTATACTGGGGGCACTGGCCTATACTGGTGATTTTTACACCCTCCCCCTGGGTGCAATTTAGCCTAGAAACTGCCCTGATCGTGTACAGGTGTCTGCCAAGTCACTTGATCCAACATTTTAAATCTTTAAGCAACAATCAGTCCATTGTTCCCCCTCCTTTCAAACAATCCCTCGGACAACAATTATTGTGTGTATGCACATGCCTACAGGGATGTTAAGGAAGTGCAATAATACCTCTGGTTGTTCTGTCGGCTCTCTTTTCTAAATAGTGATAATACATACTATTGATCTACATACTAGCTTCCTTTTGTGATTTAAAGTAGCTACTGATATACAATTCATTTGGTTATCTTCTTCTTACTACTGAAGAGGCTTTGGCTGCAATGTGCAAGGTCTTCAATCTTTATGACAGGCAATGTACAAAATTTATTACAGCCACATGGCTTCATCAGATAACTTTCATCTAATTTCTGTCATACATACCAGAGTCACTAGTGTGTGTGTGTGTGTGTACAGTTGTGCTCATAAATGTACATACCAGGGCAAAAAGTATAATTTCTTGTGTTTACTCTTATTAAATAATAATCACTACACAAACTACCCAAATGACCCTGATCAAAAGTTTACATATCTCAGTTCTTAATGTTGTACAGGTCCTTCTCAAAAAATTAGCATATTGTGATAAAGTTCATTATTTTCTGTAATGTACTGATAAACATTAGACTTTCATATATTGTAGATTCATTACACTCAACTGAAGTAGTTCAAGCTTCAAATAATTATGTTCAGTTATGTACTCAATACTTGGTTGGGAATCCTTTTGTCCCCTTTAACATCAATGACAGCGTGTAGTCTTTTGTGGTAGTTGTGAATGAGGCTGTTTATCTTCTCAGATGAAAAAGCTGCATATTCTTCCTGAAAAAGGCCTCCTTTTCCTGTAAATTCTTGCATAAACTGTAAAGTCTTGCATGAACTGCACTGACGGAGACCACTTTTCCAGAACTTTCACTTTTTTGCTGTAGCCAACGGCAGGTCGACTTGGCCTTGTGTTTTGGATCTAGTGTCATACTGGAGCACAACTGCGTTAAGATGTGATTCAATGTGACGGCCGCCTTTCCACCGCCAATGCCGAGTGCCATTAAACACCACACAACTAGTGCACAGGAGCTGCTGACAGGTGGTGAATATATATATATATATATATATATATATATATATATATATATATATATTATACATACATAAACACAGTGATATATATATATATATATATATATATATATATATATATATATATGTATATATATACTGTACATACATAAACACAGTGAGATATATATAGAAGGGGGTATGGCTCAACAAAGACAAGTTGAGTAAATTTTAGAAAATTGTAATCAAATCTTTATTATTTATCTCAATATATCAACATTAAAACCCATACAATAAAAATGTGCCGCCCCAACCCCCCAACAACCTCTCCTACCTGACCCCATCAACCAACAACCGCCCACCTCATCTACTCTACTACCTCCAATGTACTGTGGCCACATGGCAATCCCCCTGAAATTGGCACAGAGTGAAGCATACATTTATGCCTCACTCCAAAATACTTCATTCAAAAAAGCTCAAAGCTGAATAGAGGGGCCTCCGTAGATTAGTTTACTACAACACTGATCTGTCCAGCCCTCATATACTGCACTCATATACATAGCTTAATATGCTGCTTAAACGTGTCTGGTAATGTACGGCAAGCACACCCAAGATTGGCCCATAGGAGCAACCACGTCACAGACACAGTGGCCATCCTGGGCCCGCCCAGGAAAACATCAAACAGGCAAGAATGAGGCATAGCTCGTATTCTCGTTCAAGCCTGGAGACATAGTACCACCCAAATCAAAAATCCAACGAGACTCTTTGCAACAATAATCGATCCATGTCCCCCCTCTGGGAGAGGCATGAATACAATCAAGCCCGACGAAAGCGCATCTTGGTCGGATTACCCGCGTGTACTGTTTTGAAATGTCTGGCACCGGAGTTAGGTTGGAAACACTCTTACTTCTAATGCTCGTTACATGATCTGAAATAAGCGAACGTAGTTTGTATTTTGTTTTACCTATGTAAAAAGCCCCACATGGGCATAGTAGTAAATACACCATCAATGTGGTGTTGCAGTTAACATAGTTTGCAAGTTCTCAATCCCTACCGTCCGGCAGCCTGACAACTCTACAGACCTGTACATATCTACACATGGTACAACTGCCGCAGGTGTATGTTCCCAACCTTTTGCAATGTTTATGTGTAGTCAAGGGATTGACAAAATGGCTGTTTACCAACTTATCTTTCAAAGATGGTACTCGTCGAAAAGAAAAGAGCGATCTCGTGGGCACAAATTTACTTAATTTGGTGTCATTGGTAAGAATGTGCCAGTGTTTTTCAATTATGTGTGTAATAATGGATAACAATGACGCCCAAACACTGCCCTCTTTTATGCTCAATTTAACGTTCCATCCGAGTATCCCCTTTCCCTAAATCTCCTTCTCAAGTTACCCGCCTCTGCTTTGAATGACATATCATCCATAAAGTTTAGCCTCACCCGTAGGTATTGGCCCACGGGTATACCTCTCAGTGTATGGGTGGGATGGAAACTGTCTGCCCTCAGAAGTGAGTTAGTTGCAGTGTCTTTTCTATATAACCGGGTTGACAAATTACCGGTAACATCTAGTAGCATAGAGATGTCAAGAAACAGGATTTTGGTGGAACTGTACTGCATGGTGAGCCTGAGATTCCTTGAGTTCACATTCAGCCTCTCAACAAATCTTTTGAGAAGGCTCAAACCCCCTGTCCAGAAAGCGATGTCATCAATGTACTTATGCCACGGCAAAATGTGACACAGGTACATCGAAAGATCATCACTTGAAAACAATTCCCGTTCCCACTTCCCCAGGTACAGGTTCGCGTACGACGGGGCACACGTTGTCCCCATCGCCGCGCCCTGCACCTGGAGGGTTGTGGGATCTCTCAAACATAAAGATGTTATTAGTAAGCAGGAACTCCAGCAAGGTCAACAGGAACCTACTGTGCACCACATACTGCACCCCCAGCTCACCCAGGAAAACACCCGCTGCATGTATACCAAGATCATGTGGTATACTGGAGTAGAGGGCCTCTACGTCCAAGACCACCAACAGCGTCCCGGAAGGTAACTGTAGTCCGTCCAGGACCCGCAACAGATGTGACGTATCATGAATATACAAAGGAAGTGCCTGTACATGTGGTTGTAAAAAACAATCCACATACATGCTGATTTTTTCTGTTAAAGATCCCCGGCCAGAGACTATCGGACGGCCCGGAGGCCTATCCAGTCTCTTGTGGACCTTGGGTAAGGCGTAGGTCGGGAGTATAGGATTCCCTACCTTCAGAAAACCGGCCGTATTGTCATCTATCACTGACCTCATTACCGAATCATCAATGATTGCGAATAATTTGCGCTAGCAACGCCTGGCCCTGGACGCAGAGACCCTCACATAACACTCCCGCTTTCTCAAGATTTCAAGACACGTTTCTGTATGCGTTCACTGACATGATGACCACATTGCCCCCTTTATCGTAAGGTTTGATGATCCATTTTTTATTCTCCATCAAGTCGCGTAATGTCTCACGTTCCTCATGGCCGAGATTGTCGACCGATGACTTATGGCCCTTGAGATTGATCAAATCCCTTTCTACAACAGTTATAAAAGTTTTAAGGTTGGGGCTCAAAGAAAACGGAGGGAATTTCCTAAATTTGTTACGTAAACCAATGTCGTCCAGCCGAGGTAAGAAAAACTGAGGACCCGTTCCGAAATGAGCAGCATCCGTGTCCTCTGCTTCTGCAGAGGAACTCTCAGATGCCAGATCTTGTAATGATTGCAAAGCAATCAAATCCTCATCTGTCAAAATTATTGTCCAAATGACATGTCGACTGTTTAGAAAGATTCTCATAAAGGGGACTGTAAGAGGATCCTACAACCAAAAAGGTGCAAGTCTACCACCGTCTCAAAGATGTCGGCATTGCAAGTAGGACAAAAACCTAGTCCATTAGATAACGTCAGGTAGGCCTCAGGGATGTTCTCCCCAGTTAAATTAATAACCTGCATGTCATCTGTGTTTGAAGGCTGTTTTATCAGCCAGGGCCCATCTCTCCCCGCCTTGGCTGGGCATTTGCTAAAAAAACTGACAGAGGAAGAAGATGCAGAGGGACCAGTAGAGGGGTCGGGACACGGCCAGGGCTGGGTTGACCCACTGTGTTCCCTGCCCCCTCTCCTCCCTCTGAATCCTCCAGGCATGAGGACTCATGTTTTTTAGATTTTTTTTATCCTTCTCTTTCTGTTTAGTTGGTTTAGCGGGATCACTTCCAGATCTTGTATCGTGTTTCTGTGGGCCCTCTCCCACAGACACCGAGCTGTGTGTGTGTTCTTCTGCATGGTTACTATTGCCATTGTATTAATCATTGTTGTGACTTACATATATGCTGGTAAAAAAAAAACTCACATTCACATGTATTTTCATAAACTGTTTGTTTTTCAAATACAGTCCCTCATTTAGGTACAGCTACATTTTGTCTTGTGTATTTTGATGTAACCTTAATATACCTGTAAAGTCTTTGATAGTTGAGCCCTTCATTTCCACATGGATAGCTGTACTGACTGGGGGCTGATTTACTTTAAAGTGAAGCCGTATTCAGCTTTATTCACTTCATCAATGTGCAGAATGTTTGAAACAAAAAACAAAACAACCACAACTTCTCTACATATAATTGGATGTTTTGAAGTGAACACGACTTTTGTTTTATTATTTAACCAGTTATTGGTAATTTACATGAAACAAAAATACAAAAGACTGAATTGCAAGAAAGAATATGTCTTGGATGAAAGCACAGAAAGTGTTGTACGTTATTGTTCTCCAGAGTCTGTATAGCACAGACGTGTTATATGGAATTTTTTGAACGATTTGGGGTGGTTTCACACCGGAAATCAGCATTAGCAGTGCGATCAGATGATCGCACCACAACGTTTAAAAATACGCTTTGGAGATTTACCGCGGCAATGTGCGGTAATCTCACTTCTGGCTGCAAGCCAAGACATAAGTGATGCTCTCTTCCTGTGGCCAAATTAAAGGGATACTGTAGGGGAGTCAGGGGAAAATGAGTTGAAGTTACCTGGGGCTTCTAATGGTCCCTCGCAGACATCCTGTGCCTGCGCAGCCACTCACCGATGCTCCGGCCCCGCCTCTGGTTCACTTCTGGAATTTCAGACTTTAAAGTCTGAAAACCACTGCGCCTGTGTTGCCGTGTCCTCGCTTCCCCTGATGTCACCAGGAGTGCACGGCACAGGCACTGACCATACTGGGCCTGTGCAGCACGCTCATGGTGCCATCAGTGGGAGCGAGGACATGGCAACGCAGGCGCAGTGGTTTTCAGGCTTTAAAGTCTGAAATTCCAGACGTGAACCAGAGGCAGGGCCAGAGTATCGGGGAGTGGCTGCGTGGGGTAACTTCAACTCATTTTCCCCTGACCTCCCTACAGTGTCCCTTTAAAGAAAACCTGTACTGAAAATTAAAAGTCAAAATAAGCATGCACAAGTCATACTTCCCTCCCATGTAGTCTACTCTTCAGTGTCTTCTCCTCTCCCGCGTCCTGTTTGTTCACTGTGATCAAGGGAATTTTCCGTCCTCCATTTTGAAAATGGCCATTACCTATAACAGCTTTCTGGTCAGCACACAGTTAAACTGTAACATCGCCCACTTGAGCCATAGGGAAACATGGACATTACCTGGTACATCAGTTTTCCTCTCAGCTATAACTGACAGCAACTGATATTTTATTGATAGCAACTGAGATATTTCAGATCTGACAAAATATTGTCAGAACTGGAGGGGGTTATTGTCAGAAGAAAATGGTGAGCTTCTGATAGGAACTGATGGCAAGGTAACTATGTAATGTTCATTTGAAGTTAGCTCATGTGTTTATTTTAAATACTTTTACTCAGTACAGGTTCTCTTTAAGGATTGCACAGAAGTGTATTGACAAAACACGCTTTCATGCATGCGTGACATAAACGCAAAACAGTTAAACATATCTGCATACCCATAAACTTAAATTACTTCTGGTCGCTGCGGGGGTTCGCGAAAACACGCTGTTGCCGCCGCGGCAAATCGGATACTTCCATCGCATTGCACCGTAGTAAGTATGGAATGCCTCATAGGTTTTCATTGCTTTAGCATTAGCCTGCGGTAAAGGGTAACACAATGAAAACGCCCTAGTGTGAAAGGGGGCTCACATTACTTTGTGGTACTGATTTCTCATAATGCACAAAATGAACATTGGTGCAGAAGTGGATAAGATGTCCAGTTAGTCACTCTGATTACCTGCTTCAGGCAGCTGGTAAGTTTGGTAACCATTTTTCTCCAGTTCTCATTGTACTGGGTTTGATGAATCTGCTCATTTGTCCCTCGGAGACTCTTTCTTCCTATTTGGGGTTACTTCTTCAGTATGTTTATGTGGGGAGAAAACAAGTGCATACACAGTATTTTTATCTGTATGCAAATTGCTTTATATGATATTAGAAATGTTGTATGACAAGTAGGTTAGGCAAAGAAACACAGTAAATGAAGTATCTGATAAATATTGTGAAGCCTCCTCATCTTTTGTTTTACTTGTCAGACTTGAATCCTTGACAGCATCTTTGGTCTTCAGAATATGTTTATGCATTGTATACAGTTGCAACATAAAAGATTAAAGCATCCTCATAAATAATTCAGATACCACAAACATTTGACCTTGTCTAAAGATACTTGCAGTGCTTGCAATGGCAGATATTGTAAGGGGAGACACATGATGTCTCTGTTGATCCTGCCCGGATGAAGCTGGAATGTTTGTTTGCTTTGTTTGACGTTGGCGCTGAGTAGAACTGACAAGCAATCTGTGGAGGGGAGGCACCTGGGAGGAGGTAGTTTTGCTTTCTGTCCCCGGACATGCTGTCACTGTGAGCTTAGCTCCAGCCTCTGTTCATGGTATACACTATCTGATGGAGTCTATAGTGTAGTACATGTAAAGCCTTCTACTTTCCAGACAGATTCTGTAAGAATCATGCTTTGCTCAAAACAACTGTCCAGAGCAGCTGAATAACAAACCTCTCACCCATATGCATGTAGGGGAAAAAGAACTGCAGTGCTCTTCTCTAGTTCTGAATAGGCATAAGCAAGAGGAACATAGATCCCTTAAAGGGACACTTAAGTCAAACAAAAAAAAATGAGTTTTACTCACCTGGGGCTTCCAATAGCCCCCTGCAGCTGTCCGGTGCCCTTGCCGTCTCCCTCCAATCCTCCTGGCCCCACCAGCAGCCACTTCCTGTTTCGGTGACAGGAGCTGACAGGCTGGGGACGCGAGTGATTCTTCATGTTCCTGGCCACAATAGCGCCATCTATGCTGCTATAGCATATATCATATACCATATAGCAGCATAGAGGGTGCTAATGTGTCTGGGAATGCGAAGAATCACTCGCGTCCCCAGCCTGTCAGCTCCTGTCACCGAAACAGGAAGTGGCTGCCGGCGGGGCCAGGAGGATCGGAGGGAGACGGCGAGGGCACCGGACAGCTGCAGGGGGCTATTGGAAGCCCCAGGTGAGTAAAACTCATTTTTTTTGTTTGACTTAAGTGTCCCTTTAAGTTTTATTGGGGTCCTTTCAATTGAAACGTAGAAAGCAATATAAGCAAGACCTAGAGAAGTATTCACTGGATGGGTAGGTGTTCTGTGCTGTTGTACAGTACATATTGAAACCACAAGAAATTTGATGAGGATTTAAAGGGAACCTGAACTGAGTAAAATTATTTAAAATAAACACATGATGTAGCTACAAATGAATATTATGTACTTTCCTCACTGTCAGTTGCTCTCAGAAGCTCACAATTTTCTTCTTACAATGATCTCTTCAGTTCTGACAATATTTTGTCAGAACTGAAATATACCAGTTGCTGTCGGTTATATATCAGCAGATGTCAGGTACAACTGAATGTGCAAGGTAATGTCCATGTTTCCCTGTGGCTCAAGTGGGTGATATTACAGTTTAACAGTGTGCTGACCAGGAAGCTGTTATGGGGTAATGGCCATTTTCAAGATGGAGTATGGAGAATTTCGTCAATCTCAGTGGACAAACAGGACGCAGGAGAGGAGAAAGAGATTGATGAGTAGACTACACGGGAGGTAAGTATGACCTGCGTATGTTTATTTTGACTTTCAATTTTCAGTTCAGGTTCTCTTTAAGGGCTAGTTCACACGGATAGTTACCAATTATTAACTGTACAGATCAAATGCCAATCTGTCAGAGATCTACCACTGTCTAATTGCTGAATAATGCTACAGAACAATGGTTGCATTTTACACACAGTGTGGCCAAACAGCAGTAAATAAATGCCATGTGTAGGGTTTTGTAGGTATATGTCGGATTTACATGCAAAGGAGTGGTGCTGTTCAAGAGCCCCTTAAATACTGGAAACCTGCTGGAACTGGCAATGGGCAGTGGGGACAGGAGGTGAACCCACAAATGTCAAGTCAGTGTGAAAATTAAACTTTCATTAAAACGGTTTAAAAAAAATTGCTGACAGCCCATATCAGTACAGCAGTCTTTTGCAACACAATTTTATTAAAAATTAACTTTTCATTTCAAAGTGCAGCCAGCTAAGCATTTCCAGTCTGACCGCATATTAAAATTGCTGTTTTGCATCCTTAGCATGAGTATATGCTGTATTCGTTGAGTAGTGGTATGTACTATAATTGGGAGGAAGCCTTTTTAGACAAAAAGCAAGAGGTCCACTACACCCAGGCTCATTTCCATGGGCAGCTGACTTGTGTGCGCAGCAAGAAGGTTACCAGGCAGTTGTGAGAGTTTGAGAGGCTTTTCACTGCCTATCAACTGCTCGTGGAAAAGGGGCCTTAACCTTTTCAGCTCACGTCCGCAGCGGCAAGTGCTAGAGCCGCAGGGACGCGCTAGTCACGTCCCTGCAGTTTGGGTGGTCTGCAGGCGATCGTGCGGGCAGATGCCCGCGATCGCGCTGCTGCTGCTAGCAGAGGGGATTGGCTGCAGGGGACAAAAGTCCCCTGTGCCAATCCGAGCATGTCCGCCGAGAATAAACACTGTTTTTGTTCAAAAACAGTGTTTATTCTGTAAATGGAGCCGCCGCGCTATCTCCCGCCGCCATTTCCGCCGGTTTCCGCCGCCCGATCGTTAAATTTATGAATGGAAACAATGTTTCCATTCATAACTTCCCCGCCGCTGCTGTGATCGGAGGCTTTCGATGGAAGCCTACGTCACTTCCCTGGTTACAATGTAGTGATACATTGTATCCCCATTAGCGTACATTGTACGCTAATGGGATTTTTGCTCAGTAGGGACATCTTGTGGCCAAATAGTATAGCACACCTACTAACTTTGGGGAATAAAAATAAATGGTTATTTATGTCAAGAGGACATAAAATTAATAAATATTGGGCTAAAAATTAGTGATGGATGTAAAACTGAAAAAGTGCACCTTTATTTTCAAATAAAATATTGTCACCATACATTAAACTAGGGGTATAATTTTAACATTTAAATAATGAAGACAAATCGCCAAATAAAATGTGTGGATTTTAGTTATGGTAGCATTAATTATTTTAAAACTGTAATGGCTGAAAACTGAAAAATAATGCATTTTTTTAATTTTTTATTATTATTCCCATTATAATGCAGTTAGATTAAAATAATTCTTAGCATAATTTACCACCCAAAGAAAGCCTAATTGCTGGCGGAAAAAACAAGGTATAGATCATTTTGCTGTGATAAGTACTGATAAAGCTATTGGGGAATGAAAGGGAGAAGCGCTGACAGGTGAAAATTCCTCTCGTCCATAAGGTGAAAAATCCCCGCGGGCTGAAATGGTTAAACACCTATTACACTTGGGGTCCTTTTACACAAGCATTTGATAGGCATTAAAAAGCTTCTCAGACTCTCACAACTGAATGCTACTGACTGGCAACTGTTCACTGCGGTCTGGGAAGGGCCCTTTTCTATTTGCGAAGTGATGCAAGTGCGGCTACCTAGCCACATTGCATCATTTCCACTCTCATTTGCGTCACTTCCACATCGGGAGAAAGTGAATGGAGGAGACGGGATGTGGATGCGGGCGTGCGTGTGTGCGAGATCTGATCGCTTCGCATAACCAGCACGCAATGGAAACTGTTCCATTGCAGTGCATTGGTTTCAGTTTGGCCCGTGTGTAGTGGAAATGGGCCCTCACTGCTTGTTGAGCACACAGTTCAACTGCCTGGGGAAATTGGCCCTTAAGAGGATAGCGTAATTCTTGAGAAACCACAAAGGTATGTTGCAGTACACATTTTTTTTACTTTATTGCCGCAAAATACAAAAAAAATAAAAATAAACAATTATCATCAATTAGTCAATCTTCATGAATATTAAAGTCTTGATCATCAATCTAATGAATTTAAATCTGCCAATTGGTCATAAAGGTAACATGAAAATGTGATTTGGCTTAAAGTAATTTATATATTTTTGTAAATTACTCCAAGCCAAACCATGTTTTTTTACATGACCTTCATGAAGAAGGCCTGTGATATTCATGAGTATTGACAGGTTGATGATTGAAAGGTTTTTTTGTTTTTTTTTTGTGTTTTGGTGCAATAAAGTTGAAACAAAAAAATGTTGTACTGCTACATACTAAGTGTAACCAGTATTCTGGGAAGAGAATGTTTATATGAGCCTGTGATAAAAAGATTTTCTACTTTTTGTTGAGAATTTTTTTTTCTTTTTTTAGTTTGGATCTCAATTTTGCCAGGATTAACAGCAAGTATAGTTTCTTTATGTGCATATAAAACAGACATTCAACAATGCTTCCACTAGAAACTGATTAGTAGGATTCACTTTCTTCTCTGCCATTCATTGGAAAATGGGTGACTAAGCCTCCTGCTCTGTTCAACTTATTAGTCTTGCAGCAACTGTACTCCTAACAAAGAATATTGTTGCTAATGCTATGAAGTGCACTTTATAAATGTTGTATTGTGTTATACAGACTCCTTCGTTCACTTAGAATCTTTGCAGACCCATACATTGGTGCCAGATGTTGCAGAATATTACCCCTTTTGTAGCTATGGTGTAATTTAATGCCAGATTAGTTTCTCTTTAATTATAAATTGAGCATACTGCACATTGCGGTAAGATGTGAAAGCCCTATAGGAATATCATTGCGATGCAGTGACATTGCCCATTCCAGCGAAACGCAGTGGTCCCAATGTGAAAGGACCATAAAAGGAAATACATATGGCAGCCTCCATAGATCTCTCACCTCAGGTGGCTGGGTTTATGCTGGCAACTGAGAGCAACTGATAAAAGTGGAACTGATCTGTTCTGCTCTTTCTCTTTCACTTGCTCTACATTTTCTTCCACTTTTCTATGTATTGGGGCCAACATAGACACACAGATGCTGCAGGCAGTGCGTTGTTAAAAAGCTTGCAGTTATAACATATAGATGTAAACTGACGAATAGGGAAACATGGAAAATGCCTTCACATGTGTTGCGCACCAGTAGTATTGTAGCCGACAGTAACTGATTCAGGCCTCTTTTCTACGGACTGTTTATAGGCAGCAAAATGCCTCTCAAACTCTCAGAACTGCTTGCCACTGCCTGGTAACTGCTCGCTACTGCCTGGTAACTGCTCACTACTGCCTGGTAACTGCTCACTACTGCCTGGTAACTGCTCACTACTGCTCAGGCCTGTTGCAATCTATTAGGTCCAGCATCGTCGCTGAGTGCAGCAATTATCTTGAATTCCAGATCGCGGAACCTTTTACGCTGACCCTTGGATGTTTGTATACGATGTGCCTCTGAGGAAGCGGATGTTGGCTGTGAAACACGTGTCAGGCTATCTTTTTATGTGAAGTGGAAGTTCAGTCTTTGTATCTACATGCTTTGTCCACGGTTTGGAGAGACTGTAAAGATAGAATAAATTATACATAAAAAACTCTGTTTCTAAAAAACCCTGATGTGCTGTTTGGAACTGTTATATTCTAATATATTAGGGGTAAACCATACTAAACAATTTTTATTCTGTCTGATATAACTGCTCACTACTGCCTGGTAACTACTCACTGACGCATGGTAAGGCCCGTTCACACTGCACACGTTGGTGTCTGGATTTCGGCAACGCGTGCAAGAGGCCGACACGCATGACATCAGACAGTGCATAGACTGCACTGTCTGATGTTCACACTGCATGCGTTCCGGGAACCCATGCTGCACGCATTTTTTTCACAAAACGCGCGGCTGACCCATTCAGTTTCAATGAATGGGATCAGCCCACAACGCATAAAAACGCTGATGGCATGCGCTCGGAAGCGTTGTGTTCTGAACGCACTGCCATCCACTTTTCATGATGTGAATGTAACCCTTCTTGCTGAGCACACAGTTCAACTCTCCGTGGAAAAGAGGCTTCAATGTAACCCAGTTCAAGAATGTCAACACCTAAACAGGTGTTTGAATTATTAATGAGATACTCTATTCAGGTATGCTTTTTTGGTCCCTTTTACCTTGAACTTTCTTCAGTGTATATTCTCTTTAACGTTCAACTACTTGAAGGTTAAAATTGATGATCCAGAATTTGAGACATGTTCGAGCTCCATGATGTATTTTGAGTTATTTTAACCACAAGTCTTCAATGTATTTCGGACCATCAACTCAGTCTGCCAGTTAAAGCTATTCATTTTCACAGCTGCTTAGGTTATTCTTATCCTTTATCAATTGCTGAAGATTTTATAAATAATTGTGCTTGGAAAGCTCTGTTTTCCTATTTTGTGACCAGAGTTCATCAAAGATGTGTTATTGCCAGTGTACCGTGCGCCTCACACATTTAGGCCTCTTTCACAATGCGGCGTTAAAGTCGCACGTTATAAAATATTTTAACACAGTGTAATGCACAGCAATGGAAAGTCTGTGCGACATTCACAGTGCACAGGTTGCGTTAGTTTGTAACGTGTACTGTTAGTAGAAAGTGCTGCATCCTATGCGTTTAGCAATGTATATGCTGCGTTACTTGTGTTGCACATGCTCAGTAATATTTTTTCTTTTTAAAAATGTTCCGCATGCGCCGTTTTTGTTCCATAGCAAATACAATTTTATATCATGCGACTTTAACGTCGCACTGTGAAAGTGTATATGCTTAGCGTTACAGCTGCCTTGTGCGACCTTAACGTCGCATCAAACGCAACGTCCTACTGTGAAAGTAGCCTACAATCCAGGTTGAAAAAGTGTTTGCATGTACCAGCACAAGTGAGAGCATCCACAAGTTTCATTTGGGGCATCCATCTGACATTGCGATTTCATGAAATAACTGCTATAATCTCATGCACAGCTTTACCAAACATTGGCTTGGGAAACTTAATAACTTAATTTTACCTTTGGAAAATATGCCCAAGTGTGAGACACAGGTAACATTCCTTTCCTACATAGATAACCAGAATTTTAGCTGTAAAATGACTTCAGCCTCCCAGGGCCTGAATCTTATTATGGTACATGCATAATAAAGGCAGATGACTCAGCTGTAGTGCCGGATAATCCTTTTATTGCTGATCTAGCACTAACACAGTATGCACATTATGTATATCAGCAATAAAGGGATTATCCTGCACTACAACTGATCCAGTTCATGTTTATCTACATACCAGTAAAGTGAGAGAGTTCTTTTGCATCTCAGAAGTGTTTTCATTTGTTATCTAAATGTTTATTATGTTTATAATTAATTTGTGACTTTGGTTGCAGTAAAAATATACTGTATCTTGCAGGTTGGTGCAGATCTGTTAGTTCACTAGGTGAAGGAAGTGTGAATGATTTGGGAAATACGGCTCTTGGCTTTAGTAGGGCTCTTTGGGAAGTGGGGTAGTGGCTCTTTCTAGGTACATTCAGTGTTTTCCTTTGTTGGCGTATGGCGACCTGAATCAGGGAGGGTGAATGAGTTAATAGCAGGCTGTGAGGTGGAGAGTACAGAGAACAGTTGATACAATTTGCTCTCTCATGGACACTATTTTGTGCTCACATACTCTGCACGATGATGATTTAGAAAACTGCTGTATCGTACTTTTGTTAAGGCACATGGCAGACTTTTTTTGTTATTTTTTGTTTAGGTAATCCTATACAATAAAATGCAAGTGTCCCTGGGTCATCAACTGAATGGTTGTGTGTCCCTGGCTTTTTTGTACTGAGCATGTGCACAGCCAGGGCAGTTAGGACACAGGGCTGGATCTGACAGTTTGCTGTGTGTGGTTCACAGAGGTTCTCATTGCATTGTGGGAAATAACAGCTTTTTCCAACTGCCAAGCAAGCAGCTCCCTGTGTGCATATACTTCATACAGTGGTGGGGAACGAGTAAGCGGGACGCGTATGTGCGCGCATTGTGGGGGGTAGCAGCTGTGACCTAGCGCCAATTTTTTAACGGGCGGGACTTTTTACTAGTATATCTATAAACAGTCCTGACCTGTTGTGTGTTTTTTTTCTCCGTTCGTATTTTAACCACCCTGGCATTCTATTTTTTTGTTAAATCATGTAGCTAGCCTAGCGCTGCTGATCCTAGCTTACGCAGCAGATCGGCGGCGACGATCGGGTCCAACACGCAGCTAGCAAAGTGCTAGCTGCGTGGTTAAAAAAAAATTGTGAAAATCGGCCCGCCAGGGCCTGAGAAATCCACCGCGGCGGTAATGGACGAGCTGAGCTCATTATTACCGCCAAGGTGGTTAAGTAGGTATTTTAGGGGCAGTGCCCAAGTGTAATTCAAAGTATGGCCATGACACATCACAGTACCTAATGGATAACAGGGCATTTTCCCAATTAGAAACATGCAAAAGCCAGTAAGCCTAGTGGGTCTTGGCATGTTGATATCCAGGGCCGTGCAGAGGATCCTCGGGGGGGGGGGGGGTCTCAAATTTGAAAAAGGGGACCTAATCGATCAATCATGAGCACACACACACCTTTATAGCAGTATCAGGCAGACTTTGTGTAAGTTGCAGTGGGTGCTGA
Source organism: Hyperolius riggenbachi (assembly GCF_040937935.1). Lineage (NCBI taxonomy): Eukaryota > Metazoa > Chordata > Amphibia > Anura > Hyperoliidae > Hyperolius > Hyperolius riggenbachi. The sequence continues at coordinate 229,763,874 of NC_090648.1, forward strand.
GGTGCCAAAGTACAGTCTGTGTCAAGCTGTTGTGGGTACCAAGGTCCAGTTTGTATTGGGTGTTTATTTGCAGTGGGTGCTAAGCAGTATTGGGTGCTAAATAAGTAGCAGATGGTAATAAACAATACTGGGTGCCATGCTGGACATGGGTGAGTAGGGAGTGCCATGTGTGAGTACTCAGTCTCATATGGGTTCGGACCAACGGTGGGTACTGGGTGCTATTTGGGTGCTCGCCATGGACTGGTACTAAGTGCATATAATGGCTTGGTAACTTGGTGCAGTGTGAGTACTGTGCCATGTGGGTGTTGATTATGGGGGGTATATGGTGTAATGTGGGTCCTAGGTGCATATACTGAGTGTCAAGTGGGTACTGGGAGTAAGTACTTGGTGCTATATGGGTGATGGGTGCTGGCTAGTGGGGTATTTGTTGTCATATGGATGCTAAATGCAGATGCTAGGTGCCATGTGGGCTTCGGGGTGCTGGCACCGGATGTCACGTGGATTCCAGCTGTATAGGTGGGTATCAAGCATCATGTAGGTGTTGATTGCAGGCACTCAGTCCCTTGTAAGTTCTGGGTGCATGTACTGGATGTCATATGTGAGTGCTTGGTGTTTGTGCTGGGCACCAAGTGGAGGCTTAGTGCAACTGGAACTATTGCAGATGAAACATGTGGGTGTTGGATGCAGGCACTGGGTATCACATAGGTGCAAATACTTGGTACCATACCTGCACTGGGTGCTAGCTATGGGTGGGCATTGTGTGTCATGTGGGTTCTGAGTGCAGGCATTTCGGGTGCTAGTACTTGTTATGTGGGTGCCAAGTGTAGGCTGGGTGCAGGTGTGAGTAGAGGGTGCCATGTCAGGGCTGGGTGCAAGTACTGTGCCATGTAGGTGTGAGTACTCAGTGCCAGATATAGGGTGAAGGGGAGCAGGTAGTGAGTGTCATGTGGCTGTTTGATGCAAGTACTAAGTGCCATATGGAGGCCAGATGTGTGTATTGGGTGCAGGGTGCTTGGTGCAAGTACTGGGTGCTTGTTATAGTGGGGGTTACTGATTGAGTGTAATGTGGGTGCTGAATATTGGTGGGATTGATGTGGGTGCAGGGGGTGGGAGATCACTGTGGGTACTGATATGAATGGTATAGTTGCTGATAGGGTAAGTAGAGGTCCGTGTGGGTGCCGGGGGAAACGTAGGTCACTGTGGGTGCTGGGGGGGGGGTGGAAGTAACTGTGGGTGCTGGGGGGAGAAGTAACTGTGGGTGCTGTGGAAGGTAGAGGTCAGTATGGGTGCTGGAGGAAGGGGAGGTCACTGTGGGTGCTGGGAGAAGTCAGTGTGGTTACTGGAGGAGGGAGAAGTCATTGTGGATGCTGGGTGTTGGGAGAGGTCACTGTAGGTGTTGCTTTTGTGATGGGAGATCCCTGTGGGTGCTGCAGGGGACAGGATGGTAGTTGCTGGGGAAGGGAAAGATCAATGTTGGTGCTGGGGTAAGCAAGATGCTAGAGCTGGGGCGGGATAGGTGATTGTGGGTGCTAGGTGGAGGGAGAGGTCACTGTGGGTGCTAGGTGGAGGGAGAGGTCACTGTGGGTGCTAGGTGGAGGGAGAGGTCACTGTGGGTGCTAGGTGGTGGGAGAGGTCATTGTGGGTGCTAGGTGGTGGGAGAGGTCACTGTGGGTGCTAGGTGGAGGAAGAAGTCACTGGGGGCTGGGGAATGGAGAGGTCACTGTGGGTGCTAGTTGCATGGAGAGGTCACTGTGGATGCTAAGTGGATGGAGAGGTCACTGTGGGTGCTAGGTGGAGGGAGAGGTCACTGTGGGTGCTAGTTGCATGGAGAGGTCACTGTGGGTGCTGGGGAAGGGAGAGGTCACTGTGGGTGCTAGGTGGAGCGAGAGGTCACTGTGGGTGCTAGGTGGAGGAAGAGGTCACTGTGGGTGCTGGGGAGGGTTAGGTCAGTATGGGTCCTAGGTGGAGGGAGAAGTCTCTGTTGGTGCTAGGTAGGTGGATGGAGACGTCACTGTGGGTGATGGGGGAGGGAGAGGTCACTGCAGGTGCTGGGGGAGAGGTAAGCATGGGTCCTAGGTGGAGGGAGAGGTCACTGTGGTTGCTAGGTGGAGGGAGAGGTCCATGTGGCTGCTGGGGGAGGGAGATGTCATAGTTGGTTCAGCTAGGGAGACACTATTTGCTCCCACACATTTGCTTCCTGCTGGTGAGCATGGCTTATTGCGGTTGGGGTGGAGCTTCTTTTCGTGGCCAGAGGGGCCTTTTTTGAAGATTTAAAAAAAGGGGGTTGGTGCCTGGGCACCCAGAGCACCCCTCTCTGCACTTGCCTGTTGATATCATTGCAATGCATTTCCTCAACCAGCACAGATGGACACTTTTACGGTTTTGCCATTATCAGCCAACGTTATTTAGAGCATCATTTATGACAGGGCTGATCTTTTGGTGTGTACACTCAGGATATGTGCATGGTGCAGTCACAGAAACCTGCAGCTCTGCTCCACTAACTGCCATAATCCTCTGAGGGGCAGCTATTGACATGACTATGTATTTGGTAAAGCACTGCGTAAGATGTTGGTGTGTGTGTATATATATATATATACATATATATATATATATATACATACATACAGAGATGGATTAAGATATAATGGGGCCCTAGGCAGGAAGTAAGTTTGTGGCCCCTTGTGGTCCTTTTGGTAAGCTGAAGTGTAGAGGTCAAAGAAAGTGGCAGGTGGGCCCCTTGACACCCACTAGGCCCCAATCACCTGCCTAGGTTGCAGGGTGGACGACCCAGCTGTGACTAATAATAATAGTAATGATGCACATACACTTCCAAACAATAATTCTGTCCAGACTCCGGAGCCAGGCCATTCATGCGCTACATTCCTACTGCTATATGGAGGGAAAGTGCATGAACTGTTCAGCGGTCTTTAACCATTTCAGCCGTGCGGACGTGATCTTCACGTCCGCAGCGGCAGGTGCTAGAGCCGCAGGGACGCGCTAGTCACGTCCCTGCAGTTTGGGGGGTCTGCAAGCGATCCTGCGGGCAAATGCCCGTGATCGCGCTGCTGCTGCTAGCAGGGGGGATTGGCTGCAGGGGACAAAAGTCCCCTGTGCCAATCCGAGCATGTCCGCCGAGAATAAACACTGTTTTTGTTCAAAAACAGTGTTTATTCTGTATATGGAGCCGACGCGATTTCCGCCGGTTTCCGCCGCCCGATCGTTACATTTATGAATGGAAACAATGTTTCCATTCATAATCTCCCCGCCGCCGCTGTGAACAGAGGCTTCCGATGGAAGCCTACGTCACTTCCCTGGTTACAATGTAGTGATACATTGTATCGCAATTAGCGTACATTGTACGCTAATGGGCTTTTTGCTCAGTAGGGACATCTTGTGGCCAAATAGTAAAACACACCTACTGACTTTGGGGAATAAAAATAAATGATTATTTATGTGAAGAGGACATAAAATTAATAAATAATGCTCTAAAAATTTGTGATGGATGTAAAACTAAAAAAATTCACCTTTATTTCCAAATAAAATATTGTCACCATACATTACACTAGGGGTATAATTTTAAGTCGCAGTAACCGTGACAAATGGCCAAATAAAAAGTGTGGATTTTAATTATGGTAGCATTAATTATTTTAAAACTGTAATGGCTGAAAACTGAAAAATATTTTTTTTTCCATTTTTTTCTTATTATTCCCATTATAATACATTTAGATTAAAATAATTCTTAGCATAATTTACCACCCAAAAAAAGCCTAATTGCTGGCGGAAAAAAAAGGTATAGATCATTTCGCTGTGATAAATACTGATAAAGCTATTGGGGAATGAAAGGGAGGAGCACTGACAGGTGAAAATTCCTCTCGTCCATAAGGTGAAAAATCCAAGCGGGCTGAAATGGTTAAAATGTGCAAACCTAGAGTCAGTAATAGCTTAAATGGGTTTAATTTTGTTTGAAATGGCTACATACAAGTCTGTAAACAAAGATGGATTAAGATGTAATGGGCCCTAGGCAAGTTAGTAGATGTGGGCCTCTTGTGGTATTTTTCGTAAACTGAAATGGAGAGTGGTCAGGGAGGGTGGCCTAGGTTGTTTGGTGGATAATCCTGCTCTGCCTGTGCAGCATTGCTGCATAAATGATTGGCTGGTAGTTGAAAAGGATGTTCCGCTACACCAACTGGCTGGATTGCAATAATAAACTCTTTATTCCGACATCATGGACCGTCCATACAGGTAAAAGCTCACGTGTATCATAGCTTAAGCTATGATGAAGGAGCCATGCTTTTTTGCTCTGATGCACGTGAGCTTTTACCTGTATGGACCATGATGTTGGAATAAAGCGTTTATTATTGCAATCCAGCTAGTTGGTGTATCGGAACATCCTTTTCAACTACCATCTACGATTCAGCACTTGATGTCATGCTCCCATCTAGTGTGATACCGGTGAGTTGTAGCAGCCCAGTCTCCTTTTCTATACATTATTGGCTCCAGTTAGCAGTAACCTAATTATTTTTTTTTTACTATCCTTCATTAATTGGCACGTTCTTTCTTTCCCTTTGGACATAATTCCTTATTTTGATGAGGTCATGGTGAAAACAAGGGGTGCTTCAGACTTTACTTTGCCGAAGACCAGTAAGGTGCTTCTGCATTTGCATTACAGCTGCTTATTCTGGCGAGGTCCTTGTTGTGTTGACAAATAATGCTGCAAATTCACTTTGTGAGAAAGACCGCTGCTGAGCAATGCATTATTTTACACATCATTTAGCTGCAGAGGGGTTAATATGTCTGTTCCCAGTGGCATTTATTTTCTTACATGCTTTTATGGTTTCAGTAACGTGAGGTATCATACAGGGAGGTCCTCTTTCCCTTTGACACTGCTTTGGTCAGCATTTGTAAATGTCTTTGTCTCCTCTCCGTGGATTTTCTCTGCCTCCTTTTCAGTCCATCCCTGCTGGGTGCTGCTAAGTCTGCAGGTTCAGCCTCATTTGTTAGCCCAGTACCCGTAGAAGTTTTACTTCCCTGGAGGTATGGAAAAGCGTACTCTGAAGCAACCGTAAACTCCAGTGTATTCCTCTGGCAGTTTATCTGTGTCACAATTGCTGACCAGTAAACACAGCATTTCTGCTGGACGGTGTGCTATTGAACAATTGGCAGAGGCTGTACAAAGTGATAATTGTATACCTGAACCATGTGTAGGCACACCTGGAATGTCTTACTGTGTCTTCATCTCTTCATTTCTACAAAATAAAAGAGAAAACGTTTTTTCTCTACTAGCCTACTTGCATGTATTATCTGTCTGGCTCAGTCTACATTTCTATTACGTTTACCTATTTTTAAAGTGGAACTTTAACCTAGGATTGAACTTCCCAATCAGTAGCTGAATACCCCCTTTCCCACAAGAGATCTTTACCTTTTCTTATGCTGGGAATACACAATGCGTTTCTGCCATTTGATTCTCTGCTCAATCGTTTTTGCCGCTCGATTCTCCACTCGATTCTCTTATCTTCCGCTCGTTTTTCGTATCTTTTTCCATTCACTTCTATCAGAAATCGAGTGGCAAAGCGATCGAACGTGAGATTGGACAGGTCGGAAATGATCTATCGAACCATCTATCTGCAGCAAAAACGCATTGTGTATTCCCAGCATAAAATAATCGGCGGGTGTCTGTGTTGCTGATAATGTGGGGAAACCCCTCCCACAGTGTGATTTCATGACTATAGTCCTGACACAGTTCTCTGTCTGAACCTTGTTGCATTTTGGGGAATAATTGTTTTTTCCAACTGTCAAACAAGCCATATCTCCCTCTGTACATTGAACTCTCAGAAACAAACATTCCGAACAGATTACCTGGAAGAACTAAAGATGTCACCACCAGTGATACATTTTAGAATGCGACTCAGGGAGAGGAAAGATTTTACAATGGGCAAACACTGACAAATCTATACATGAATATCGTAAAGAATATAGCAATTTTATTCATTATGTCATTTTCACTACAGTTCCTTTTTAACATCTTCAGCACTGGTGATAATTGCACCTTAAAGCAATCTTGTTGTGTCAGAAATTGGATGAAGACCGCTATAGCTGACCTCTTAAAAAGACCAAGTAGCAGGAACGAATAGATGTACTCGGCCTTTTGCTTTTAAAGCTACTGTCCTGGAACAAATGTTCGGATCAGGTGTCATAACTCCTGATTTATTTATTTTCTTTGGTGGGAGATGTAGAAAATAAAGCTACAGGTTCCGTTTTATACCTAGTAAACATACTTTTTCAGATCATCAGCACTATATATATATATACAGTGGTTTGCAAAAGTATTCAGCCCCCTTGAAGTTTTCTTCATTTTGTCATATTACTGCCACAAACATGCTTCAATTTTATTGGAATTCCACATGAAAGACCAATACAAAGTGGTGTACACGTGAGAAGTGGAACGAAAATCATACATGATTCCAAACATTTTTTACAAGTAAATAACTGCAAAGTGGGGTGTGCGTAATTATTCAGCCCCCTTTGGTCTGAGTGCAGTCAGTTGCCCATAGACCTTGCCTGATGGGTGCTAATGACTAAATAGAGTGCACCTGTGTGTAATCTAATGTCAGTACAAATACAGCTGCTCTGTGACGGCCTCAGAGGTTGTCTAAGAGAATATTGGGAGCAACACCATGAAGTCCAAAGAACACACCAGACAGGTCAGGGATAAAGTTATTGGGAAATTTAAAGCAAGCTTAGGCTACAAAAAGATTTCCAAAGCCTTGAACATCCCACAGAGAACTGTTCAAGCAATCATTCAGAAATAGGAGTATGGCACAACTGTAAACCTACCAAGACAAGACCGTCCACCTAAACTCACAGGCCGAACAGGCTGATCAGAAATGCAGTCAAGAGGCCCATGGTGACTCTGGATGAGCTGCAGAGATCTACAGCTCAGGTGGGGGAATCTGTCCATAGGACAACTATTAGTCATGCACTGCACAAAGTTGGCCTTTATGGAAGAGTGTTAAGAAGAAAGCCATTGTTAACAGAAAAGCATAAGAAGTCCCGTTTGCAGTTTGCCACAAGCCATGTGGGGGACACTGTAAACATGTGGAAGAAGGCCCAGTCCACCAAAACGAAGTTGCGATCACAATCCTGCCCTCCCAATAGGAGCCTAGGATTTCCCTGTAAAAAAGCAGGAAATAGTGCAATACTGCCTTTTAAGAAGCACCACGTGAGTCACTTCAATAGTTTGTGTAAATAAAGGCCTCCACCAGGACTATAGGAAAGCAAGGGGGATCTATATGCCCCCTCTGTGAGTCTCACTCACCAGATTCCTTCTTAAGTTTTATGCAAACAAGCCCTCCTTCCTGGGCAACAACAGCAGCAGTAAACACCTTTAAACACAAAGCGGAACTTGCATAGTGTAAAAAAGCTTTAAAATTTATTACTAAAATGCTTAAAAGATCTGCGTACCAGATTGAAGATCATACAAGCGTTTTCTATGTGTGCCAGCACCGCCACGGTCGGATCTCCGCTGCACGCCACAGTCCCCGCTCTGATCAATTCCCCCTTCCGTCCTGCGTGACTCCTAGCTCCGCCCTACGCGTTTCGTCATTCGACTCATCAGGGAATTTATTGGAGAGTGTGTGTACTCGGTTGAAGTCTGCGGATCCCCAATACATAATTGGTGACTTTGGTGCTAATTTATATATTTATATTACTGTGGAGCGCTGTCCTTTTCTCCTCTCCTGGGAGTGATCCATGTGGAAGAAGGTGCTCTGGTCAGATGAGACCAAAATGGAACTTTTTGGCCAAAATGCAAACCGCTATGTGTGGCGGAAAACGAACACTGCACATCACTCTGAACACACCATCCCCACTGTCAAATATGGGGGAGGCAGCATCATGCTCTGGGGGTGCTTCTCTTCAGCAGGGATAGGGAAGCTGGTCAGAGTTGATGGGAAGATGGATGGAGCCAATACAGGGCAATCTTGGAAGAAAACCTCTTGGAGTCTGCAAAAGACATGAGACTGGGGCAGAGGTTCACCTCCCAGCAGGACAACGACCCTAAACATAAAGCCAGGGCAACAATGGAATGGTTTAAAACAAAACATATCCATGTGTTAGAATGGCCCAGTCAAAGTTCAGATCTAAATCCAATCGAGAATCTGTGGCAAGATCACAAAACTACTGTTCACAAACGCTGTCTAGCTAATCTGACTGAGCTGGAGCTGTTTTGCAAAGAAGAATGGGCAAGAATTTCAGTCTCTAGATATGCAAAGCTGGTAAAGACATACCGTAAAAGACTGGCAGCTGTAATTCCAGCAAAAGGTGGTTCTATAAAGTATTGACTCAGGGGGCTGAATAATTACGCACACCCCACTTTGCAGTTATTGATTTGTAAAAAATGTTTGGAATCATGTATGATTTTCGATCCACTTCTCACGTGTACACCACTTTGTATTGGTAGTGAGTCTGTGAAGAGATTTGCTCGCACGCACGCTCACACACACGCTCGCACACACGCTCGCACACACGCTCACACACACACACACACACACACACACACACACACACACACACACACACACACACACACACACACACACACACACACACACACACACACACACACACACACACACACACACACACACACACACACTCTCTGAATATCTACCCAAATAACTAAAGCCTTTTAGTGGTGAAAACTAGATGGCCCATCTTTCTTCACAAGAGGATTTTCTGTACACAACCAGATACAATAAAGCTAGAGGGGTGTTCCTCTCACCTGCTCATTCAAAAGCCCTAGAAGAAGTAATTTGTCATAAGCATAGTCCAGCTCTTTCGTACAACAGCTCTTGGCATACAAAAAATAATTACATGTAAAAACAGGTTACTAAGCACTGCTGATTTGGAGTACCTTCGATGCACCTTCTGCTGTTCTTAAAATGATTGAATATCTACCAGCGCCATACATGTTTATGCATTGGAATGGCTTTGGTACAGAGTATAAAGCTGATCATACAAGGTTTAATAATGGACTGATGTGGCAAGGGACTGATCCCTCCCTGACTGAAGATCAATCAAGTAGCGATCGATTCTTTACCACATTAGCCACTCAGTCCTTGATTAGAGTTCTGCAGAAAAATAATAGCACTAGATGCAACATAAGTAGCTCTGCTGCTCCTCCCCTGCCTGCTCCCCTGTGGCGGAAATATGCATTGCAAGCAAGTTAATTGGAAAAGTTTACATGCGCACCGCAACGCTAATTTGAGACAGTTTCAAATATCTGCGTCGCCATTGACTTCTGGTACTTCCGGTCATTGTGCGTTACCACAGATGCTGTGCCATAACGAGCTGAAGACTTAGCGTCGGATCAGATGCTTCTGGCTCATCGCATCAGGTATGAAATGTACCATAGACTATAATTGCTTTAGCGTTGCCCTGCATTAAAAATATGTAATGCAACACAATGAAAATGCGCTAGTGTTCCAAGGGCCTTGGGCTTGGTTCACACATAAAAAGTTTGACAGTTGGCATCAGTTTTGTGTGTTTCTATGGCTGTGTTCACACATAAATCTGTACATTTCCGGTCCCAGGAAGTCCTGTAGATTTTGTAGCAGTTTTCTATGAGTGTGTCCACACATAAAAGGTGTACATTTCAGGTCCATTCAAGTAAAAAAGAAAAAAAAATACTGATACAAAACTGACTGGACCGGACCGGAAATGTACAGATTTATGTGTGAACCAAGCCTAAGGGCTGTTTTACGCTGCAAATGGCAATTGCAAACAGTGCAATTTAATTATGATTTTTATCATTTTCCAGCGTGCTATTTTTTGTGTTTTGTCTTTTTGCAGTTGTGATAGCGTTTTGTGTTTGTCACTGAATTGGTCCAGATTGCAAGTACAAACACTAAAAAATGCAGCAGGATGGATGTTTACGATCAGCCCAAATTGGATCACAATCTGATCACACTAGTGTAAACATGTCCCCACAATTTACGTTATGTCGCCTGTGTTCATGCGTGTCGTAATTCGCAAACAATCAAAAATGGATGCAAAACTCAGCAAATCCAGTGTAAAACAGCCTGGAATTTAGTTACCGTGCCACTTTTAGGTATAGGTGCTGGTATAAGTGCTGAATCCTATTTCTTCATATACGATTAGATCAGTTTGGTTATGAGAAAATCTTTATTGCTTCTGGTACAATCACTGAGCCAACCTATGTATGGATAAAAATGAAGATGAACTTTTGAATAATAATCCCGTCCCTCTGTGTAAATGGATGCCACTATTTTTCTGCAGTGATCAAGAGTGATCATTTTATAGAAGATCATTTAATTGTGAAGTGAACAACTTTTTTTAATTTTTACTGTAAAGACAAATGTAATTAATCTACTTCCTCGAAAAGGGAGGTATTTATCTAAATTCATTTAAATACCTTTTCTTTCAAATAAATATATCCTGTTGGGGTAGTGAAAATATGTAATTTTACATAATTTGTATTCAGCATGCAGAATGCTTTACAACAAAATGCCCTGGGAAATGTGTTTTTTTCTTTTTCTTAACATCTGGAATAACTGTATAAATTGTTCTTTTTTGCCTTGTGTATTTAGTTATAAACTTAGGAGTTTTGAATCCGGATGATACCATTTATTGGCTAACTTACAGATGGATAAATAGTGAGCTTTCAGCTTATAAAAAGCCTTCATCGGACTGGTTCCTGACAAACACTGAAAAACACAGCTTATATACACTGACATACAGAGGAGAAACATTATTTTTTATAAACTTAGGCATAATTAAATCTGAGGTAGCACACAAGCACTAGATGCCATTTTTTTTCTTCAGTTGCTTTTCCTTCTGCATTACTGCAACTAGTCCTTCACTCTATTGATTGTTAAGCTGTACATTTATGGATGTAAAATGAGGAGTTTGCTCATACAATTTGCATTGATAAAACAGGACTAGCAGGGTAAAAATAGAACAACTTCTCTAAGCCGTCCTCCATTAAGACCTAGTTTGAAGATTTTAGCAGCGTCCCGGTTATGACTTCATTGAATGTGTGCAGCTCAAGTTCCAGATTTTGCTGGGTCAGCAGGATGCAAGCTTGCTGAGAGTTCTTTTTAAAATCCATGTTCCCATGGCAACTCTCATAGTGTCTAATGAAGGGTGAGACCAGTGAGGTGAGAAACACTAAGGTGCAGAGACTTTCTAGCTGACCAAGCATTGTAGAGACAGAAGAAATGACTGTTCAGGCATTCCTCCCTTAGATCTTTGTAGCATGTGTAACCCTGCTTTTTGCATCTGTTTCATGTATGAAAGAATTACACTGTCCTCTGTGGTTTACAGTGTTTCAGGCATGGTTCTGCTGCTACCCACAGCTGAAACCCAATGTTATATTGTGGTATGTAGCTTGTCAGCACAAAAAGAAAAAAAATGATCTAATACCTGCCTCTCCAAACAAATCCAACTCAATATTTAAAGTACGCCTGAACTGAGTAGGATATGGTGGCAGTCATGATTATTTTCTCTTAAACAATACCAGCTGCCTGGCTGTCCTGCTGATCTTTCTGGCATCAGCAGTGTCTGACTCACACACCTGAAAAGTCATGCGGCTAATCCAGTCAGAAACATCTGATCTGCATGCTTGTTCAGGGTCTTAAGGTCCGTACACACGCCGGACTGCAGGCAACGACGGGTCTGTCGTCACCTCCCGCTGGGCGGGTTTTCAACAGACAGTCCGGCGTGTGTACAGTCTGTCGGCGGACTGATAAGGCTGTTTCTGAGCGATCCACCGGGCGGATCGCTCAGAAACAGCCGTATCAGTGTGCAGACAGACTGTACACACGCCGGACTGTCGCTGGAACGCCCACCCAGCGGGAGGTGACGACGGACCCGTCGTTGCCTGCAGTCCAGCGTGTGTACGGACCTTAAGGCTAAAAAGATTAGAGACAGAGGATCAGCAGGGCCGCCAGGCAATTTGCATTGTGTAAAGATAATAAAAAGAAAATATCTTGTCCAAATTACATTTGTTTCTATTGCTGTGTATATACTCTACTATAAGCTGAGCTTTTCAGCACCCAAAATATGCTGAAAGAAAATCAGCCTTGGCTTATACTTTACTCACCTGGTGTGCAGAGTTGTGCCACTATACAATCCTCCCTGCCAGGGCCAGCCTTAGGCTTTGAATGCACCAGATTATGATCTCACCCAGCCATATGAAGAGAAGAGCATACTTGCAACAGTGAGTCGCCTTCAGCCCTTCCTGTTGCAGTGTACAGTATGCAGTGTCCCATCTCAGACGGCCTTTAGTAACATTTCTTATTACTGAGCCACTAGAGGGCATCATAGAGATGAGACACTGCAAATGCGACAGACAAGACTGAAGAGAGATTCCAGTGGTGTTGACAGGTGAATAACTACTGCAAGCACGCTCCACTCCTCATATGGCAAGGGATGGGGACACAGGATGATGCCTCCCGAGCCTTACAGCGACCCAGAGGGATGTTTGTATGGCGGAAACTCTGCATATATGTGAGCGACTACCTAATACTGTGGGCACATCTGTCTAGTTATACTAGGGAAGCAGTATGCTGGGAGCAGCTCTTGCTATCTATGCTGTGTTTGGGGGTTACCAAATAATGAGGCAAATCTGGCTATCTGTGCAGGGTGTGGGTACCAAATTCTGGTGCTCATCTGGCTATGCTGGGGTGGGTGGGGTACCGAATACGGGGGTACATATATCAGTAGCTGCTGCATTTCCCACTGTAGGCTTATACTTAAATCAATCACTTTTTCCTGGTCTTCGTAGGTAAACTAGGTACATTGGCTTTTAAGCGAGTATATACTCTTTTAGTAAACCTTAAAACACACTAACACACTAATTTTCTGGGCCAACTTCATCAGGCCAATAACAGGCCAAATGAGAAAAAGCCATTTAACATCCAAAATGTTTCCAGTTTTTGTTTTCTGTATTTTTAGGGTGTCAAGACACTTCGGCTGAAATGATGGGAAAAATGGGTCATTCATTTGAATGGGTAGCCCTTGAACGACAAGCACCGTTGCCGGCGGTTAACATCATGCGTGCGGCCGTGTGAGCCGGCCCTTATAGAAGAAGCAGAATGGTGTGGTTGCTCTTTTTTTCATACCACGTGTATGTAATGTATCACTAAGTGTAATAGGACCTCAGATCACATTTGCAGCTAGGTGACCCTCTGGCGATATGTATAGAGCAGTGGATTGTACACAGGTGCAGAGTATTGAGAGTAACATTCCGCTGCTTTAGCCACCCAACACAGTTTTCGGCAGCGATTTGGGGCTAGTACCTTGTTGTTCAGCTGACTCTTATCGATCCCCTTAACATTAAATATATACAACCAAAGTCCTGCATCTAAACTAAGGACACCAGAGAAAACTGCTCTGCCATATTGAGACTTCCCTGATGTCCTCTATACAAAACATTTAAAAAAGGGTGTGCACTGAATACATATGTGCCCATTATCTCATCAGTGCAGCTCCTGTCCTAAAGTGAAGAATTAATTAGATTTTATTGCCATTTCGACTGGAGAATTTCAGCAAACCTTTCACAAAGTCGAGATTAGAAATTTGTACTCCTTGTCACTTAACTGTTTCTGCTAACATACTGAGGTAACACATGAAAATCCCTGTTCTGCTTATTATTCTGGCATAAATAGCAAAATGGCAGCTTCCATGCTAGCACCAAGACAGTAGATATCGCCTAGAACTACAAAATGTCATGTTTGAACTGTAAATGATAAAATGAGAACGAACCATAAAGTATTGTTTTGCGTTTGTTATTCGGTGACTCTGCAGCTGATTTGTGTATTCAGCAGCAGGAAAGCACTGTGGAAGCTCTGGGAGACCTCATACTGTGTCTGAATACATGGTTTTTACTCTATTCCTCCTCTTTCCATCCCTCTTCTGCGTGACAGGCTGGCTCAGGGTCACAAGCAGAAGCACAGTACCCTTTCTGGCCACAGCTACTGGGCTACTCTAAGTGAGACACCTCCTGCCCGCATGTGACCTAATCTTTTTCAGGAGGGGGCATGAATAGCCAACAAAATCTTGATTTCGTGGCTTAGTAGGGCAGTTTTGGAACATTTATTCATGATACTCTGTTGCATGGGCATGTTTAAAGCTTCACATATGCTGTCTATCCATCTTAGCCTTTTGTCATCCTCCTCTTCCTTTGCCCTCAATTTTTCCAAGCATCAAGTATTTCTCCAAAGAATCCAGTCTTCTCATTATGTGACCAAAATATTTGAGTTTTAATAGTCGTATCAGATCTTCTAGTGAATGCTCTGGCCTTATTTATTTAAAGTGGACCAAAACCAACATTTTTTTTAATTCAAAATATTTAGTTGCACCACTCTGACACATACAAAGATAACAACTTCTTCAAGCCTATGAGCATTGCAGTGCATGCTTTTCACCCTTCTCTTTTCATAACTAGGGTTATACAGGTGGCATCCATTACTTCTGAGCTTAAAGCGGATCCGAGATGAAACACTAACTATAACAAGTAACTTGTCTATATATCTTATCTAAAGTTTAGATAGTTTACACAGCATATCTAGCTGCAAAAGTTTAAAAAGTGTATGAGTATTTATTCGTGTGATACAATGGAGGCAGCCATGTTCTTTTTGTCATATTGTCACAGGCTAAGAGCTGGAGATGGTATCAGATTTCTTGTGTGTAAATTCAGTCCCCTCTCCTCCTCCCTCCTCCCCTCTGCCTTTGAAATCAATGGCTAGTAACACCTCCCCCCTCCTCCTGCCCAGACTGAACTCCTGTAAGCCCTTGCTATTGTCTGAAAGTGCCTTGGCACTCTGAGGGCTGTGGGCGTGGCTTTTTTAGTTTATAGGGAATTAAACTATTAAAACAAAAACAAAAAAGTATTTGGCTTGAGGAATGCCCTATAAACTATAGGAAAGGGACATAATTATGCAATGAGTAAAAGTTCATCTCGGATCCACTTTAATAGGAGGTTTTAGATCATGGGTGTGTTTGTCATCAGCTACCCTCCCTCACAGGGGCGTCGTCTATGTGAAATCTCACACAAGCTGAGATCACCTCCCCTGTGACATCATCAGTAGCAGCCTGTGTTTTGTTTTTTATATCCTCCACCAGTCTGCCGGATTCTGTCCCGGCAATATGAAAGGATGGAATAAATGTAAAATATTTTATTTGTCATCATGCAGCTGAAAAAAGGCTGCTATTTATTATTATAATTTACAAAATCGATTTTATTTCTGAAATCTTGTATTTTTAATTTGGGTCCACTTTAAGTATTGACTGTTTAGATCTTATAGCAATCAAGGGAACTCTCCGTTTCTTTCTCCACACCCACAGCTCAAAAGCATGCTGTACATTTTACAACACATAATCTTACTCATAGTCCAACTTTTACAACCATATGTTACTACTGGGAAGACCATGGCTCTAACTATCCTGAGCTTTGTTGTTAAAGGGACATCTCTATCCATTTGTATGTTGTTGAAACTTGCCATAGCTTTCCTTCCAAGCAACAAGCTTTTCTTAATTTTATGGCTGCAGTTACCACCTGCAGGGATCTCCCAGGAAGATGAAATTTGTTACAACTTCTACTTTTTCTCCTTCTATTTGCAGATGGTTTATTGGAGCAGATGACATTACTTTAGTTTTCTTGATGTTAAGCAGTAGGACCAGCATTGGCACTTTCTTGTTTGACATTCATGACTAGGCTCTTTCATTTTTTCTCAGTTTCTGCCCTCAGAGTGGTAATATCGGCAATTCTCAGATTGTTAATATTCCTGCCCACTATTTTAATTTTAGCATATGGGACTCCTCTAAACCAGCTTTCCGCATTAGAGCTGGTTCACATGGACGTTTTCCTGGCGTTTAACACAATGTTTTAGACGCAAGTTTTTCAGGATCTACTGCCATCTAGGCTAGCTACATGATATTAAAAAAAATATCGGGCGGAAAAAAAACCCTCCCGCGGCCGCACAGCCGCGGGAATCAGAACGCCCAGCAGGTTAACCAATTGTGAACCAGAGAGGTCTGAGATCAGAGAGAGATCTGATCAGATGTCAATCAGAGAGAGATCTATCTATTGTTCACTTAAAGGGAAGGTTCAGGGAGGGTGGGTAAAAAATAAAAATCAATTTCCACTTACCTGGGGCTTCCTCCAGCCCGTGGCAGGCAGGAGGTGCCCTCGCCGCCGCTCCCGGTAGTCTCCGGTGGCCGACCCGACCTGGCCAGGCCGGCTGCCAGGTCGGGCTCTTCTGCGCTCCAAGGCCCGGAACTTCTGCGCCCCACGCCGGCGCGCAGACGTCATCGGACGTCCTCCGGGCTCTACTGCGCATGCGCAGTAGTTCTGCGCTTGCGCAGTAGAGCCCGGAGGACGTCCGATGACGTCAGAGCGCCGGCGTGGGACGCAGAAGTTCCGGGCCTTGGAGCGCAGAAGAGCCCGACCTGGCAGCCGGCCTGGCCAGGTCGGGTCGGCCACCGGAGACCACCGGGAGCGGCGGCGAGGGCACCTCCTGCCTGCCACGGGCTGGAGGAAGCCCCAGGTAAGTGGAAATTGATTTTTATTTTTTACCCACCCTCCCTGAACCTTCCCTTTAAGGAAAAGTCTGGCAAGGTATTGCAGGCTGAGTTTACTTGCACTGCATAAAGTTGGTTTGGGCAAGATTTTTTTCTATGCAAAAGTTACACTTTAAGCCAGCTACGTTTTTCTTCCCCCTGCCTGAGCAAGGTTTCAATACCATTTATTTCTAAAGATAAGTTAATGTTCATTGTGTGAAATTCTGATTATGAATGTATTTTTAAACATTTTTTCCATTTCCATGCTCACACACATTGATTGTAAATGCCACTGGTTGTTTTCACTATTGTGTCTGAGAACATGAATGAGTGTAATGCAGCCTTTCAGAGTTTTAGTATGGTCGCCTGTGGAGACACGGCTTTTTAGATTTGCTTTAGTAAAGCCCATCTCTGTTCATATTCTGTTTCATTTCCAGCAGCTTTATTAAATCTTCATTTAATAAATGAACAGTGCTAAGTGACTGCAGACTGGCTCTGAATGGGACCGCACTATAAACTGAAAATCTGTTTTTATCACATTTGTCAGTAGTAAGCAGGGGAGCTTTGGCAAACAGATGAAATGTATCCAGAGCTTTACATTGTCAAGTCTGTCGCAGCTGAATCCACAGGTGTGTGCACTGTTGCATCCTATTGTAGAATGCACAGCAAGTTACACCATTGTTCTTTTGCCTGTGCTCTTTTGCACCTGCACAGATTATGTTTAAGTCACTCTCCTTGTTATCACATAATTAAATTCTCCTATTAATGCAGACATGTTCCTGCTGCAAACCTTCTTTGATAGTCCATTTTTTGTTGTCTGTTCAAAAGCTGAGAGATCCACAATGTTATCTGTGGCTGCAGAAGCACACGGCATGTTTACATCGCAAGTAATGGGCTTTTTTTTTTTTTTTTTTTTAACAACAACATTGTGCTGAGTGCTCTGCCAACCATCTGTATAGGAGGTTGGCACTGGTCTGCTTAAAATGCATCTATACTTTCCAGAAAAGAATCTCCTATTGCGTTTATCAGCCTTGTTGATATTAGACACATGTGCTAGGCCTTTCTTCTGTAATTTGGGAAATTACTTTTTGGGGGGTAAATGACCATTTCTTCCAGTACAAGATTCTGAAACTATTTGGGGGCCTATTTTATAAAGAGGCTTTGAAAATGTGAGCTGTCAGGTTGCATCCTTCTTGCAAGAAAATGCTCTCACCTGATTTAAAAAGAGAGTCACATTGCATGAATAGTGTCCCCACCTTTATCACCCAGCTAAAGCCCAAGTGAACCCTGCTTTGAAAACATCCTGCAAAAATGCACAATATAAATACTCAATCTTGACCAAGAGAAATAGGAAATTTGCTCAGAATCCACAAAGTTAGTGTCACAGTCGGTCCAAGAATGAATTATTCAGCTGTGTAAATACTTCATCTATCTCTCCTAATTGCCAGTAGCTATATTTAAAGGAGATGGCAACTCCAAATACCATAAATGTCAATGTATTAATGTCACCTTTATGCACTTTATACGGTAATTCCCAAAAATATCTCAATTCTGGCAGCAAACTGTATTTATGACTGTTCTCTGTAACCACAAAATGTGCCTGCTAGGTATAATTACTGAACTTCACTGTCTTCCTAATGAAGACTCTTATTGCAGGGACTACTCTCCATAGTCACAAAATCTATAACAACTCGATGCTTTGATCCTGGAACTCCAAGGGTTGCACAATGGATCAATTTAGTAAACGCACTATCATAAAAAATGTTTTTTGCAAACCATAACTCTCCTCAAATATGATTAACTTTGTGATGTGTGTCTAAACACACACACATATTAAAATACACCTGAACTGAGAGGGATATGGAGGCAGCCATATTTATTTACTTTTAAACAATCCTAGTTGCCTGGCTGTCCTGCTGGTCTCTTTGGCTGCAGTTGTCTGGATCACACAGTTGTGTTTGGACTGCAGTCAAACCTCTGATCTGTATGCTTGTTCAGGGGCTATGGCTATAAGTATTAGAGGCAGATAAGCAGAAAAGGGAATAAATATGGCAGCCTCCATATCCTTCTGTTTAGTTGTACTTTAACACTTCTGTTTGAGGCATTTTGTTATTTATGTATTTGAGATGAAACTTCTGAGACAAGCTAATTGAGATAGGTAAGAGATGATGCACTCCATATGGAAATGGGTAGACAAAGTAGAGGGTGAACAGTCACCTTGGAACGAAGAACTCAAACTTTATTTTATTGTTTTTAATTCATTTTATCATTCATGGGTGCTCAAACCATAGTTACTGGACAAAGCAGGATAAGTAGCATGTCGGGAGGTCAGCGTACCAAATAACTTAGTCTTTATTGTTGCTCAACAGTTAAATAATCCAATGTATATGACATAGTGGACTACCTTCTACCAAGGAAAACAATGCAGGGAAATGTGGAGAGGGGAAGGGGCGGATTAGGTGTGGTGCACTCACAGGCAGCAGGTGTTAGGCTCAGCTCCCACTTGTTGCAAGCTCCACTCAGCGCAGGAAGTGGATTCTAACTTTAACAACAGGATCTGCTTACTGCGTTGAGGAATATGAAATTGCTGCATTTTTTGGAATGGACTGATACACAAGCATAATTAAAGCCTATGAGAATGAATTATGTCCACATTAGGCTTGTTGCTGCGTCGTGTGCTGATCGCGGCACATGTGTTAGACATAATGTATATGCAATGATTACTACACTGGGCACCAGCAGTACATAGGGTTAAAAAGTATACACAGCTGAGTCATGATAAACTGCATAAGAAGCACACTGAATTGCTGAGAAAATGCATTGCAAAACAACGTGTATTCTTCTGGCTTTACAGTCTACATATTGTCTACCACCAGTACACTTGGCCCTGTAAAAGACAGAGTGCCAGCAGCCAATTCTTTTGCTTGTGAGGAATCTGAACTCTGATGTTGCTGACCTCCACATGTTGCTGAGAACACACGCATTAAGCCGCACACCCACAGATCGAAGGATAAACACAGCAGCTTGTGTCAAAGGAGAGCAGTCAATATGCATTCGTAATTAGCCACTAGTGAAGAAAGATATCAATGATGAATATTTTGTATCTGTGTAATGCAAGAGCAGCTAAACCAAAGGAAATAAAACTGTACTGTAAGTTATCAATTTAAATAGCACTGTCAACTACTGCATTGCTTTATAGTGTGCAATGAACAATTCAAGTTTCCTAACTGTCCCTCAGTGTAGCTCACTATCTAATGGCCTTGCTTTAGTCAGTCCAAAGGAATTGTCCTAGTCTGAGGCAGATAATCTACCAGTGTGTTTTGGGGATGTGGGAGGAAACTGGAGTGCCAAACAGATACAGTAAATGTCGTGCCTGACTTCACGAGCCTCTTAGTAGCTGACATGTGCCTCCATCAGTACTTCACATTTACTGATGCCTTCAGTGATCTCTTGTACTGTACATTCTCAGGAAAATCTGATAACAATTCTAAATAGTACAGTGTAAATCAATAACGTAAATAGGCTCTGGAAATGTTGTTTGAATTACGGAATATTATCTCCTTCATTTGTAATCTAGGATTTTTAAAGCATACCTGGACTAGCTTAAAGTGAACCCGAGGTTAAAATAAACTGATGAGATAAAAAATTGTATTTATCCTCTTACTCCTAAAATGACTTTCTAAGATACTCCATGGTTTTATTTTATATTTAAACATTTACAAAGTAGATTGAATGTTTTGTTACCTCTGCTCAGTAGCCGTCTGTTAAGTGGCCCAGAGTTAAAATACATGAGCTATCAATCTTTTCTATCTCCTTCTGCTCTCAGAAGTTGTATGCCAGGAAAACTTTTATGGCTGTAATCTACTTATCAGTGAGGTTTACTATATTCTCGACAAGGTACCGACAAGACAGAAACTGTCACTTCCATGCCTAAAGGTTAACTCTCTCAGTTTGCAAAATACAAGAAGTAAAACAGCCCGGTTATTTATATGTTTTACATTGTAGATACACATGTTAATCTCATCCTGTCTCACGTTACCTCAGGTACACTTTAAGAAAATGTAAAGTCAACTTTAAATGGGAAAAAAGGGGTGACCATCTAGTTAAACAATCCTCCTCAACAAATCAGCTGATGCTGCCACATGCCTGATACAGTACAACATCCCTTTGTCACTGTTACCATTCTGGTTGGCTGCACAACTTTCTGTGCGCAGCAGTAGAACCCCCTTTTCTGTCTGGACTGTTAAGCCAGTCTGTAGGTATGAATGCATTCAAGTGGTCTGTGCAGATGCTGAATTTCCAGTGTCAGCATGTGAAGAGACACGATTATTTCAGCTGTGAATAGCATTGCTTTAATTTAAAATGATAGCAGCAGACCGCATCCTGACGCAGTTGATACTTCTTTTTTTATACAGTGCTTTGCATGGCATATAGGTGCATGCTTTATTGATTGTGATATCTGCTGTAATCATGTCCTTGCCACATACTTTCTGTGGTATTTAGCATAAGAATTGCATGGTCCACAATAGCTTCAACTGTACAAATTTAGCTAGTTGCAGCTAGGACTCAAAACTACCTGAGCATGTAACATAAAAGGCATTTCATCACTGCCAAAGTTTAGAAACGTTATGCTGGGTAAACACGTTACGTTTTTTCGTGTGATTTTGCGACTTGATCGTTTTTTCGGCACGATACCGCATTTGATTCTGCCCTCGATTCTCTTATCATTCGTTTTTATTATCTTTTTCCATTCACCGCTATGAGAAATCGAGCACGGAACCGATCAGGTGCAATATCGGACATGACAGATTTTATCTATCTGATCCATCTATCGCACGGAAAATTGTACCGTGTGTACCCAGCATTATAGCTACAGTAAGATGGCATCTGCTTTTGGTTACAAATCAAAGCTCTTGGCCAGTAAGCTGACACTTTACCCTGTTTGACATTTTGAGCTGTCATTACCAGTGTGAATGCCCTGTCAAGTTGTCTGTATAAGATGATTAACCGGAGCTTCATATTAGTTGGATTCCCCTGTTGCTGAAAATGGCCCCAGCCTGTTCTATATCAGATATGCAAGGTGGGTTGGAGCTATGCACCAGAACCCAGTTGGAATGGGGTTCCAGTGAATCTTGCTAAACAGACTATGGCCTCAATTCACTAAGCTTTATCAAACACTATAGATTTATTAAACGTTTTATTGATAAACATTCGATAAATATACAACACCTTAGTGAATTCAAAATGAGATTTTACCCATGGGGTAAATTATCAAACGTTCTGTAAAGTGTTTGATAAAGCTTAGTAAATTGAGGCCAATGTGTTGGGGTATACTAACTTTAAGCATTAGGTGTACCTCTGTGTTTATGTGCACCAGAGATGCACACTAAAAACATAAAGATAAATTCATTTTCTTCCCCCTAAATTTGCCCTAGACTACAATAAATACACTACATGATATAGACATATGGCAATGGTAGGGATTAGATTGTGAGCTACTTTGAGGGACTGTTAGTGACTAGACTATATACTCTGTACAGCGATGCTTAAGATGTCGGCGCTATATAAATACTAAATAATAATAATAAATAGGGTAGAGCTGTAGAGTAGCTATTAAATAGAAATCGGAACTAGTCCTTGGTAAGAGTACTTGTAGAGCGTGCAGACAGGAACAAAGAACATCGATCGGGCCCTAGGCAATCTAACTGTGGGTACACATAAAGACTTGAGATATATTATCACGTTATGTCTGGTGGCCTTCCCTGGCAGTTGATTGTACAAGTACTTTGCAAGAAAACTAGGGGATGTGTTCACATTGTTCACAGACTATCTGAACCAGGTTTATGGGTGATAAACAACACACTTCTGTGCTCAACATTTCTCAATGGATTCACAACAGCCCTGTAGGGAGTGCATACATAAGTATAGTACTACTGTATAACTTAATTTGTAGTCACTAACCCCAAATTTCAAAACATATTGAATTAATTAGCAAAATGAGTTTAAAAATCATGTATAATTGGTACAGGAGCTGACAGTAGTTACAAAAGTTAACACTGGAATGCACAAATTACAGCTCATATTACATTTATACACTTTTTTTGTAATGCACTGAAATACATAATAAAATGATATATGAATATCGGTTTGCATAATAGCTCAGCTGAATGTCATAATAGTGACTAGGGAAAAATCTGTATAAACCATTTTTGCACTACAGAATTTGCATAAACCTACATCAACACATAATTATTTGCATCTCATGGACCATCCCTACTAGTGACATATAAGGCTTTATTACAGCAGATATGTTATTTATTATATATAAAAGATTCCTGTGTACAAAACAGATATACAGTCACAATCAGATATGTATATCGGATTTTACAAATACAGCAATTGCCACAGCAGAAATAATTTGTTTTCTGATTGGCTATCATATTTCCTTTTTGTGGGCTATACACTGCCATTACTGTATATACAAGTTATTTACAATGACTTATCTGAGAGAACATCATATTTTTTCTTTTAGTTACAGTTTAAATGTATTAGGAGCCAGAGCAATTTTTGGTACATAGTCATTGGCCAATCAAAATTGGATATGTATACCAAGCTGTAGACTGCTGCAGATCACTATATTCATTTCTGTGTTTCTGCATCTTTAGCCACAGACTTCTAAAAGCATTTTAGTACAAAACTACAGTACTGCCACCTACCGCACCGCAGACGTCTATATATGTTTTTTATCCTAATATTCCGCTGCCACAGACCTTTACCGGCATTTAGTACAAACTATTCGATCTGTGCCAACTTTCTATTCGGTTTAAGATATGCAGATAATTCCAAGTTGATGCAGGATTATGCAAATGTTACTGCTAATCTATGCATCTTTAAAATTGACTAGTCAAATGCGTCCACTTCAATTTACATTTTATATTTTCATAATAAAAAGCATAATTCTGTATAATAATAATCTGAACCATCTCAAATTTATTTACACATCAGTGACATTCCCTACCAACTGATGTGGACTTTGCTACATGTAGATTTTGGCAAGACATCTAATAAACGCAATTAAAACATAGCTGTTACTGGCCTGTAGCTTTTTAAAAAATATACTTGCAGGTGAAGGGCTAGCCATGCATTAATTCTAGATGCCAATAGTGATATTTGTTAGTGTGCATACAGTTTGACTTTGATGCTTCTGACTTTCTATACATTGTGAATAAGCTGGATGAACTGCTTGTGGTTTCATAGTTCCAAATGGTTCTGGAATATCTATTATTTTATACGTGACATTTGTCTTCACTCCATGGTGTAAGCAGCCATATCTTTATAGATGATTCCAGGAGCAATCCTTTCCACCCTGGAGATGTTTGATATGATGAAGCCTCTGGCTTAATGTTTTGTTCATCTGTTTAAGACTGGCGTTGCCTTTAGGACTCGATGTCCTTATTGAAGGCTGAAATGTCATATTGCTCAGCAGCTCGGCATATACCATAAGTGCTGATGATAAATATATTGCTTAAAGACAAATCACAATCTAAACTCTGTCTATTATAAATTACCGTAGAATGACAGGATAATTGCACATTGTATTTTCAACAGTCAGAGTGAGCAAAGACCTACACCACTGTCCTTCACATCCTACTTCAGTTGTATTTGATAGTTTACTTTACCTCTCTTTAGGCACACAGCTTGAGAAGCTCATGGAAAGTATGAGAAGTGAAATTGCCAGCAATCCCCCACTAGAAGGATCGTACTCACCACGTCGTGGAGATTACTGCATTGCCAATTTTATTGATGGAGAATGGTAAGAAACATGACAGGGTATATTTACATATGCTAACTGTTGTTGAATAACTTTATCTGCTAGAATAAGGATTAATGTAAAATGGAGATTTTTTTTTTTTACAGTAAGTATCCTTATTCTTCTGTAAAACAAAGTTTTTTTTTTTTTCTCTTTTGTGAATCTGTTCATGCTATCACCTGTGGGAATCAGCCCATACTGCCTTCATATACTCTTTACTACAGCATGATGTTCAGCGCTGTGTAATATGTTGGCGCTTTAGACATACAATACATAATAATGATACAAGAGTCTCTAATAAGGATGAGGTGGATGACCACAACCCCTATTTGTAGCATCAATTAGAGCCATGTTCGGTCCATACAATGTCATACCAGGTGACCGTGTCTACAATGTAGTTCCACTGGGGCCCAAATGATAACCAACCACTTGTAAATAGGGGATACACTGCACCGTGACCCCCTCCCATCAGTTAACGACTCACCAGATGCAGAAGCCTCAGTTGGTCAAATAACTTCTGTGGGGTGAGGCTAACAAGCTATAGCATACATGTAGTACTGAACAAATTTGTTCTTAAACCTGTGAACGAGTGCATACATGTAGATTTAAAGCTTGTCTATACTTTGTCTGCCAAAAATAAATTCAAACCGCAGTAAAAAAAAATTCAAAAACCCTAAACGGGGTGCTAGAACTTTTTATTCCTAGAGTTGGGCTTTAAGTTCCTCACAAAAACACTCCAAAACATTTTCATGTTACAATCCTTTTATGTTGAAATTACGTTTGCAAAAAAACCTGACCTGTAGGAACATCATGACCGAAGTACTTCAGTAGCTATTATATGCAGGTTAAAAGACCTTGGTTAAGCAAAAATGAACAGAAGTCTTAATAGCCCTTTCAGAAACCTTTACTTTATAGGCTCTCTGGAAATCCCAGACCCATCTTGGCAATGCTTACAGCTACAAAGCAACCTTGCACACCTAGGAATTACATTAGTTGTTATATATGAAGCAGACAACAAATGCGTTTTTATAACCTAATCAAGCAGCATAAATTATAAACAAAAGTATTTTGCCAGGATCTCTGTACATTGTAAAGGTCAAAAACAAATAGTAGAACTATACCATACATAGCTAAACAAATCTGAAGCACAGTATTATTATTTAGTATTTATATAGCACCGAAATCTTCTGCAGCACTGTACAGAGCCTATTGTCTTGTCACTTAACTGTCCCTCAGAAGGGCTCACAATCTATTCCCTACCATAGTCCTATTTCTATGTATGTACTGTAGTATATGTATGCTAGTCTAGGGCCAATTTTAGGGGAAGCCATTTAACTTGTGTCTTAGGTTTTTGGGATGTGGTAGGAAACCAGAATGCCTGGAGGAAACTCACACAGACATGGGGAGAACATACCAACTCCTTGCAGATGTTGACCTGGCTGGGATTCGAAAGGACCCAGCGCTGCAAGGCGGGAGCGCTAACCACTACCACACTGTGCTGCCCAGTATATTAAAGAGGAACATTTTTTCTACAAACACTTATTGCACAAAGAGTTTCTTCAAAAAGAGAAGGACCCAGTTTCTTATTACAAAGGGTTATGCATATATGAGGTACCCACGTAAATAGGGGAGAAGGAGATCCTGTGTGTGTGTGTGTGTATGTGTGTATGCATGTATGTATGTATATATGTGTGTGTGTGTGTGTGTGTGTGTGTGTGTGTGTGTGTGTGTGTGTGTGTGTGTGTGTGTGTGTATATATATCACGTCCCAAGGTGCATTGTAAGAAGTGCTTAGCTATGGGAAAAACAGAATAACATAACGTTACACTAAAAACTAGAAACCAGGGCATGCAATACTCAAAAGTAGTGTACACCAAACTATTTCTTCCAAAGTAATTAATCTATTTTTCACAAAGCAATTCGTTAATGACTACATGTTTATCAAACAGATTTGAATAGTAGATTTTAAAGAGAAAGATGTGCATACAAAGATGGCATGTTCTTAAAGGGAACCAGAGACGCCAGCAAAAAGAAGTTATACTTACCTGGGGCTTCCTCCAGCCCCATACGCACGGATCGCTTCCACGCCGCCGTCCTCCGCTTCCTGTTTCAGCCAGTTCCGGGTCCCGTAGTTTCGGCCAGTCGGCGGCAGCACGCGGCCAATTGTCCGCATTACAGGGGCTCCCGGCATGCCCTTACGCGTGCGGCTGCATACTGCGCAGCCGCACGCGTAAGGATATGGAGGGGAGCCCCTGATCATGCGGATAATTGGCCGCCTCCGCCGGAAGTGACGGGACCCGGTACCGGCCGATCCAGGAAGCGGAGGATGGCGGCGTGGGAGTGATCCAGGCTTATGGGGCTGGAAGAAGCCCCAGGTATGTATGAAATCTTTTTTTCTTTTTCTGTGGCTGGCGTCTCTGGTTCCCTTTAATGACTAGTAGACCTAAGCCCGTTTTAAAACGGGCTCTAGGTCCGTGTTTCTGGGCGCGTGCCCCCACCACCCACGCACAACCCGGCTGCTCACACGCCGCACACCCAGCCGCCCACTCACACGCCGCCCACTTGGCTCCCTGTCCCCGCCCTCCTGTCTCGGTGAGGCTGGGTCCATGCTGCGCACATGCACAGTAGCAAAAAGCACGGACAATGCTACACAGAGACAGGTGTACGCAGGGACATAGGGGTTTTATTATATAGGATATCAACATTTAACACCTCTCCTTATGATTATTGCTAGTTAGTGCAAAGATGCAAGTCAATAGTAAAGTGGTTTAGTCAGGTTAGTGCAGCATCAGAGATCATCTTAGGTATCTGACTTAATAATTTATAGATCTCCTCCTAACAAGTAGTATTTAGCAAGTATGCCTGGTGTATTGTACCTTATTCCAGGTACTCCAAAGTGCTTATATGTATTACCAGTTCTTGATGTAGACCATCTGCAGTATCTTTTTAATGTTTTTAAATAGAAATATTACAATTTGTTTTAAAATATATTGAATCCACCTCAGAAAATGAATGTACTACCGGGACCTGGGTGAGAAATACCACCCTGATACATACAGGTCTTTTAAAATCAGATCACTTTGTGTAATGTGTTACAGCAATACTTGCAAGTACTTGACTGCAGTCCACAAAATAACTATACGTTCTGAACTGGGCACCACAGTCAGAAACATGAGTTACTGTCTCACCACTTTTGTTGGTTCTGTTCTTGCTTTACAGACGTCTAGTTATTAATTCAGATGTCTCATTGCTTTTTTTTCCCAGCAAAATATCACTTGCCTGCCATTGGCTGAACTAAACAAATGTTTATCTCTTGGATCATTCCCCACCAAATTTATTCTCCACCAAAATTATTCCCCATCAAACTGGCTTACCTTGTTTTCCTTTCAGTTAGGTAAATAAGCCAGTTGTATAGACAAAAATAAGTGCTTCATTATCATATATTGTATTACACTCACAAAGTTTTCTGGGCTTAAAGCTTTTGGAAACTTTGGTATGATGCAAAATAAATAACAGTAGGGGCTGTAGTTATATGTTGGATTGTGCCACTGTTTCAAGTCTAGGTATAAAGTCTTTAGCCAGCACACCATTTTCTGTGGCACGTATTAACCAATAAATACAGCATTTTAGGATCATTGATTGGCCCTTCTTCTAAGCCGGAAGAACAGGCAAGAGAGAACTGCTTTTAGTTCCTTGGTGGGAAGAAAGAAAGGTTTCTGCATAGATCAAGACATTCCACTGAAGGGGTACAACTTTGCATAATAAAGTTAGATTAATCTATTCACCCCATGGTGTAATAAAGACACTTGACTTTTTTTTTTTTATAACAATGTTTTATTGAACAATAAAATTTTGAACAAAGCATATAACGTATCAAAATGATCCAAGCATACAGTCAGGATTATTACAACACATTTGAAGGGTTGAAAAATGGAAATGTCCATTTAATTAACTGTATACCTGGGGGGTAGCTCTTTCAGCGTGCCTACTTTGTCACTAGGAACAATAAACTTATAAAACAAAATAGAAGAAAAAACACCCTCAAATCCCACCCACTTCCCTTGCTCTGCTCCTGGGGATCTGCTAGTGGGTCATTTCAAACCAAAATGAGAGGAAAGGTGAAAAAAGAAAAAATGGTTACAAGTGACTGCCAGTAGAGAAGAGAAACACATCTCAATTGGGTAGCTCCAGATGGCCCAAAGTGCCAGATAATTCCTCTATGCAGTACCAGGAGGAGTATTTAAAAGGTTCAACCAGATGATATGTTTCTTCTTGGGTGAAGATCATTTTAATGAAGGATTTCCATTTTTTGAAGAAATGTTTTTCTTTATGCATCATTGTGTCAGTTTTGTCCATAAAAAAAGATTTGACATCCTGAATCGTTGGGGGTGTGGGGTAGATCCACCTGTTGAGGATAGCTTTTTTTTTGCGGCTGCTAAAGTTACAAAAAGGATATCTGGGATGGGGTCACAAGTATGATTACCACAACCTAACCTGGACAGGAAACGAGAGACTTGTGTCCAAAAATGCATTATTTTGAGGCAGAACCACATGCAGTGTACCATATCTGCGTTTGGTAGTTTACACTTAGGACATTCTGGTTTATAATCAGGCGGAGGGTGGGCATAGTGAATATTGAAGGCGTATTTGGCATGGTATAGGAAAATAAGATGGGATTCTCCCCATGCCTCACTGATTATGATTCGTCTAAAGGTGGTCAAACCCTCCAAGATTTTGGCAGCTAGTTGAGGATGGGTGAAATATTTGGTCCATTTTTGGGCTTTGAGATTCTGAAGGCCTTTATGCAAATCAGATAGGGACAGTCTCTCGGTTCCTAGACGAAAGAAGGACTTCTCTGTTTTATGATGATATTAAAAACTTTAACCTGACCCAGGTTTTCAGTTGCCATGCCTTTTGTCTTTGGATCACAATTCAATTCTATACCCTTTCCTGAATCCTAATATTTTATATAGGCTTGAAAAGGATGTTGTTCCATGTGTACTAAGTAGTCAATAATCCCACATCTTAATGAACACCCAATTCATTAATACAACATGGGAATCCTACTGAACACAAGCAGACACAATAAAAGACAACTTGTTACTTTATGTGGCCATACAAATGCATGGGCTCAGTTACTGCATACTAGGAGCTGTCCAATGTGCTGAATTGGTAGTTTCTTTGCAACCACATGTTCAGCACTGAGGAATGTTGCACACTCAGCCAGAGGCATAGCTACAAAGCATATGTACCTTCACAGGCACCTCTCCCTGCTTCTGAAAGTGAACTGTTTATTGTACACTCAAAAGGTATGTGTGCTATGTACAGCTTCATATGTCTGCCACCATAATCTTCTCAGAAGGATGTTATTTACTACACTGCAAACACAGTAACTGTAGACATAACTGGATGAAGTTTATTTAGAGACATTGTGATGAGACTAATGCAGAGTGCACAGATCCTGCAGGAAAGAAATGTTTTACTATAGCTGGTGGTATAATATATTTTTTTTCTTCTATTGGATATTGCAGTGTGTATTGTGCATCTAACAGTTGTCGTTTAAGTTTTTGTCTTTTTTGGTTTTCACACTCCTTTAATTTTTTCTCATTTCACCGTTTCCACTATTTTTTCTTGCCATGTTTTCCCCTCTTTATCATTTTCTGTTGGGTGATATAAGTAAGTGATCTCACTAGGGCTATTTTAGTGCAGCAGTTAAAGGTTAGCTAACATTTGAAAAGCACACTGACAGTTCAGGCGGGTCCCATCCTTACTGGCAATGTGAATACTTTGGTGTGCACTTTACTACTCATTGCCACCCTTTTCTGTGATAAGCTGGCTCACAGGTAAATGGTACTACTTAGGGTACACCTACTAGGTGGAAGCTATCTTAGGTTAGTGGTTACATAGTTATTTAGGCTAAAAAGGCATGCATCTGTCAAGTTTAACCTCAGTCTCTGCAGGTTTGATTAGGATAGGTGGACAGAACACATCAAGCTTGGGGAGGGAGAGGCTTTGTGAAGGTTTTGCTATGAGGCCCTATAATTTCTAGCTCTACCCCAAATGGTTACAATCTCTTCACAATGCATGTCGAACTGCTGGCCAGCATAGATTCCTCTTAAACATAAGACCTGAGTTCTTCCATATAGTAAGCAGAAAAAAAGTACTTTTTAAGTACATAAGTTCCTGAAGTACCTTTAATAGATTTTATTCTTGACAGTGCAACTCTCCATGTGTATGAAATCCAAGCCAGGTCACCTTTTGTTATATGTTGTGTACAAGATACAGAGGCGCCAAAAGAATAAAAGGTAATTAAATGAACTTAAAAAACCAACTGGTTAAACAGAGGAGGCAGCGGTGGTCTTACCCCCTCCAAACAGACACAGGCAAGGACTGCGATTCAGACAGTCAACAATTTATTCGGAACTCCAAAAAACAATGCAACGCGTTTCACGGGCCATACATCCCGCTTCCTCAGGCAAAATACAGTAGGAGTCACAGCATCTGTATTATATCAGCGAGCTCGGCGCCTCGCTGATATAATACAGATGCTGTGACTCCTACTGTATTTTGGAGGGTTGTTACCCTATTTTCCTGTCTACAGAGAGCGACTTTTTATTCCTGAGTGGGGTCAGGATTGTTCTCCCCACCTGCCTATACAGTGGTTGCCTATTGGTAACCCTGGTTTGTGAGTATAATTTCAACTTCTCATTTATTTTGTTGTCCCCAAGACGAATTACACTATTGGGGCTCTTGGTGTCCCTCTGCTTTATTTTGTTATATGTTGAATGTTTTGAAATTGTAATCAAATGATACATCATTGGCGGATTTTGATTTCTACATTTGGCTAAGGGCCCTGCCGGATGAGAAATTATATCTGTACGATGTCATGAGATTGAGATATCAAAGCTATTGTTTAATATAGTGATAATTATACAATATTGGTTAATAGATATACAGTATATAATGCTAAGGTTTAGAATAAACATTAAGAGGTCCACTGAGCTGGTGTTCCTTTCCTTGTGGAATTTAAGGTCACAGATGTCATGACCAATCATTAGAAGTGTAGGAAATAAATCTCTGTCAAGCTAGGCTTCTGGTTGTAGAAATTGTATCTTGGCTTCATAGTCAACAGTTGGTTGTTGTGTGACGTGATTCAACCCTAGGTTATTCTGAGCCAGGAAAAGAGGCTTCGTTCATGAATGTAGTTGAAGAATTTAAAAGTTACATCATAGCATTATTGCTGGTCCAATCAGAAGGCAGAACAGTAGTAATACTGAGGACCAACATATATATGTTACGGCCAGAACCCGAAGTTTGGCCACTTCTAGTTCTGGCCGGCCACTTCGGGTTCTGGCCGGCCAATGCGCGAAGTGGCCGCTGCGCTGCGGCCAATGTTAGAAATGGATTGATTCCTCTCAGGTTAATGTATCTTCTGACCGCAGCGCAGCGGCCAAACGTATCACAACTTAGTGAATTTATTGCAATTCAGCCGGCGGCAATGTAACAATTCAAGCCGCCGGCTTTTTCTCTGCGCCTCTCTCTCCTTCCCCCCCCCCCCCCCCCCTCTCGCTCCTCTTCTATGGGCAGCCGGCGGGGACACGAGTGGCAGCTGGAGTCGTTCGTCGCGGCAGGGGAATCCTGCCGTTCTTGCAGAGCGGGTGCTGGCAGAAGCAATGTCTGCAGCCTCCCCGCTCTGCTGCCCTGGCGCCACGAACGACTCTCGGGGACACGAATGTCCCCGCCGGCTGCCCATAGAAGAGGAGCGAGGGGGGGGGGGGGGGGAAGGAGAGAGAGGCGCAGAGAAAAAGCCGGCGGCTTGAATTGTTACATTGCCGCCGGCTGAATTGCAATAAATTCACTAAAGTTGTGATACGTTTGGCCGCTGCGCTGCGGCCAGAAGATACATTAACCTGAGAGGAATCAATCCATTTCTAACATTGGCCGCAGCGCAGCGGCCACTTCGCGCATTGGCCGGCCAGAACCCGAAGTGGCCGGCCAGAACTAGAAGTGGCCAAACTTCGGGTTCTGGCCGTAACATATATAAGAAACCAGCAGGAAGGTCTGGACTCTTACATACACACATTCATTAATTCTCTTTACAGACAGACACATATACACACATACATACGCTCAAAGAAGACTACTACAGACAATAGATTCCATATACCGATTGCACAGCAATTTAATCATTCTGTTTTTATATTTTTTGTAACTTATTTTGAACTGTACCTTATTGATTATTGAACATCTGCAAAAATCAATAACGTTTAATTAAAATTCACATTTTACTGTCTCCTGAGGCCTTTGTTTTTAAACTACTTTAACCTATTTTGGTTCCTGGACGTAGTTTCTACGTCCAGGAACCATGCGCGCTACCGCGCGCCCCCGCGGCTGATCGTGCGCGTGCACGCGCACTCCCGGCCGCGGATTCGGTAGCCAAGGAATCAATGTATTGGGCTACGGAGCCCGATCATTGATTCCTCTCCCCCGCTGAAAAAGCGACAGCTTCTCTCGGAAGCTGAGCTTTTTCTGGCCGTCTTCTTCCTGATGCGTCACTCTAAGCGCGTGCTACGCTTAGAGTGACGTCATGTAAACAAACTCATGGCCGCCATCTTGTGGCCAAAAAGTAATACTACACCTGGAAAAAAAAAACACAGAATTAACACACATTTACATTATAAATCTATTGTTTACCTCCCACCCTCCCAAAAGTACCCTAATAAAATTTTTAGTATAAAAAAAAAAACCATTACAATAAAAAAAAAAAAAACATGTAAATATTTACCTAAGGGTCTAAACTTTTTAAATATCAATGTAAAGATGAAATATTTCTATATTTTTTTATTTTAAACTTGTAAATTGTGATAGATGCAAAATGGAAAAAATGCACCTTTATTTCCAAATAAAATATTGTCGCCATACATTGTGATAGGGACATAATTTTAACAGTGTAATAACCGGGACATATGGGCATATACAATACGTGAGTTTTAATTATGGAGGAATGTATTATTTTAAAACTATAATGGCTGAAAACTGAGAAATAATGAATTTTTCAATTTTTTCTTATTCTTCCTGTTAAAATGCATTTACAGTAAAGTGGCTCTTAGAAAAATGTACCCCCCAAAGAAAGCCTAATTGGTGGCGGAAAAAACAAGATATAGATCAGTGCATTGTGATAAGTAGTGATAAAGTTATAGGCTAATGAATGGGAGGTGAACATTTCTCACGTGAAAACGACGGAACCTGAATGGGTTAAACCCCTTTCTACACCTTTTATTTGCTAAGTCTGGTAGTCAGTATATGCATATAAGGCCCAAATGACATTCTATTATTCAAAGTATAGGTAAGCTAAACTATAATATTTATTTCAAATGTATTTATTTTTTTCCCCAGGTACAGAGCACGGGTGGAAAAGGTGGAGTCACCATCTAAAGTTCATGTATTTTACATAGATTATGGAAATGTGAGTTTTTGCTATATGATTTATCTGCTGTATATTGCATTTATATTTTGTCTTTGGTCGCATGCATTTCTGTCTTGTCACCAGAACCCAGTTTCGCTTTTACCAGACTGAGTGGCTCATTAGACATTTCTGTAAAAGCTAGCTACAGCCAGTTCCTTGATTATGAAGATTCTTTTTTCACATCACAGATGCTTTTATAAATTGGAAGATTTTTGGAGTCCCTTTGAATTCATCTTCTTTAAATTCCATATCATGTGTGATAGTGTAATGTCAGTCTGTACTTCTGCGTTCACAATTCTGATAAAAAAAAATGTCCAGAGATAGTTCTTTATTTGTAGCGAGCATATTACAAAAGTTGCCTCATAAGTTTTCCAGTAGAGCTTCCATAATTGGGGCCAATACAGAGTACAGTAAAACCCTCATTTTCCGGAACCATCAGCTATCTGCTGGTTGCTTGAGAGGCAAATAGGCCTAGCTAAAACAGTTGTATACCCCACTCTATATACATACCATAAACTATGTATTAATGTTAAAATATAGTAATTAAGCCAATGGACAGTTAAATTAATTTAACAGAGGTTTATTACTGTCTAAAGGTTGTACAACTTAATGCATCCTGAAAGTCCAGGATTTTCTTTCTTGCTGCTTGAGAATTCTGCTTCTCTTTCTGGATAACGGGGATTTTACTGTAGTTCTAGCTTTGTTTTCACAATACAGTAGGCATTCACCAATTATCAGAAATCACCACTCCCAAGCTCAGTGCATAGAAATAGCTATTACTGTTTTAACACTTTAAAAGCTAGGGCAGAAGATGTATTTATAGTTAAGCCATTCATAAGAAATCGCATGTCAGGTGTGGAGTATGAAACCGCATTATAAGTTATTGCTAATTGCATCTAACTCAAGCTAGCAATGGCCATTTTCTGAAACCTACTATACAATGGCTTCAATTCTTCAAAGGCTTTGATAACAAACACCAAGTCGTTCAAATCCCGCATTTGATATTTTAGACTTGTGTGTGCCAAATTCATCAATATTTTCACGTGTGGTAGATGTTCGGTAATTTACAGAAGAGGTTACAGCAGTTGTGTGTTGATACCGCTGTTCTCTGTGCAGTGAGGGCATTAGAAAAGAGGCATCCCTGACATCCCTTTAGATGTGCATGTTTTACTGCCTCCGCTCGCTCTGAATCTGCTCTAAATCTGTCCCATCAGTCTTAACATTCTATTTACTTACCACAGCTTAGATGAACTTCCAAGAAACAATACACATGCCCTGCTTAGGTTATTTTCCCACCAGCTCGCACTAGCATCTCTGCATATTCAAACAGGAACTCAAGGGGTTACACTACCGAAGAGTGGCAGGAAAACATGTTTTGTTCTTTTCTCTCTTCCTGCTGCCTGGGGGGGGGGGGGGGGGTCGGAGAACTAGACCCTCCTACAAAACCAGAGGAGACAGGGGCCTGCAGGAGAGAGAGAGAGAAATTTCCCTGTTGGCTCTCTGCAGCTGTCAGTCAAAGGGATATCCACACGGAAGCCTTTTGCAGCTGGTTATCACAACCTCAGGACAGCCGGTAATGATCAAACACATTCCCGTATGTTACTGCATGCTGTAACCTTGATTAATTGATATTTACTGACGTGTTGAGGTATTTACCGCACAAGTCGGTAATTTACCTCACTGCTTGGAAATTTCAGCTTTTTATGGGTTAACAGCTTTGATGAATTGACATTTTCCTAAGTGCTTGGTAAAGTCATCTGTTTTCAGCATTACTGTATGCGGTAATGCTTGATGAATTGAAGCCAATGTCTGCAGAGAAACCAAAGTAAGCATGCTCAGTGCAAGGAAAAACAAAGGTTGGGAACACTTATGAGAAAGGTACCATAGTTTACTGATTAGAGCAAGGTGAGACACTTTCAGTAGAGACGTAGGCATTAATTGTGAACCCAGAAGCAGATCAGAAACCTTATCCTTTGTAAATCTATATTATTATAACCATGCACCTTTCCTCTGTAATTTCGCTGAAATGTATGGTTGTGCTGTACATCTCTGTCCCTTTCAGGTTAGGTTTTCTATTACAGCTATGAAGTAGTCTTCCAAGGTGTTCTGTGATGTGGTTTGTTAAGAGGGTGATTCTTTAAATATATCACTGCTTTAGTGAAGCCTTTATCCAGGGGCTGTGATAATGCATATCTTTACAGTGACACTTGTAAACATGGATATATTAAAACCCGCTTTTATGTATTAGATCATGACCCAGCATTAACTGCTGATGACCTCGGTTGAATAGCTGTTAATATTGTATTCAAAAGCATTAACCTGCTGAAGGGATTAGGCAGCCCTCTCTTTCCTTTGGCCTTTCCAAGCTTGGATGGAGATTTAAATCTCTCAAGTCTCTGTATTATATATATTACATAAATAAATTTCCTGCATGGTCCCTTGGGACTCATAAAAAGCGCTCAATTTAATATATTCCCACAGATTGAATCTTTTCTCTGCCGCAGTGTGAAGTAGGGCTGTGCCTCAGATTAGAGTGAATTTGGTCTGTTCGCAAACAAACAAAACAATTAGCAGCATTGAGAAATATGAACTTTACCAACAGCAGCCAGAGCTAGCCTGTGAGCTGAACAATTATGTATGTGATTACGTTTTATGTATTTAATGTAGCAGAGAAATGCCTAATAGATTATTGGTGAGCTCATGTCTTTTTCTCGAGCTGCTGATTTTGTATTGCCAGGTATTTTACTGCTTAGATTTATTTCTAAGCATTAAAAAAAACAGAGTTGTAACCGCCAGTAGTGCAATAGTACTATGCCTCAGCAGAGTCCATTTATTTCCATTGCTATCATTGATCATATAAATAATAGTGGAAATCAAGCCTGCCAATCCTTTGTGCCAGAAATGTCATCAAACTGTGATCTGTGCTGGTCTATGAAGCAGCACATGAGAGCAGTTGGGATTATGGGGCTTGAAGGACCTGGCATGCTCTCTTCAGCTTCAGCTCAGTGTCACTAGGAGAGGTTTGAGGGGCATAAGGGCATAGAAGTCAACTGCCTCCCTTTCACTGTTACCACTTAGCAGCAGTGCTGTAAAACAAAGCTTATTTTCTGTGGTACCAAATTCCCAAGTGCCAAGACTAAACAGTCTGATAGTGCTGTGCATACTGATTTGAGAAAGGAATTCCGTGAAACCTCAAAAAAAAAATGCAGATCACCAATAGCCAGTCTAGTGTAGCATATTGGCAAAGATACGTAATTCAAGGTACTCAGAAGCTTGGGTTGCCCAGGAAACCACTCCAATTTGCAGTTGAGGATAATAACCCTGTCGCCACTCAGGTGAATTAGGCGGCGTCTCTACATGGTTAGTATGTTCACACTTAAAAAGTAATGCTAAACTATCAACTTCCCAACAGGCGTAATAATGAAACCTAGAGAACCAGGAACTACTCAAAATTTATAAAATACCTTAAAGGTTAAAAAAAAATGTTGGTTTACCTCCCAAGTTATGTCAACAAAACAGAAGTGGCAAAAGTGTTTATTCAGTGCATCAATTAACTTTTGCCAATTCTTTATTGGCAAAATCATTTGGGAGGTAAGCCAACCCTTATGTTCTCTTTTACACCTGTTTTTAATTGTGTCATGTATTTTGGATGCTGTATGGTTGTTTAGTTTTAACTGCACATACTAAGCTCTTTGCATCTGCTGAAACTAACACATCTTAACTCTTTCTGAGCCTTGTAGAAGTAGCATTACAAAAGATAAATTATTAATACAGTAAAGTCCCTGTTATGCGGCACAAGTGAGCATTGCCTGATGTGTATTGCCTGGATATGTGTTCTTGCCCATCACTTGATAATTCAACACTAACCTCCCCAGCAGTATCAGTCTTTTGCCCTGGCCCTCCCATTATCCTGATCAAATCAGTGTTACAGTACAAAATTAATCTGACACCATTGCAACTAAATATTGTCAGAACTGGAAAGGATCACTGTAAGAAAAAAATGGTGAGCCTCTGGTAGGAACTGACAGCGAGGTAAGTATGTAATACTGATTTGCAGCTACGTCATGTGTTTATTTTAAATAATTTTTCTTGCTTCAGGTTCCCTTTGTGTGTTGTTGTTTTCTGTAATATTTAGCCTACCCTGTAGTGCTCCTACAGGATGAGTTGGCTTACTCACTGCTGTTTATTCCACAGGAAAACTACAAAGGTGCAGCTGAGTGTTCAGGACAGAGGTTGATATAGCCACCATTTCTTTGCTCATAGTTGCTGGGCTCCTATCTTCAGCCACCACCTCCCAGATCACTTCTGGGTCCAGGCTACAATATACTGCAGTTGAAGCTCCCACCTTTGCTGTATTACTGATCTCCATTATTAAGCCATTTATGACTGCTGTACTGTGCATTGGGTGATACCAATGGCTAAGGGTGGGTGAGGGGAGCACCAATTTCCATATGCACATTGCATTGACCTGAATATGAACACTGGGTGTTCTGGTATTCATTATAGCGTATGCTTTGACTGGTGGGCGACAAGTATTAGCTGAATGAGCTTTATAGTTTTTGGTGTACATGCTCTCACAGTTGTCTCAATATTTAAGCTATATATTTTAGTCTGTTTTGGATCATTGTTTGCAAGTAATTAACAAGTAATTAGGCAAGCTATAAACTTGTAGTGCAAAACTTGTGCTGGAGTCTGGTTTCACATTCATCTTTTTATCAGAATCAACATGTTTGCTTCCTTTACATAGCCTACTTTTAGATCTTACAGTGGCAATATTGCTTCTTAACATGGTTTTAACTCTGCTCTGATCCCCTCTAGTAAATAGAGAGATTCATTCCCACTGTTTAGTGTGGACAGGCACTGGCCGCAGGCAGCTCAGCAAGGCAGCTATGAACTTGCAGCAAATATACTGCTTTGGCCCCTAGTCTGGCCCACAGCTAACATGTATTTTTGTTCTTGACATCGTTTCATCTCCCAGCTGCCGGCAACAGCCCTCAGCTTATGATTGCCAACATTAATCCTTCATTGTAACCTCTGTATGAATATGCATTCTTGTAGGGCTTTTCTATGTGCATAAATATACTGAATATATGAGATTGTGCATAGATGTGTGCTCAGCTTCTTCTGTTGCTGACTGAACTGCATTTTGTATATCTGTGGAGCAAAATCATACCTGTGTGTATAAACTATTCTTCCATCTGATTGCAGAGAGAGGTTTTGTCATCAACTCGCCTAAATACCCTCCCTACAGCATTCAGTGTTCGCACACTCCCTGCTCAAGCTATAGAGTATTGCTTTGCCTTCATTCAGGTGCCACAAGATGTAAGTATAAAATACACTATAATATTTCATGTTACTGTAATATTCATTATAAAGTTTAGTATTCTAAAATCAGTCCTAATAATCCTTGCTTGACGTTTGCAGGAAGATGCCCGTGCTGATGTGGTGGATAACGTAGTCCGTGACATTCAGAACACCCAGTGTCTTCTGAATGTAGAGCATGCTGGAGTCGGCTGTCCACATGTAACTCTGCAGTTTGCAGACTCCAAGGATGATGTAGGCCTTGGGTTGGTTAAGGAAGGCCTGGTCATGGTGGAGGTGCGCAAAGAGAAACATTTCCAGAAAGTGGTGAGTAAATGTGTTATTCCTGGATAAACATCAAGATCCATGTTGTTATGACCCTGATAATAGTATAGGTTGCATCAATGGGACAAGTAGGTCACATACAGTGGCTTGCAAAAGTTTCGGTCCCTTGAAGTTTTCCACATTTTGTCATATTACTGCCACAAACATAATTCAATTTTATTGGAATTCCACGTGATAGACCAATACAAAGTGGTGTACTTATGAGAAGTGGAACAAAAATCATACAGGATTCCAAACATTTTTTACAAATCAATAACTGCAAAGTGGGGTGTGCATAATTATTCAGCCCCCTTTGGTCTGAGTGCAGTCAGTTGCCCATAGAAATTGCCTGATGAGTGCTAATGACTAAATAGTGCACCTGTATGTAATCTAATGTCAGTACAAATACAGCTGCTCTGTGACGGCCTCAGAGGTTGTCTAAGAGAATATTGGGAGCAACAACACCATGAAGTCCAAAGAACACACCATACAGGTCAGGGATAAAGTTATTGAGAAATGTAAAGCAGGCTTAGGCTACAAAAAGATTTCCAAAGCCTTGAACATCCCACGGGGCACTGTTCAAGCAATCATTCAGAAATGGAAGGAGTATGGCACAACTGTAAACCTACCAAGACAAGGCCATCCACCTAAACTCACAGGCCGAACAAGGAGAGCACTGATGAGAAATGCAGTGAAGAGGCCCATGGTGACTCTGGACGAGCTGCAGAGATCTACAGTTCAGGTGGGGGAATCTGTCCATAGGACAACTATTAGTTGTGCACTGCACAAAGTTGGCCTTTATGGAAGAGTAGCAAGAAGAAAGCCATTGTTAACAGAAAAGCATATGAAGTCCTGTTTGCAGTTTGCCACAAGCCATGTGGGGGACACAGTAAACATGTGGAAGAAGGTGGTCTGGTCAGATGAGACCAAAATAGAACCTTTTGGCCAAAATGCTATGTGTGTCGGAAAACTAACACTGCACATCACTCTGAACACACCATCCCCACTGTCAAATATGGTGGTGGCAGCATCATGCTCTGGGGGTGCTTCTCTTCAGCAGGGACAGGGAAGCTGGTCAGAGTTGATGGGAAGATGGATGGAGCCAAATACAGGGCAATCTTGGAAGAAAACCTCTTGGAGTCTGCAAAAGACTTGAGACTGGGGAGGAGGTTCACCTTCCAGCAGGACAACGACCCTAAACATAAAGCCAGGGCAACAATGGAATGGTTTAAAGGGATACTGTAGGGGGGTCGGGGGAAAATTAGTTGAACTTACCCGTGGCTTCTAATGGTTCCCCGCAGACATTCTGTGCCCACGCAGCCACTCACCGATGCTCCGGCCCCGCCTCCGGGTCACTTCTTGAATTTCAGACTTTAAAGTCTGAAATTCCAGCTGTGCCAGCGTTGCCGTGTCCTCGCTCTCACTGATGTCACCAGGAGCGTACTGCGCAGGCACAGACCATACTGGGCCTGCACAGTACGCTCCTGGTGACATCAGCGGGAGCGAGGACACGGCAATGCAGCCGCAGTGGTTTTCAGACTTTAAAGTCTGAAATTTCAGAAGTGACCCGGAGGCGGGGCCGGAGCATCGGTGAGTGGCTGCGCGGGCACAGGATGTCTGCGGGGGACCATTAGAAGCCCCGGGTAAGTTCAACTCATTTTCCCCCGACCCCCCCCCCCCCCCCCCCCTACAGTATTCCTTTAAAACAAAACATATCCATGTGTTAGAATTGCTCAGTCGAAGTCAAGATCTAAATCCAATTGAGAATCTGTGGCAAGATCTGAAAACTGCTGTTCACAAACACTGTCTAGCTAATCTGACTGAGCCGGAGCTGTTTTGCAAGGAAGAATGGGCAAGCATTTAAGTTTCTAGATGTGCAAAGCTGGTAGAGACATACCCTAAAAGACTGGAAGCTGTAACTGCAGGAAAAGGTGGGTCAATAAAGTATTGACTCAGGGGGCTGAATAATTACGCACACCGCACTTTGCAGTTATTTATTTCTAAAA
The DNA here is from genome assembly GCF_040937935.1 of Hyperolius riggenbachi. Classification (NCBI taxonomy): domain Eukaryota; kingdom Metazoa; phylum Chordata; class Amphibia; order Anura; family Hyperoliidae; genus Hyperolius; species Hyperolius riggenbachi. The sequence goes on from NC_090648.1 coordinate 229,805,361, forward strand.
AATGTTTGGAATCATGTATGATTTTCGTTCCACTTCTCACATGTACACCACTTTGTATTGGTCTTTCACGTGAAATTCCAATAAAATTGATTCATGTTTGTGGCAGTAATGTGACAAAATGTGGAAAACTTCAAGGGGGCCGAATACTTTTGCAAGCCACTGTACTTACTGATTTTATCCACTTCTATTCTTGGTCCATCTTGCAGAGACCTATTTTGCTTTCTTTTTCTTGCATCTTCTATAGTTTTCAATACTTCTAAAGTAGGATGGACATATTTGACGTTCTGTTATATATGTTATGTATGAATGAGTGTTCTCCCCTATTAATCCAAGGCACAATGACACAGGTAAATGATTTCTAATACAGATGAGATTTATTGTGGCTGTGAAGTACTGACGCAGTATAAATCGTACGGACTGATTGGCAGCAAGCCCAGTTTTTTGCAGACAATGTGCCATATTTTTAACTCTGCTCATAGATTCCTGATCATCACCACATTTAAGATAACACTTTAAGAATAGCTTTCATAAATATTCATATTTAAGCCTTATGATATGAAGTATTGGCATGCAGAGAAGTTCAGGCAATGCCATTTTTTGTTTTGCTGTTTGAGCATCATTTTGCCATTTTCTTGTTTTAATTTGAACAGTTTGCTTTAAATACCATTCTGCTTGTATTGATTATCAGTATTGTATTAGTATACTGTTTGATGGCACAAATGCAGAGTTCATCAAAGAATTTTATCTATAGGGGGAAGAGAAATGGGAGTTGGCACTGTTTAGCTCAGGGAGAGAAAAAAGGCATTTACTAGTAGTTTTCTGATGTACTCCTAAATGGGAGTCTGTTGCCCATTGCATCCCAAAATCAGGTGACTGTGATGTTATATCATTGGGAAATGGTAAGTGTACTTTGGTCAAGATTGTAAGAGGATGCACTGAAATTAAATCCTAGTCAATGCAGCCTATCTACATAAATTGATTTCCATCCCCACATTTGATGGGGTGGTTAGTAGCCAGCTAACTGGCTTTTCCACCGGATTTATTTTCTCTTTTTGCACTATCCTCGGTAAACTCTAAAAACTACTGTTCCTGAGAATCCCAGGAAGTCAGCAGCTATAGAAATAGCAAAATACCTTTCATCCTGCTGCTGTTCAATGTTTTCGAAAGACTGCCCTGCACTTGCACAGAACGCTCATGACGACGGGCATGCAGATGGGCTGTGCATTTGCGCACAACTCTGGCCAAAGTTGCGCACCTGAAAAAGCCACCAGCGGTAGGACGGAGGGGACCCAGAGGAGGCCGAAGAACCTCGCTGGCTACACGGGGCTGAAGGAAGCCCCAGGTAAATTCAGAAATACATTTTTAGGCATTACTCAGGGTACCTTTTAATATTAACATGAAACACCAGAATACAGAAAATATTAGAGAATCTGTAACATAAAAAGTTCCCCTGGAGGGTTCTCACCTCAGTAGGAGGAAAGCCTCTGGATCCTATCGAGGCTTCCCGCGTCCTCCTAGGTCCCACGGTGGCAGCGATCGAGCTCCCCGAACGGCGGGGATGTAAATATTTACCTTCCCGGCTCCAGTGCAGGCGCAGTAGCGGCATTTAGCTCCGAAATTGGTGGAAATACCTGATCGCAGTCGGGTCCGCTCTACTGCGCAGGCGCAAGTCGCCTGCGCAGTAGAGTAGACCCGACTGAAATTGGCTATTTCCGAGAGGAGAGCCACAATAGCACCCCCGTTGGAACCAGAAAAGGTAAATATTGCACAGCCTGACAAATTGTCGGCTGTGCATTCCGTGGGCTGCAGTGAGACCGCCGTCAGACATAGGAGGACGGGAAAAGCCTTAATAGGATCCAGAGGCTTCCCCCTACCGAGGTGAGTACCCCCCAGGGCAATGTTTTTTTTTCATTACAGAGTCTCTTTAAATCTTGACCTGTTCATGATGTTGTTGTTTGACAAGCTGGTGGAAGTATTTCTATAGCTGCTGACCTCCTGGGATTCTCATGAACCATAGTTAAGTTTACCGAGACTAGTGCAAAAAGAAAGAAAATGAATCCAGTGAGTAACAGAAGTTCAGACAGAAACCTCTTGTTGACAGTGGAGGTCAGAGAGGGTGACCAGACGTGTTTGATCTGAGAGAGAGGCTACTTTACCTCAGATAACCATGCTTCACAATCAGAAAAGCCTCTCAGTATGTACAGACTGTCAAACCACTTAGGATTCACTCCTTTTAGACTAGAATAGAAAGGTGAGGCTGCAGCGGGCACAAGTTCACAAGTGGAGAGAATGTAGCCTGGTTTATGGTTTTTGATTTCTGCTGAGGTACACATATGGTAGGATTAGAATTTTCTATCTATATCACCAATGTTAGAACGGGATGTTTAAAGTGTAAATATCCAGCTGACACATCTGAAATTGTGTGTGGATTAAAACCTCAAAGGATTGTTTCCAACATCTTGTAGAATCCATGCCACAGTGAAATGAGGAGATTTTCAGGGAGAATGGGAGGCGCTACTCAGTATTAATATAACATTTGTTATAAAGTGCTCAGTGAGTCAAGCATGTAGTGAGTATGATATCACTGATTAGATCGATTGTTGTACTTCCAGTGTAAAAGTAAGTGTGTCATGTAAGGCTCTGCCTATTGCTGCAGGATTGAGGGGTGGTATGGTCTTCTCAGGGGCATGCAGGTTATTGAACCGGAGACCTGATAATCCAGGCAGTATAAATGCAGAGCCTCACATGACAGGCTGTGTCTTTTTAGCCTGAAAGCACTCCTTGAGTTAATTAGAAACATTTTATGAATTAGAACTTTGAATTTAACTTAATAAGAAAATGGTTTGTGAAGCACTAATGTTTCATGGTTTTTATTTTTATTTTTTTTAACAGTATTGGAGTGTTAGATGTGTGTTACTTTTTCTTTACAAGTACAGACAAGATTGAAATCTCTGAAATGGCATTTGAGAGATATGATTAAACCGTTTCGCCCCCCACCACCTCTTAAGATATTCAATACAACATTATTGCTCCCATATGCCTTATATTGTAATGTAATGTAGCAGCCGCATTTCATCCCCATGTTGGAGGGAGTGCTGTGTCACAGGCTAGCAATGCATTGTTGCATTAACCTTAACACAGTCAGCACAGCTGAAGAGGAAAGCTATTCCTGCTCATCGGTGCTGGGACATATGGAGGTCAGGAACAGCTTGGAGCTGTCACAAGACTACCACCACATTATAAAATAAGGCATTGGGAATGAATAATTTTATATTGCATTGCAGATGGTAATAGGCGGATAGTCCGGTCTGGAAACTTATTTTTTGTGTATATGGCATTCAAAGTCCAGAGTAAGCTTGTCACTTGTGGCGCACTATTTAAACATGGGCATTTGATTTTGCTGCAAATATGGTTCTTGTAGCCATAAAAAGCGAGAAAAGTACGTTTGCCATAAAGCTTGAATGTTTGGGGCACAATGAAATTTATCTTCAAGAGGCAATTAGTTAATGTGTATAATGCCTCAGGTAGTAGTATCCAAATAGCGTGTAATGCACTGAAAAATGCGTTACTTGGGTACTTCAGGACAGATAAGCTCAAGCTGACAAACCCTCGCCATTCCTCCCCCCTATGCGACTCAATACCTCATTAACGGACTTATTTACAAGAGTAATTTTAATTGATATTCAGCTGAAGTTATTGACTACTATAAGCCCCAGTGCACAGCTAATGTAAATCAATACGGTGAAAATTCATAGTATCCAAGAAGTGGGTGCAGCCCCTTCTAATCTTGTGGACATGATGAAGTGTGTCATGATTAAGCAGACAACTCACTGTCCTCATAGTAATTGAACTATTTATGTCCTGTGACCCAGTTGAAGGATATTTTTTGCTTTCACATACTGAGCGTGAAAATGTTTTAACAAACGCAATAAAAAATGCAAGACTAAATCTAAATCTGTATTTTTTATTTTTTTTTAATTATGTGTTAACATGCTTTGTGGATTTTTTTTATTTTTTGTTTTATAATAGACTGCAGCTTGCTTATTTTTAACTTTGACATCTCAGTATGGTTTCTTTTTAAGTGCAGAAATGTTAGCACTATACAATGGGGGTGAAAGTCAGCCGATTAAACAAGAAAAAAAAAATCTGATCTAACACAACCTTAATTTATCCACAAACTCTAAGGGATATATATATATATATATATATATATATATATATATATATATATATATATATATATATATATATATATATATATATATATATATATATAATAATTGCTGGGTATGGATCTGTGCCAAGAGAACAAAGGTGGCGATTAAAGGAGAACTGTAGTGGGAGGTATATGGAGGCTGCCATATTGATTTCCTTTTAAGCAATACCAGTTGCCTGACAGCCCTGCTGAGCTATCTGCCTGCAGTAGTGTGAATCACACCAGAAACAAGCTTGTTCAGGGCCTAGGGCTAAAAGTTTTAGAGGCAGAGGATCAGCAGGATAGCCAGGCAACTGGGATTGCTTAAAAGGAAATAAATATGGCACCCTCCATATACCTCTCAGTACAGTTCTCCTTTAAAAGAAAAAAAAAGTTATAAATGAGTTTACAAAAAAAACCACTTCCATTGTCTGCACACTAACTAGACAGATTTGTACACTTCCTGTCTTGTACTTGCTACAATAGGGAAATTCTGTAATCTATAGTAATTTCCAAGCCGCCCCTTTGTCTGTCTGTCCCGGACACAACCCCTCCTGCTCTGCCCCGCTGTGATTGGCTGCCACAATCGGATGCGGCACTGATTGGATGACACATGCAGCAGGATAGTGGTCACGCATTTGGATGGATAGGCGTGCACATGTTGTAGGATAGCGTTTTCACACAACCCCCAGAGAGTTGGTGTGCGCATACCTGTGCTACCAGCTAGTGAGAAATAAACATCAAAACAAATCTAGCAACAGTTGTAAGACAACAATTGTATAATAATGTAACTGTAACATAAAACATTTAAACCAACCTAATACTTAGTGGTTTGCAAAAGTATTCGGCCCCCTTGAAGTTTACCACATTTTGTCATATTACTGCCACAAACATGAATCAATTTTATTGGAATTCCACATGAAAGACCAATATAAAGTGGTATACACGTGAGAAGTGGAACGAAAATCATACATGATTCCAAACATTTTTTACAAATCACTAACTGCAAAGTGGGGTGTGCATAATTATTCAGCCCCCTTTGGTCTGAGTGCAGTCAGTTGCCCATAGACATTGCCTGATGGGTGCTAATGACCAAATAGAGTGCACCTGTGTGTAATCTAATCTCAGTACAAATACAGCTGCTCTGTGACGGCCTCAGAGGTTGTCTAAGAGAATATTGGGAGCAACAACACCATGAAGTCCAAAGAACACACCAGACAGGTCAGGGATAACGTTGTTGAGAAATTTAGCGCAGGCTTAGGCTACAAAAAGATTTCCAAAGCCTTGAACATCCCACGGGGCACTATTCAAGCGATCACTCAGAAATGGAAGGAGTATGGCACAACTGTAAACCTACCAAGACAAGGCCGTCCACCTAAACTCACAGGCCGAAGAAGGAGATCGCTGATCAGAATTGCACCCAATATTCTCTTAGACAACCTCTGAGGCTGTCACAGAGCAGCTGTATTTGTACTGACATTAGATTACACACAGGTGCACTCTATTTGGTCATTAGCACCCATCAGGCAATGTCTATGGGCAACTGACTGCACTCAGACCAAAGGGGGCTGAATAATTACACACACCGCACTTTGCATTTTTTTTTTATGTTTGGAATCATGTATGATTTTTGTTCCACTTCTCACGTGTGCACCACTTTCACGTGGAGTTTCAATAAAATTGATTCATGTTTGTGGCAGTAATATGACAAAATGTGGAAAACTTCAAGGGGGCCGAATACTTTTGCAAACCACTGTAACCTGACCTTTGTCATTAAAGCCCTACTAAAGTTAAAAATAAAGTAAAAGAACAGCACTGCCTTGCAACTTTTAATACCATGTATTATTTATAAATGTATATAGTGCTGGCATCTTCACACTACTTTAAGGAGTCCATAGTCATATCACTAACCGCTCCTCATGGATTATCATCCCTACCATAGTCTAAGAAAAGTTTTAGGGGCAACCAATTAATATCACTATGGTTGGAGGATGTGGGAGGGAAACCAGAGAGCCACGAAGGAACCTATGCAAACATGGGGAGGATCCTGGTATCCTAGTGCTGCCATGAGTGAGTTATCCATTACATAACCATGCCCTTGTTATGGTTTTCAATATGCCACTGTAAATAGCAGTGTAACAGTTCAAACAGTTGTGGTGTTGTCTACATGGTGGCGAATCAGAGGCCTCAAATATTGTATACATGGAAAACAGAAGTGGGGTCAGGGGGATAAAAAAAGATAAAGGGCAGTGCTGAACTAGTCAACATTATCCCAGCATGTTTTTTTTTCTTATTTTTTTCCACTTTAAACCTTAATGAACACAGACACAGTACCTGATATTAACTTGACCTTCGCACAAACCTTATACGTTAAGAAGGTTAACCCCCTAGATTACCATACTGATCTCCTCAATGGCATCAGTTTCAAAGCCAACCATGCAGTATCATGTTTATCTATAATGATACCTGTGCCTTTTATGTGTTTGATCATTCATAGTTTGGGTCTTTAATTTTGAATACCTTTTCCATCTGTTCTACATGGCCATCTATAGTTTATAAAGCAGGGCTAAATAAACTAATCTCAGATCATGTTCCCTCTTGGTATTTTGCTGGAAAATCGGAATCATCTCCTCTACAAGTTTGTGTAATCAGTAGCTTTGTTGGGTTTAGTAGCAGCGCTGCAGTCAGGGAATGTGTTGGCTTAAACATTCCACTGAGCCTCGCAAGCTTCGTGCCTGACACAATAACCTCTTCTCAAAAGACGTTCAGATTTCTGGCATCACAGCAATTTGCTGTTAACCCCACAATGAGTTATATTTAGTGTATATGATGCACAGAGGGAGACAAAGTGTTTGTTGCTGTGGTTGCAGTTATGACATTTTGGTACTTTTCTAAATGTAGGCCTTCTTGCGATAGCTGTTATTTTCTGAAATATATGCCTTCATGAATTTATACAATCACACTTGTTTTTTGTCTTTTTATTTCTATTCCAACAGATTGCAGAGTATTTTAATGCTCAGGAGTCTGCAAAGGCTAGTCGGGTAAGTATATGACTCCTGCTAGTTACAGAAATGCTTGTGTTGTCCAATGATGCTAATCTATGTAAATCTGAAAAGGACCAAAAAAAAAAAAGGATTCAGTAAGTGAAGAGTAAGTGATTTTTGGAGAAGAAAATACCTTTTTGAGGATAGTTAATCAACTGGATGTTTATAGGATTCTATGATGTTGACGGGGTAGAGCCTCTGTGAGTTACTGCTGCCTGTGTCCGGTGCGGGCCATATTATAGATATTAAACATGCAGTAAGCTTTTGGAGACATTTCTGTGGGGGAAGGGTTATGCACTGTCAACTTTAGACATGTGTGCCCATAAGCAATTCACTTTTTCTTCCGAGTTTTTGCCTAGGAGATAATTATTCACCTTGTATTTAAAATCATTTTTCAGCACTTTTTTTTACTGGTGGTTTAAAAGGCATTTTATTGACAATTTGTGAAAATATCACTTGGGAGAAAAAGGGAATTGTGTATGGGCCGTGGTCTTTATAATCTTGTACTACCCACTGTGTGGCGTTGACAGTGGTGGATTTTCTGGAAAGATACTCCTCATACTCCATGGAGATGCAGCTGTTCACACAGGTGTCTGTGGAGTTTCTGCTCTTAAATATTTTTTTGTGATTGTTTTTATCTCCAGAGGTGCAAAGCTTCTATTATTTGACGCTTTTGTCTTCCCACGTCTACCTCCTTATGGCTTGATGGGACGAAAGCCATGTCTTTAGAGAGAATCATTTTTTTATCAATATTTGGTACAGTTGGCTGTTTCGTTAATGCTTCACTTTTAATCTGGATTAGGCCCATAAAGAAAGATGATGTTTGTTGGCTTTATTTGAATGATTATAATTTATCATGTTTTTGTTTTTGTTTTACTATGAGCAGAAAGTCCACTGCAATACATACCTCAGCTGTCACATTAAAATGTGTTGTGAACGGGGCTGTGGAGTCTTAGTCGAGGAGTCGGAGTAATTTTTGGGTAACTGGAGTCCTAGTTGGGAAAAAATGTACCGACTCAGACTCCGACTCCTAATGAATTTAAAAGATAATAGTCATCATAAATTATTTATATATGTATCTATATATATATGTGTGTGTATATATATATATATATATATATATATATATATATGTGTGTGTGTATATATATATATATATATATATATATATATATATACATATATATATATACATGTATATGTATGTATATATATATATATATATATATATATATATATATATATATATATATATATATATATATATATATATATACATACATACATACATATATATATATATATATATATACATACATACATACATACATACATACATATACACACACACACACACACACACACACACGTATATTTACATACATATATATATATATATATACAGGATCTTCTCAAAAAATTAGCATATTGTGATAAAGTTCATTGTTTTCTGTAATGTACTGATAAACATTAGACTTTCATATATTTTAGATTCATTACATACAACTGAAGTAGTTCAAGCCTTTTATTGTTTTAATATTGATGATTTTGGCATACCGCTCATGAAAACCCAAATTTCCTATCTCAAAAAATTGGCATATTTCATCCGACCAATAAAAGAAAAGTGTTTTTAAAACAAAAAAAAGTCAACCTTCAAATAATTATGTTCAGTTATGCACTCAATACTTGGTCGGGAATCCTTTTGCAGAAATGACTGCTTCAATGCGGCGTGGCATGGAGGCAATCAGCCTGTGGCACTGCTCAGGTGTTATGGAGGCCCAGGATGCTTCGATAGCGGCCTTAAGCTCATCCAGAGTGTTGGGTCTAGCGTCTCTCAACTTTCTCTTCACAATATCCCACAGATTCTCTATGGGGTTCAGGTCAGGAGAGTTGGCAGGCCAATTGAGCACGGTAATACCATGGTCAGTAAACCATTTACCAGTGGTTTTGGCACTGTGAGCAGGTGCCAGGTCGTGCTGAAAAATGAAATCTTCATCTCCATAAAGCTTTTCAGCAGATGGAAGCATGAACCCACTTTTGAACCAGAAACAGCGGCAGAAGCGCCTGACCTGGGCTACAGAGAAGCAGCACTGTTGCTCAGTGGTCCAAAGTACTTTTTACGGATGAAAGCAACTTTTACATGTCATTCGGAAATCAAGGTGCCAGAGTCTGGAGGAAGACTGGGGAGAGGAAAATGCCAAAATGCCTGAAGTCCAGTGTCAAGTACCCGCAGTCAGTGATGGTCTGGGGTGCCATGTCAGCTGCTGGTGTTGGTCCACTGTGTTTTATCAAGGGCAGGGTCAATGCAGCTAGCGATCAGGAAATTTTGGAGCACTTCATGCTTCCATCTGCTGAAAAGCTTTGTGGAGATGAAGATTTCATTTTTCAGCACGACCTGGCACCTGCTCACAGTGCCAAAACCACTGGTAAATGGTTTACTGACCATGGTATTACTGTGCTCAATTGGCCTGCCAACTCTCCTGACCTGAACCCCATAGAGAATCTGTGGGATATTGTGAAGAGAAAGTTGAGACGCAAGACCCAACACTCTGGATGAGCTTAAGGCCGCTATCAAAGCATCCTGGGCCTCCATAACACCTGAGCAGTGCCACAGGCTGGTTGCCTCCATGCAACGCCGCATTGAAGCAGTCATTTCTGCAAAAGGATTCCCGACCAAGTATTGAGTGCATAACTGAACATAATTATTTGAAGGTTGACTTTTTTTGTTTTAAAAACACTTTTCTTTTATTGGTCGGATGAAATATGCTAATTTTTTGAGATAGGAAATTTGGGTTTTCATGAGCTGTATGCCAAAATCATCAATATTAAAACAATAAAAGGCTTGAACTACTTCAGTTGTGTGTATTTGAATCTAAAATATATGAAAGTCTAATGTTTATCAGTACATTACAGAAAATAATGAACTTTATCACAATATACTAATTTTTTGAGAAGATCCTGTATATGTATATATATATATATATATATATATATATATATATATATACACACACACATACATATATACACATATATATATATATATATATATATATACATATATACACATATTTACACAATAGCTGTGCTTAGTCCACAAAAATGAAATAAACCACTCAAAAAGAGTTACTTGTGCTGCTTCAATAAAGCAGTCCCCGTATTTGTAGAGTCAGATATACATATCTGATTGTGACTTTACAGTGTATATGATGTGTACACAGGAATATTTTTTTGTATATACTAAATATATGTAGCGGTGTCACTAATAGAGATGGTCAATGAGATGGAAATAATTCTGCATTGATGCTAGTTTATGCAAATGTATGCACTCCCTTTGCTCATGAAATCAAATAATTTGATATGTTAAAGTTTGGTTGGTGACTACGAATTAAAGGGTACCTAAGACAGATGAAAAGAAAGTTTATACATATCTGGGGCTTATTCCAGCCCCCTTCAGGCTAATCAGTCCCTCGCTATCCTCCGCCACCTGGGTCTTCTGCTATGAGTCCCGGTAATTCAGCCAGTCAGCGCAGTCCAGCCGCATGCCGCTCCCACAGCCTGGAGCATTCTGCACCTGCGCAATAGTGCTGCGCAGGTGTAGTATGCTCCCGGTGGCGGAGTGTGTGCATGCGCACTACACCCGACTGGCTCAAGTACCTGGACCCATAGCAGAAGATCCAGGTGGCGGAGGAGGACAGCGAGGGACTGATTAGCCTGAAGGGGGCTGGAAGAAGCCCCATGTGTGTATAAAACTTTAATTTCATCTTTCTCAACTTTACTTTGTTGCACAGTAGTACTATACTCTACATATGCTCTCTCCACAGAGCTCCAGGGAATCCACTGAGAATGTTGTGCACATTGAACACAGAGGTGTTGTCTATCACTCCCAAACCTTGTTCAGATTGTGCATGAAAAATGTGTAATAGAGCAAGAATCCCCTCATTCCCCCGCAGAGTACCTGCACATCACTCCTACATGTACCCACAGTTACATTGCCTAGGGCCTGATAGATGTTCTTCGTTCCTGTCTGTACCTTCTAAGTACTCTTACCAAGGACTAGTTTTAGTCTATGATTAAAAGTATTAGAGGCAGAAGATCAGCCGGCTAGCCAGGTAACTGGTATTGTTTAAAAGGGAATAAATATGGCAGCCTCCATATCCCTCCCACTTCAATCGCCTTTTAAAATTCCTATGCGTTGGCAGTTAAGAGATGCATTTCATGTTATATACTTTCAATCAACAAATTGTAATATGCAAATTAGAGGAGTCAGAATCAGTGGACTCCTAACCTGAGGAGTCTGAGTCAGAGTTTGTGGATTTTTGTACCGACTCCACAGCCCTGGTTGTGAAGGAAAAGAGACTCCTGTCTATAACTAATTGGAAGGGATGTGATGGTAACAGTATTGCAAGAGCCAATAGCAGTCACCCCCATCCCTTATTATTTAGAAAGTGCCAGTGGGCAAATGTATTCAGGCCAAAAGTAAATACTGTACTCAGAGCCTGATGTTTCAGACCAGTTTTTTGTTTTTTAGTTAAAATAGAAATTAAAGCTAATGCATCTTTGTAGTGGTCCCATATGTGTACAATCATCATTCCCTGAGACAGGCAAGACCCATACCTCTAGGAACATGAATTGTGCTCCGGACTGAAGTAAGAGATAGGAATGCCCTAAGGCTAGGACATTATGGACTAAAGTCTACCAGTGGATTTACACAGTGTTGGGCTTTTTCATATACTAGGACCCTGTTGATGTACTACTAGGCGGGAAAATCTCAGGCCTTTTAAAGGCTTAGAAGACCAAAAGTTTTAGATCTTCACTGCAGTGAAATTCACCATTGCAGGCTGGAGACAGCCTTCTTTGCTGGGCCAGTACCTACTCTTTGAAAAAATAAAGGCCATAATGGAATATAAATTAGATCTTTTTCAATTAATTCCATCCATGCAGGCGGATGGGGCTGGAGGAAGCCCCAGGTATGTTTAAAATGTTTTTCCTTTTTCAGCTCTGGTTCACTTTAATTAAATGTAATTGCCTCTACATATTACATGACTGATGCAATGTGTGGACATTATTTTTTTTTAGGCCTACATGTTATTGGGGATAGTAGTACGCTATATATGATCAGGGCCAGCCTTAACTTTGTCTATCGGGAAGTTGAGTGAGGCCACATTTTGCATCATACGTGTCTAAAGAAATATGTGATGTCCCCAAATCTTGTGCTAGCTGTGGTAAAATGTTATAAATGCATAAATCGCTGGATATGTTAAACTGTTGATGTAATTTTTTTTTCACTTATATACCACGTTTGTCTCCAAGTGGTTCTTCCTTAAGACCTACTTCAGCAAAGGCCAAAACATTATGCGGATTGTTCTTTACATGATTCCTTGGATAAAACTGTGAAATAACTTTTGGCATATCCCCAATTCAGTAATTGTGTATTGAGGCTTGGCTCACATGCAAGCAGGTGCTCTATGACACACCGCCACTCTTTATTTGCCGTGGCTGATCCTTTCTATTTAGTGATCACAGCACAATTAATTTTTCCGTTTGCATAACCTGTACTGTTCTATGAAAAAGATGGCACGTCAACCGAGTGCGCCCGTATCCTTGACCAGTACCACATCCACCAGAAGAAGAGACATGGTTAAAAAAAAAAAAAGTTGATATAGTTCTGTCCCCTCTTCCCCTACACATTTCAAGAGCTCTATCTCCACAGCAAGGAAGTGTAGTTCCTATACAGAGAAACTACATTGTCCCTGCCTTCTTTTTCAAGATCGCTCACACCAGCACTGGGGATGTTTAATACTGTGTGTTTTACATATGGTTACTTACCAGTGGTGTGTGAATATGAGCATTTTGCCATAATTTACTTGAAAATTTAACATTTTAGCACAAATAAGAAAAGTTTGTGTGCAGGAGAAAACACTCTTCCTTTTTTCCCCCCATTTTTTATACTTCACTATTAAAAATTTGTATTTAAAGGGACACCGAGCAGTACAGACACTATGGAAAGATGCATATCATTTTAAAGCTCTCTTCCTCCTCTTTCCAATGATATATAAACCGCCGCCCTACGCCTTTTAGTTTTCGCTATTTTCGCGATTGAAATTGCATCAGCCACGATTTCGATCGCAAAAATAGAGAAAACTAAAAGGCGTAGGGCCGCGGTTTAGGTGTCGCCAGAAAGAGGAGAAAGAGAGCTTTAAAATGATATCCATCTTTCCATAGTTACATTGTATTACACAGGGCGACTTTTTCTCAAAGTCAGCAGCTCCATTCAGCAGAAAGTCGCCCTGTGTAATACAATGTAACTATGGAAAAATGGATATCATTTTAAAGCTCTCTTTCTCCTCTTTCTAGCGACACCTAAATCGTCGCCCTACGCCCTTTAGTTTTCTCTATTTTAACGATCGAAATCGCGGCCGCTGCAATTTCATTCGTGAAAATAGCAAAAACTGAAAGGCGTAGGGTGGCGGTTTATATATCATTGGAAAGAGGAGAACGAGAGCTTTAAAATGATATGCATCTTTCCATAGTTTCTGCACTGCTCGGTGTCCCTTTAAATTGAAATAAAATGATACAGCTAAAAACCCATGCAAGGGCAAAGACATGTACCATCACGAAAAAAAAATAAACAGGAATTTGAAAGCTATTACATGAATATGTATAAGCATATATAAATTTGTCATTAAAAAAAATTCGGACTTATCAGCAAAGAAAAAAAATGTAAAAAAATGAACTATATATAACTGCAATTGTGTATTAACCATTAATATGCTAGGTCAAAGAAAAGGATCACTTTTATCAACCCTTTTGAACAAAAAATAATAATATCCAACTTCTATATCTAAGAAGATATGAGGAGAAAAAAGTAAGAGTAGTTGGAAAAGTAGAATTAAAAGCAAAGAAACAAGTAGAGCTGTAGACTCATAATGGTAGAATAATTATTTAAATAATGAAACTCAAGTAATAACAACCAAGTGAGAATATATTTCTTAATATGATCCTGTGATAAGAGAACTGATTCATCAAGATCAGCAATAGTCAGCAGAGTCAATCCTTCAGAGCTATTCTTTTATTGAATATGTCTCGGCAGCCTTCCAATGTAGAGGAACTAAGGCCCTTGGAGCGTTTATTATATGTACCAAAATGGATTTCTTAGAAGACAAAGTAATGGTATTGTAATAAAAATTGAGCAGGAGAGAAGGGCAATTTGATGGTGGAATTTTTTTCTGTAAGTTGATCAACCTGCCTCCAAAAAGGGTTGAATGAGCCAGTATAATTAAAAGATATGGAGGATAGAGCTATCATTGGAATCACATCTCCAACACATTTCTGGGATCGGAGGAAATTTCCTATTTAAGACATGAGAGGAGTCCTATACCAGCATGAGAGGATTTTGTACCCCAATTCTTGGGTGCTGACACTCATGGATCCCTTATGGTTCAAAGTGAATTTTTTTTCACCATTGTTCATTTTCCCCAAACGCATTGAAGTTCATGAACAGTAGAAAACACATTTTTGGCTCAGATGAGTATATTTGTGAAACTTCATGGGTGTGTGCATGCAAATACACATTTTTTCCCCAAATGCATTGAATTCAATAAGCATAAGAAAAAACATTTTCAAGAAAGTTCATACAGTATATTCATGAAAATTCCATGATTGATAACTTTGAGTAAGGCGAAAAATGCAAATCCATGCGAAAATAACTAGCAAATATACCGTATATACTCGCATAGAAGCCGAATTTTTCAGCACAAAAAATGTGCTGAAAAGTCCACCCCTCGGCTTCTATGCGAGTCAGCTGCCTGTGCCTCCACTATGTCAGTCCTTCCCATGCCTGTAGCAGCGTTAGCACAGCAATAAACAGACTGATGTTCCCCGGAGCGTGCATTGCAGAGAGCAGGAATCCTTTTGATGTAACTTTTACTCTGTTTTTACTCAGCTCCCTCTCTCCCGACATGCTGAAGCTTCGAAATGTACAGTTGCTTCTTGTATTCTCAATGCTGCATCCTCAGTTATGTGCTGATACATGTGTTTATGTGATAGGCAGCCACACGCTGTTATGCACGGATCTGTGTACTGCCGTGGCTGCAGCTCGATATCATGAAGCTCTGATAGTGATCTGCAGCCACAGCAGCATACATGTCCGGGCATAATCACAGCGTGTGGCCGCTTGTCACATAAACACATTTATCAGCATATAATGGCACAGCATTGCCACGGAGGATGCAGCATGAGAATACAAGAAGCAACTACATTTCCCGGCTTCAGCGTGTGGGGAGGGAGCAGAGTAAAGACAGTGTAAGTTACAAGCAAATGCCGGGCTTCAAGAAACTACATCTCCCTACATGCTTTGCTGTCTTCAGCACATGCCCAGTAGATGGCAGCAGTCAGGAAGTAAGCTCTGAAGTGCACATGGAGATCAGACGTGCAGAGGAGATGGAAGCAAAATATTCATTTCAGACATGGACTGTGTCATAAGGAACAGTTATATTCCCTGCCTACAGCTTTGCAGATCCTGTAGGAAGTACTTTAGTGCCCTGGTGAGTCCAGCTTCACCTTACTGATTTGTCCTTTGTTTGTCTAGTGAGAATCATCATCTGCCATCATGGGGAAATGCACCCCAGTTAGCAACATTTGAGATTCTAGACTCCAGGGTGTGGAAGATTTGTCGTGGGAAATGTCCTGGTTGTCAGCAGGATTTGTGTCAAGAGGCTGGGAGCTAAGCAGATGTGCAATTAGCAGAGACATGGATGCACATATGGCTATGGGGAGGTCGGCTGCTTCATACTGGGGGCCTCTTTGGCTTTGGGGAGGTGGGGATGTCTCATACTGGGAGCACATCTGACTTTTTTTTACTGGGTATTGGGATGCCTCATATTGGGGGCACATCTGGTTATTAATCCTAAGGCTATACTGTGGGGGGGGGGGGGGCTTATATGCGAGTCAATCACTTTTTCCTTGTTTATGGGGGCAAAGTGGGTACCTCGGCTTATATGCGAGTCGGCTTATATGCGAGTATATACGGTACTAAAATGATTCATTGCAAATTGGATATAATTAACAACCTAAATCCCCTTGAACAGATTTGTGTGCGCAAGACATTACGTTTTTTTTTTCATGCAGGTCGGTAAGGTGTATGAGCATCTATCCTGCAGCAGTTTTTTTGGAAGGCATGGCTGTGAATTGTGATAGATATGGTGGTAATAGTTCCTAAAAGTAAGCAATCACTGCTTGGAGTATATGTTTTATTGTCTGAAAACAGCATGTGCAAAGGGGTGTAGGTAATGCTTAGAAATATTATTTATCACCACGCAGTGGCAGGAGGGTAGTCTCACTTAATAGTTCTCTTGTTTGTGTGTTGAAATAGCAATCATTATATTCATCGGTACTTAATGTATGCATTTCATTTATTTTCTTTTCCTTTTAAGTTGAACCTATGGCGTTATGGGGATTTCCGTGCTGACGATGCGGACGAATTTGGATACAGTCGCTAGAAAGATGCCATTCCAAAGATCATGGAAACCCACCCTGTTCCCTGCTGCCATACAGATTACAGCTGCCTCCTTTCTATCTCATGTTTCACCCCAAATCTTGTCATCCCCTCTAATAAGAGAGATGATCCATCCAAATAACACCATATGTATTGGTGGGAGCTAGCAGGGTTAATCCTGGACAAACATTTACATCAAACAAGTTTTCTGAGAATCATGCAAAGCCAGTTTGTGCATCAACTGCTAATCTTTTCATTTTTTTTTTCAAAGGAAAATGCATATATGTGGGCTGACACTAGTTTTGTACTTTCCCCTGTAATTCAGTCCTGCATCTTGAAATGATGTCCTAACGGTTGATTGTCATGTTTATATCTGTCCTCTACCAATAGTATTTTCTCACCTTTATCCATCGTCCAGGGTCATATGTTTTGTCTTGTGTATTTAATGGCTCAATAAAGTACAGCGTTATCAATTCTTAGTGTTATTGGTTTGTACTGTTAACAATGTTTCTAATGTCAAGGTTCCATTTAACGGAACCTGGCACACAGGTGAGCAGGATTCGGTCATGAATCATGTGGCATAATAACAGTAATTATTTGTTGATTAAAAAAAAAAATACGATTAATGCATTAGCATTAGAAAAAATATTCAGCAGTTTGAACAGCCATAGAATGCAGATCTGACCCAAAGCAATCATGCTGTGATGCATCAAATTAACTCAATTAAAGCTTTTTATAAAAACATTATACCCAACTAACTTGTATAATTTTACCTTCTCTAACACACATTATGGAAATAAGTATATTATTAAAGAACATTTTTTTTTGCTTTTTTGCCTTATGAAGTTTAGTACCTAAAATACATGTTTTTATATATACTATGAATGAGCATTTCATATTTGTCAGAGTTCCACAACACATCTTAGAACATAGATCCTATTTATAAAAAAGCAGAACTATTGAGTGCTTCACCTGCATGCATTTGTCTTTTTAGTTTCAAAAGTTTTTATTGGACATTTTTTTAAGGCAGGGTAAAGCAAGGTAAAACCCCAAACTATCAACATATAACCCAAACAGGTGATTCATCTAGGTAGTAAGTCATAGATAAATATAAAACACTCCGCCTAACTCTTAGGGGTAGTCAGGAATATTACTGAAGTTAATTTAAACAAAAGACAACAAAAAGAAAAAAATGCTGCTATAACCAAGCATCCCTGCATCAATATCAACACATTGACTCTGCCTTTGCCTTATATTGGCAGGTAGAGGGTACATACTTGAACTATAATCATGTTTGGTGCTATATTTTCCAGTCTATGTACAGCGTCCAGGCGCTTAGAAATGATTCTTGAGTGGCATATACCTCTAGTTAATATATTTTCTTATATTAAGATCTTTTAAGTATGCATATGTCATTTTAATTTAAATTATAAAGTCGAGAAACTTAAAATGTTAGAAGGATGCTGAACCTAATATTGAGTTGTGCTCTTTTGGTGTAGTTCATGTAGTTCATTGCCTTTGCCATTAATGTTAGGGGTGAGGAGGTATCTTATTCTAGGGTTTTTCTGTGTAGACAAATGCTATGGTTTTAGCTTATTTTTAGACCCTAATTTGGTAGCTACTTTTTTGGTACTTATGATGGAAGGATTGCAAATTTATGTTCTTGGGTCAAATAACCAGTTTCATTCGTTATGAGAGGTAAGGCTTCCATGAAGTCTGTCTTGACCAAATGTGGCAAATTGTCAACACCATACCTTTGAATTTAAAGAAACAAAATAAAACTTAAAAAATAATTAGGGATGAATTAAGGGGTTCAAGTTGTGGCAAAGTTTAAAGCAGATTTTGATCATCTGGCCTGGCCAGTAGCAGAAGCAACAAACTACAGGAAGCCCTTTGTCAAGTGCTTGCATGGGAGGCTGATCCTGTATTAATTTAAGGTAAGTGGCTATCACAGCTGGAACCTTATAGTGTCACCTGTGTTTTCTTCCAGCCCTCCTTGAACTCCCCGACACCCCCCCCCCTCCCCACACACACACACAAATTACTGCTTTTTGATACTGCACATGGGGGCATCCCACTATAGGCATCACAGCGTGTGCCCACACATGACAGCAGAAATTAGTGGCCATGACAGCAGAAATTAGTGGGTTCTTTCTATCATCCCCAACATGGTCTCCCTTATCTGCCTCTTCTTCTTCCAGCTCTTAAAACTGGCCACTGACCTTACTCCTTGTGATGCTTGCTGTGTGGTATGAAGTGGAATTTCAACCTCTTCCTCATCCTCCCCCTCTTTCCATCCTCTCCAATCACAAGCCACACAGGGCATTATCAAGCAAAAATATAATGGGTATGGGGATCCATCCAAACCACTCTCAATTCAAAACATTTTGTGGCCTGCTCAAAGGGGTAGGTGGTGGGGGGGGGGGGGGGTTTGGTCCAACCAGTACCTTGCACAGTGTCTCCATCTGCAACCACTGGTCATTAGAAAAATAAGACAGCTGTGTGTCTGTACCATGGGCCCTAGTGCCTCCATGATTAATGCTGAACAAGTAATGCCTCCATGCATCATGCTGACCCAGAGGGGCGAGCATGTGCAGGGTTGGAGTTCCACTGAGTAACAGTGTCACAAACCAGTCTATGCGATGGCAGCTTATGTTGGTGCTGGATTTTGCTACACTGGATCAGTGGAAATCGCTGCAGATGAAGCTAGCCTCGAAATCCTCCAATCTTGGGTATGTGATAGAACTGCTGTACCACCTGTTTCTGTATGTGCTCAAAACAGAAGTCAATGGAGTACTCGGATTGCATTGACAAATGCCATCTGATGCCATGAAACCTGGCGCCAGAACCTGGTACTTCCTTACAGCTGTAAGTCAGGCTTGCACCGACCTCCTGATGCAGTAACAAAGGGAGTTGGTGGAGGAGTCAATGGAGGTGGAAGAGACAGTGAGGTGGTTACACTTCCTTAAAGGAGTCATCAGGGAATATGAGGACAATAAGTGCTACTTACACGGGGCTTCATCCAGCCCCAAGCTCCCAGCATGTCCCTCGCTGCATCTCCGCGGTGAGCCGTTTGCCTGTAAAGCTTCCCGGTCCATGGCAATGACGTCAGGCCAACCTGGAGGTCGACCTGTACTGTGCCTGCGCGAGCAGCACTGTAAATCACCGCCACGTGGACCGAAACGTTCTGCGCAGGGTCCAAACCACGTGTCGGTGATTGATAGCGCCGCTTGCGCAGGCGCAGTACAGGCTGACCTCCAGGTCGGCCTGACGTCATTGCAGGGGACCGGTAGGCAGTGGCGGCGAACGGCTGGGCTTCAGCGAGGGACATACTGGGATCTTGGGGTTTCAATGAACCCCCAGGTAAGTAGCACTTAGTTTTGTTATAATCGCCCTGATGACTCCTTTAACCACTTCAGCCTTCAGTGTTTTTTCACCTTATCCATCCGAGCAATTTTCACCTCCCATTCATTTGCCAATAACTATCACTACTTATCACAATGAAATGATCTATATCTTATTTTTCTGCCACCAATTAGGCTTTCTTTGGGTGGTACGTTTTGCTAAGAATTATTTTTTTCTACATGCATTTTAACGGGGGGGGGGGGGGGGGGGGAAGAAAAACATTTTAAAAAATCATTATTTCTCAGTTTTCGTCCGTTATTGCTTTAAAATAATACATGCTACAATAATTAAAACCCACATATTTTATTTGTCACAATGTATGGTGTCCATATATTTTATTTGGAAATAAAGGTGTATTTTTTCAGTTTTGCGTCCATCACTATGTACAAGCTTATAATCTAAAAAATAATCATAATATACCCTCTTGACATGCATATTAAAATAGTTCAGACCCTTAGGTAACTATTTATGCTTTTTTTTTTGTAATTTAATTTTTTTTTTCATTAAAAGTTTAATTTGGGTATTTTTGGTAGAGTGTGGGAGGTAAACCGTTTATTTTAAATGTAAGTGTTGGTCTGTTCATAAAAAAAAAAAAATGTATGTAGATGTAGTTTTGCACTTTTGTACTGCGGCACTTCTTCCTTGCATCTGCTGCATGCTTTGTATTTCTTTCTTCTTTGACTTCCCCAAAGATCATGTGCTCCCTAACTGTTCTCCTGCTTGTGCTCACTCCTCTGTCTTATGTTTGGGACACACATGAGACGGATTTGCGGCCCCTTCCACCCCCAGTCTGCAATGCCTTTCATCTATTTTGGAACTGTTACTAGCCCTTCCACCCACCGGTGATTCCCAGGTGACATCAGCCCTCCTTGTCTAAATTTTCATCAATACCAATCTCTTCAAATGCAGCATCTGATCCACATCCCTCTGCTGCTTCAACAGTACCCAGCAGGTCTTGACAACATGCTCCAAGGATATCAGTCTTCCTCCTGCTCTGTACATTGCACTGACATGTGTTTAGGCTTTTCATCAAAAATCATGTAGGTAGAAAAAAACAGTCTTGTAAAAGTAATACCTTTTAATGGCTAACTGATAAAGTTAAATAATGCAAGCTTTCTGGGATCTAGTCCCCTTCTTCAGGCATATTTCTAGATGTTAGCTGTAGTAAAACACTGATGCAGGGAAGCTGCATGAAGATGGCAGTTGTACTGGTTGCTGTTTAGCAGTTAGATGTCAGGTGATCAGCAGGCTGGAGCCAGTGAGCTTATGCAAGCAAACATGAAATTTAGCAAGTTTCTGAAGATAGTGAAGCCAAGTCCATCATGTTACATAAGGAGTCATGAATCCCATTCCACAATTTAAACCTTCTGTTAATGTCTTGAACATTTTCATAAATTTGTACTCAGAAATCTTTCTTGCTTGTTCATTTTTAAAGTTACCCTTAAGAATAAGTACTTTTAGATCTTGCATGCTGTGTCCTGGTTCACAGAAGTGTTGGCCCACTGGTGTGTCCATTTTACCCTCATTAATTTTAAAGCGGTGATGGTTCATTCTTGTGCGCAGTTTTTGTCCTGTTTCTCCTATATAGATTCCTCTTGAGGGGCATTTCATGCAGCGTATCATGTATACAACATTGGATGATTCACAGGAAAATTGGTCTGATATTTGATGATATTTCTGTGAGTTTGGTATTTGTATTTGACTTGTGCACAAGATATAAGGGCAGGTCTCACATCTTGCGTTATTGCAGGGTAATGTGCCTGGAGTTTCTGGTGTAGATAATGCACTTCTGATAATCATTTGTCTCAGATTGGGAGGTTGTCTAAATGCAAGCATTGGTAAATCAGGAAAAACTTCTTTCAGGCGTTTGTCTTTATGAAGTATCGGTTGCAGGGCTTTCGATATCTTCCTCAGTGTCTTTAATCTTGGGTTGTAGGTGACCACTATTGGGACTCTGTTGTTTTCAGTCTTTAGGGTGTACTTCAATAGTTCCTCTCTAGATTTTAAAGTTGCTCTGTGTATTTGATCATCAACGATTCGTGGATGATATCCCTGATCTATGAATATTTTACGTAGTGACATAAGTTGTCTGTCTCTGTCCTCTGAAATAGAACATATTCGGTTATACCTCAGAGCCTGGCTGTAAACAATAGATTTTTTGGTGTGTTCCGGGTGGAAACTATTCCACTTGAGGTAAATATGCCTGTCAGTTGGTTTACGGTAGATGGATGTTTCTAAAAATCTATCTTGTATATAAATTGTAGTATCCAGGAAACTGACATGGGAGGATGAAAAGTTGAGAGTTAACTTGATGTTCTTGTGGTATTCTGAGAAGTTTTTGTGGAATTTGATTAATTCTTCCTGTGATGCTGTCCAAATTAATAGGATATCGTCTATAAATCTGAAGTAAGCCCATGGTTTAATTTCACACGTTGAAAGGAAGTTTTCCTCCAATCTGGCCATAAATAAATTTGCATACTGGGGTGACATTCTACTTCCCATAGCACTGCCCATTG
Source organism: Hyperolius riggenbachi (assembly GCF_040937935.1). Lineage (NCBI taxonomy): Eukaryota > Metazoa > Chordata > Amphibia > Anura > Hyperoliidae > Hyperolius > Hyperolius riggenbachi. The sequence continues at coordinate 229,828,017 of NC_090648.1, forward strand.
TCTGTAGATATATATCATTCCCAAATGAAAAATAGTTATGAGTTAGTATATGTACCGCACACATTTGGAATGTAAAACCCTACTAAAGAAATTGGCACAACTGGACAGTGACATCTTTTTTCTATCAAAGTGCAAGAAAGAAAATCTGATCCCAAAAGGTATTACTATCAGAAACCCAATTCAGCATACCTTCAAAGGTATGGATCAGGAATCATCTCATTAAGGTTTGTTACAGCAAGAAGAGAATTACCCAAGATAATCTACATTTACTCTATTCTACAATGCAAGGACCATCATCAGAAAGCCTTAAATCTACATTACAGAAATTCTACAAACAATTACAGCACCGTTTAATTCAAAACAAGAAAAAGAAATTCGACAGCCTTAGACTCAAAGCTGCAAACATTCTGGAGAATGATACAAGTGAACCCCATTCAGAGCCTAAAACTGCCAAACTTTTACCTGTGGTTAACTTGTCCAGCTATAACCCAAACAAGACTGAATTAGTTGTTCTATCTAAAGGACTCACTTTTTGCCCCACCAAAAGATTTGATGAAACAGAATTTTGTAGTGACATGGAAGAATTTTTTCGGAGGATACGACTAAAAGAATTTTTTCACAACAGATCTAATTATTCATCATTTGAAAACACCGAACCTACAAATAGCAAAACCAAAAAGAGCAGTACCTGGACACCAAAATCAGGGCGGAACAAGAAATTAAAGAATATATTGACAACTTCAGGAAAAGAATCAAATTGGAGATACTGGACAAGCAAATACAGACACACTACAACCTCAACACTCAAGAAAGGAAAGCAATACTGAATCTTAAAAGCAATAACAACATAGTAATTAAACCAGCTGACAAAGGAGGAGCTGTAGTGATTTTGGATAAATCCACCTATGTTCAAGAAGCAAACAGACAGCTCTCCAACAACACCTACTACAAAAGACTAGAAACAAACCCCACGCTACAATACTCAAGGGAATTGAAGAATATGCTTAATGATCTTTCCTCAGTATCATCTAACATACTTACATTAATACCAGATAATCCGAAAATAGGCACCTTCTACATCTTACCAAAAATACACAAAGAAGGAAACCCAGGTCGCCCTATCATCTCTGGTTTGGGGACACTAACAGAAAAGATATCTGGCTGGGTAGAAAACATTCTTAAACCCATGGTAAGGAATACAGCCAGCTACATCCAGGACACCACTGACCTTCTTAACAAATTGACTGCCATGGGTCCAATCCCAGAGGGTGCTATCCTGGCTACAATGGATGTTGAATCCCTTTATACCAACATTCCACACAAGGACGGTATTGCAGCTTGTCAACATTTCCTTCAGTTGAATGATCTACCAACAGAGCCCACACTACAACTTATCAAATATATACTAACTCATAACTATTTTTCATTTGGGAATGATATATATCTACAGACAATGGGCAGTGCTATGGGAAGTAGAATGTCACCCCAGTATGCAAATTTATTTATGGCCAGATTGGAGGAAAACTTCCTTTCAACGTGTGAAATTAAACCGTAGGCTTACTTCAGATTTATAGACGATATCCTATTAATTTGGACAGCATCACAGGAAGAATTAATCAAATTCCACAAAAACTTCTCAGAGTACCACAAGAACATCAAGTTAACTCTCAACTTTTCATCCTCCCATGTCAGTTTCCTGGATACTACAATTTATATACAAGATAGATTTTTAGAAACATCCATCTACCGTAAACCAACTGACAGGCATATTTACCTCAAGTGGAATAGTTTCCACCCGGAACACACCAAAAAATCTATTGTTTACAGCCAGGCTCTGAGGTATAACCGAATATGTTCTATTTCAGAGGACAGAGACAGACAACTTATGTCACTACGTAAAATATTCATAGATCAGGGATATCATCCACGAATCGTTGATGATCAAATACACAGAGCAACTTTAAAATCTAGAGAGGAACTATTGAAGTACACCCTAAAGACTGAAAACAACAGAGTCCCAATAGTGGTCACCTACAACCCAAGATTAAAGACACTGAGGAAGATATCGAAAGCCCTGCAACCGATACTTCATAAAGACAAACGCCTGAAAGAAGTTTTTCCTGATTTACCAATGCTTGCATTTAGACAACCTCCCAATCTGAGACAAATGATTATCAGAAGTGCATTATCTACACCAGAAACTCCAGGCACATTACCCTGCAATAACGCAAGATGTGAGACCTGCCCTTATATCTTGTGCACAAGTCAAATACAAATACCAAACTCACAGAAATATCATCAAATATCAGACCAATTTTCCTGTGAATCATCCAATGTTGTATACATGATACGCTGCATGAAATGCCCCTCAAGAGGAATCTATATAGGAGAAACAGGACAAAAACTGCGCACAAGAATGAACCATCACCGCTTTAAAATTAATGAGGGTAAAATGGACACACCAGTGGGCCAACACTTCTGTGAACCAGGACACAGCATGCAAGATCTAAAAGTACTTATTCTTAAGGGTAACTTTAAAAATGAACAAGCAAGAAAGATTTCTGAGTACAAATTTATGAAAATGTTCAAGACATTAACAGAAGGTTTAAATTGTGGAATGGGATTCATGACTCCTTATGTAACATGATGGACTTGGCTTCACTATCTTCAGAAACTTGCTAAATTTCATGTTTGCTTGCATAAGCTCACTGGCTCCAGCCTGCTGATCACCTGACATCTAACTGCTAAACAGCAACCAGTACAACTGCCATCTTCATGCAGCTTCCCTGCATCAGTGTTTTACTACAGCTAACATCTAGAAATATGCCTGAAGAAGGGGACTAGATCCCAGAAAGCTTGCATTATTTAACTTTATCAGTTAGCCATTAAAAGGTATTACTTTTACAAGACTTTGTTTTTTTCTACCTACATATATTGTTTGGCTAACACGGTACAGAAACATTTTTACTACTATCATCAAAAATCATGGAAGACTCATTGAGAGGTACAGGCACATTTGCAACTCTAACTGTTAATATTATTATTTATTTATTGTATTTATAAAGCGCCAACATATTACGCAGCGCTGGACATTAATTTAGGTTACAGACAATATTTAGGGGTGACAAACAGCAATATGACAATACAGGAATACAAGCAAACCAGATCACACAGCACAGTATGAGTACAAGGTAATGCTTAGTCGGTCACTGGATGGGAGCATGGAGATCAGGCAAGTTGAGTTCACTCAAATGCATAGCATGGGTGCACAGTAATGGAGGTGCATGATCAGGTAGGACACAAAAGGAGGAGGACCCTGCCCAAAGGCTTACAATCTAGAGGACTGTTGGGCGAGTATTTGCTCCTCTCACAATTGTGCTGGCTCCAGCAGTAGAAGAGCCTGCTGAATCTATGCCTTCAAAGACCCAGTTCACAATCCTCTCTACACAAGGTGGCTGTGTGCTTGTCCCCTTCTACAGCACCTTCAAACAAGCCCTCAAAACTCACCTCTTCATGAAGACCTAACCCACCTCGACACTCCCCTAAACCCTGGTTATAGATCTGTTCGAAGCAGCCACCCTCCTATTGTGTCAGCACCCATTCTCTTTAGATTATAAGCCTTTGGAAGGGCCTTCTCTCCTTGTGTATCATAATTGATCATTCATCCAGTCCACAGATTGACGTGAACGTGAATTACTGCGACTACTACCCCAGTGCGTGATGTAGCATCTTATTGCTTATTACCTGTATTGTGTTGTCACCCCTATTATCATTGTCTGTGACCTTAGTTATTGTCCAGCACTGTGTAATATGTTAGTGCTATATAAATCCAATAAATAGTAATAACTCCAAGTGAACCTAGGATATTCAGTTTATCTTTCTTGGGGCTTCTTCCAGCCTTCTGTAGTCCTTCAGGTACCCCTCGCTATCCTCCCAGTCTGCTGCATTCCACTGATATGCCCCTCTGAAAGCTTTCTGACTAAGCCCCGTCATGGGCTACTGTGCCCCAGCCTCCAATAGACAAAAGCGTCCCTCACATGCTCAGTTGCAAGTACTGCACAAAGCACTCTTGGCAACGGGGGTGTGATCAAGGTCATGCATGCGCAGTAACCCACAACAGGTCTTAGTTAGACTGCTTTCAGAGGGGCATAGTTGCGGACTGGGAGGACAGCAAGGGACCTTTGGGTAACTTAAGGTTCCCTTTAAATCAGATCGGTGAACTGCATACTTGTTCTGGGTCTGTGGCGTAACCACTTCTAAAGGCTGTTTTCAGGTTATGGACTACAGCAATTTTGATATGTAGCGATGTCGATATGTGATCAGCAATGACTTTATGACTTATTTTGACACCTAAAGTTATATATAATATATAGTGCCTTGCAAAAGTATATTTCAAAGTATTGGCTTTGTATCTATTTTGTTACATTCCAACCTGTACTTTTAATGTTTCTTAATCTTACTTTATGTGATGGATCTGCACAAAATAGTTTAAGTGAAATGAGATAAATATATATAAAAACAAAGGCAAAAAAAAATGGACAAATACGTATGTATTCACCCCCCTTTTCCACGAAGACTCTAAAAAGTCCCGGTTTAACCAGTTACCTTCAAAAGTCACATAATTAGTGAAATTAAGTCTACCTGTGTACGATCTAAAGCCGGGTCTACACGGCACGATGTGTCTTTTCAATCGAGCCGCTGATGCGGCTCGATTGATAAGATCCGACAGGTCCGATCTCACCGTGGCCGATTCCCCGCTCGTTCCCCGCGAGCGAACAATAGCGGGGAAACGAGCGGAAGATAAGCGGGGACGAGGGGGATCGAATCCGACGCGGCGGGTACGCGCGGGGATGCGTCAGAGTCGATCCGTGTAGACCCGGCTTAAGTGTCATGATCTGTCAGTATAAACACACCTTTTCAGAATGGTCCCAGAGGCTTCAACACCACTAAGCAAAAGTCATCATACCATGAAGGAATCAAGGAACCCCCAAACAAGTTGGGGACAAAGTTGCTGAGAAGTACAGGTCCTTCTCAAAAAATTAGCATATTGTGATAAAGTTCATTATTTTTTTTATAATGTACTGATAAACATTAGACTTTCATATATTTTAGATTCATTACACACAACTAAAGTAGTTCAAGCCTTTTATTGTTTTAATATTGATGATTTTGGCATACAGCTCATGAAAACCCAAAATTCCGATCTCAAAAAAATTTGCATATCATGAAAAGGTTCTCTAAACGAGCTATTAACCTAATCATCTGAATCAACTAATTAACTCTAAACACCTGCAAAAGATTCCTGAGGCTTTTAAAAACTCCCAGTCTGGTTCATTACTCAAAATCGCAATCATGTGTAAGACTGCCGACCTGACTGCTGTCCAGAAGTCCATCATTGACACCCTCAAGCAAGAGGGTAAGACACAGAAAGAAATTTCTGAACGAATAGGTTTTTTCCCAGAGTGCTGTATCAAGGCACCTCAGTGGGAAGTCTGTGGGAAGGAAAAAGTGTGGCAAAAAACGCTGCACAACGAGAAGAGATGACCGGACCCTGAGGAAGATTGTGGTGAAGGACCGATTCCAGACTTTGGGGGACCTGCAGAAGCAGAGGACTGAGTCTGGAGTAGAAACATCCAGAGCCACCGTGTGCAGGAAATGGGCTACAGGTGCCGCATTCCCCAGGTCAAGCCACTTTTGAACCAGAAACAGCGGCAGAAGCGCCTGACCTGGGCTACAGAGAAGCAGCACTGGACTGTTGCTCAGTGGTCCAAAGTACTTTTTTCGGATGAACGCAACTTTTGCATGTCATTCGGAAATCAAGGTGCCAGAGTCTGGAGGAAGACTGGGGAGAGGGAAATGCCAAAATGCCTGAAGTCCAGTGTCAAGTACCCACAGTCAGTGATGGTCTGGGGTGCCATGTCAGCTGCTGGTGTTGGTCCACTGTGTTTTATCAAGGGCAGGTTCAATGCAGCCAGGAGATTTTGGAGCACTTCATACTTCCATCTGCTGAAAAGCTTTATGGAGATAAGGATTTCATTTTTCAGCACGACCTGGCACCTGCTCACAGTGCCAAAACCACTGGTAAATGGTTTATTGACCATGGTATTACTGTGCTCAATCGGCCTGCCAACTTTCCTGACCTGAACCCCATAGAGAATCTGTGGGATATTATGAAGAGAAAGTTGAGAGACGCAAGACCCAACACTCTGGATGAGCTTAAGGCCGCTATCGAAGCATCCTGGGCCTCCATAACACCTGAGCAGTGCCACAGGCTGATTGCCTCCATGCCACGCCGCATTGAAGCAGTCATTTCTGCAAAAGGATTCCCGACCAAGTATTGAATGCATAACTGAACATAATTATTTGAAGGTTGACTTTTTTTGTTTTAATAACACTTTTCTTTTATTGGTCGGATGAAATATGCTAATTTTTTGAGATAGGAATTTGGGGTTTTCATGAGCTGTATGCCAATATCGTCAATATTAAAACAATAAAAGGCTTGAACTACTTCAGTTGTGTGTAATGAATCTAAAATATATGAAAGTCTAATGTTTATCAGTACATTACAGAAAATAATGAACTTTATCACAATATGCACATTTTTTTAGAAGGACCTGTAGAAGTCAGGATTGGGTTATAAAAAATATCCAAAGCTTTGAATATTCCCAGAACACCATAGAACATGGTACCACAGCAAACCTGCCAAGTAAAGGCTGACTACCAAAAGGAGTGAGAGGCTGCCCAGAGACCAAAGGTAATCCTAAGGGAGTGGCAGAGTTCCACACCAGAGACTGGAGTATCTGTCCATCGGATCACAGCCATACACTCCACAGAGCTGGGCTTCATGCAAGAGTGGCCAGAAAAAAAGCCATTGCTTAGTGTTAAAAATAAGAAGGCACATTTTGAGTTTGCCAAAAGGCATGTGGACGACTCCCTAATTGTATGGAGAAAAGTGCACGGGTCAGATGAGACTAAATTGAACTTTTCAGCCACCATGAAAAATGCTATGTCTGATGCAAACCCAATACATCCCTTCATTCCAAGAACACCATCGCCACATTGAAACATGGTAGTGGCAGCATCTTGCTGTGGGGATGTTTTTTTGGCAGCAGGGATTGGGGAACTGGTCTAATTTGAGAGAAAGATAGATATAGTGTTAAATACAGGGATATTCTTGAGCAAAACATGTGTCGGTCTGCCAGTGATTTGATACTGGGACAGAGGTTTACCTTCCAGCAGGGCAATGACCCAAGCATATTGATAAAGCAGCACTCCATTGGTTTTTACATTTTTTTTTCCTCCTTGCACTTGAACAATAAAAACATGTTGGTGGTAACTGGGGAATTAGAAGTTGCTATAGAGGGTAATTGGTTATTTTATTGCGTTAGTTTGGTCTTATAAAGTGGGCATGATTGTATTAGATGGGTAAACAGTATTTTGAATAGCCTATCTGTTGCACCTATTTTATTGGAATATGGTGCCCTTATTGCATATCCCAATTTTACATCTTTTGATATATATATATAGAGAGAGAGAGAGAGAGCAAAATACATATGTATATGTATATCTATCTATCTATCTATCTATCTATCTATCTATATATATATATATATATATATATATATATATATATATATATATATATATCCTTTACTGTGTGCCTCTCACTGTAATCCCTATATTGGGCACCCCTGTCTTTTAGTGGTCCCCATCGCCCTCTTATATAGTTTTCCCCCATCCATCCAACATACAGAAATTGCTACTTGTAAGCATGCTGAATAAGTATGAACTTGCCTGTTCATGTGCCAGCGATGATTGCGGTGATCCATGCAGTTGGAGGAATCCGGCAGCAGAAGGGACATGAGAGATCTGCATTAATAGACGTAATGGGGAGGAAAGGGAGCTGATACTTACCCAGCATTGCTTCCTTCCCCTGATCTCAGAGGGGGAAAGGAGGGATCAGACTCTAGGGAGTGCTTCTCTTGTTAGTCCTTAGGCTTAGTTTAGATTGCAAATCGTATTCGCTAAGGGCTGGTTCACACTGGGCGCTTTTGCAGCGCTTTGCTAATTGCCGGCGATCGTCAAAGTGCTGCTGCTAATGTATCCCTATGGATAGATTCACACTGCAGTGTTAGCAATTGCGATCAGTTGCAAATGCGCTGCATGCAGTGTTTTGGGGATGATCACGTTGCTATTCTCGTTGTATTGAACGGGAATCACAAGCGCAAATCACGGTAAAGAAGCTAATTTTTTTTCGTAATTAGCTCTCCAAATGTGAACTAGCCATAAGTGCTTAGCGGTTGCGATTTTGCGATGCCATTTTCAGAGCGAGCAAAAACGCACATTCCATTAAGCTAAATCCCTCTGAAAAATGGTACAAACATCAAGATTTCGATTTTCTAAAAATTGAAATGCTGCTGTGAGAACACCCTCATAGGGTGACACTGCACTAGCAGTCTGCCGATCACTGACACATGGCAAGCCTAGCGCAATCGTGCTCAGTGTCAACGAACCCTTAAAGGGAACTGTGCATCTCAACTACATTTTAGAGAGCTGAACAGAGATTGTATTGCATCCATGGACAACATCTCCCAGCATACATATAGCATGCACACAAATTCCCTGGGAAGTACATATTGTGGTACAGCTGCGCACAGTACGTGGAGAGGAAAAGCATGCCTCAGGTAAGTAAGTACCCTCACACTAACCTTATCTGCTGAACTATTATTGGGGCTTAGAAGAGTGTATACCTCAATTTTACCTTTAACCTTCCTGGCGGTAAGCCCGAGCTGAGCTCGGGCTATGCTGCCGGAAGGCACCGCTCAGGCCCCGCTGGGCCGATTTGCATAATTTTTTTTTTGCTGCACGCAGCTAGCACTTTGCTAGCTGCGTGCAGTGCCTGATCGCCGCCGATCCGTCGCGCCGCAGCCGCCCCCCCCCCCCAGACCCCGTGCGCTGCCTGGCCAATCAGTGCCAGGCAGCTCTATGGGGTGGATCGGAATCCCCTTTGACGTCACGACGTGGGTGACGTCATCCCGCCCCGTCGCCATGGCGACGGGGGAAGCCCTCCAGGAGATCCGCCTGAGGCGATCGGAGAGGCTGGGGGGATGCCGCTGAGCAGCGGCTTTTAACAAAAAAAAATAAAAAAAAAAAAGATTTGCTGCCCCCTGGCGATTTTTTAGCAAACCGCCAGGAGGGTTAACATGTACCAGATTCTAATGGTGAATAGTTATCTGCACCATTGCATGAATGGCTGCAGCTAGGAAAGTCCAGTATATAGCATTACTTCTAATTCTTATTGGCACTTTTTTTTTGTAATTTCTGCTAACAGGTCAAGCCTTATTTGTATATAGAATATGGTCACTCTAACATACATGGTTACTACTCCGCAGCTTGACGGAACAGGTAATGCCTGTCTTTATTGTTTTTATTGTATTTAAAATGAACTTTGTGCCGCTAGACTGAGTCCATTACATTTCAGGTGTGTAATGTGATTGTTAGAGCGATATGAGTATATTGTGGAAGCTGTTTACAATAAAGTGCCTGTAACTGCTGTGAAAAAGATGCGGAGTATGGATTTAGACTGTAGTATGTAGTTAGACTGTAGTATGTTTCACCTCCTTAGTAAAAACCGAATCGGGCTCAGGCAGGAAATCTGCCGCTCTGAGCGGTAACCCTGAGCCTGACTTGGGGGAGCCTCTGGAAGGTATATGCAGAGCCTGTGCGCAGCGGGCATCTGTAACTTGCCTCCTCTGGGATCCAGACCCTGGCAGCCGTTGTTCTTCCAGTCCTCAGAGGCTCTCGATCCCTCTGGTGAGATAGCAATCTCACTATGGGGAAGATCGCCACCAGGTGGACGGAGGAAGAGTTGCAGGGATCCAGGGGAGGTGAGTAATGTGCATGGATGCTGCAGATCAATCTAGCGGCATTATTTTTACCTGCTTTTAGGGTCTAACAGCTTGTGAAAAATTGCACCGCTTTTAGACCCTAAAATACTAAAGTTATCATACCACTAGGGAGGTTAAAAGACACCTGAATTGAGAGTAATGTTAAGGCAGCCACTTTAAACATGCTACATTTATGCTTCTGAATGACACTGACAGTACTAGAACATGCGTGAAGAAATGAATGTGGCTTTGGTCAGTTATGTTATTACACACTCAATTGGGGCAGCATGCTTGTTTAGACCCTGGGTCAGGTAGGTTCTACAGCTCCCTCCAACCCATTGTTGACAAGCAATCTGTGCTGTACATTCCTACCTGACACAGTTGAAAGCTAGGGGGTCACTTCCTAGTACCCAGTCCTGGGTGCTGTCCAGTGGTTTCTTACTGGGGCATAGTCTGCTCTTGCAACCTTTATCATCCACAGGCCAGTACTGTATATTCCTACATCTATGTTCACAGTGCGACTTTACAGAGGCATTTTAACACTGAAAGTCAAACTGCAATATTAAGTTTATGAGAGGTTCAAAGTGCATGTGGTGCAATGCGATCTAAAGGTGTGTACACACGCACTACTGTAATAAACGACGGGTCCGTCAGACCCTCCCGCTGGTCGGGCGTTCTGCCGATAGTAGTGCCAGTGTACATTATGTCAGCAGACTGATAAGGCTGTTGTCTGCTGACAGAATGTACACACGCACTACTATCGGATCTAACGGACCCATTGTTCATTACAGTAGTGCGTGTGTACGAACCTTAATAGACTCCGTTATCCCAGTGGACTCCAGCATTACTGCACAACGTGCGTGTTAACAGTGGCAGTGAAGTATATTTTTCATTGACGCTGTGTGATGCAACGGTTGCATAACATGCAGTGACTTTTTCATTCTGCTGTGTTCCTGTTACAGGGAATGCAACACCGATCCCACGGTGATCATTGCCAAAGTCTGATAAAATTAATGACCAGATCCAAATGGTGTATGGCGTGAATACTGAGACTTGTTATTCTCCATCACTCCTTATTGATGTTTGCACCCTTGTACTACTGTTCATTACTAACCAGGTGAATCAAAATATTTTTACAGTATCAAACCCCATCTTTATATGTTAAAGAAAACTATATTAAACTAGGCTGCAGCAATATGTCGTCCGCCTCCTTACTATGAATGTAGTTTTGCAGAGAAATGGTTAAAGGTGTTCTTTTGCTTACCAGGCCCTAGAGATGTGTGTTGCCAGAAACTTCAATGCTAAGCATGTAACATCTTTATCAGCTGTGCTGGGTTCTATTCACTGCACACCTGGGATCTCCTGATGTTCTGAAAGAAGCTGATTTGATACATTATGTAATTTCCCCCCTCCACAAACAAGTAACTTGATGCAGTTATACTTGGAGATCAACTCTCAACTTATTCCAATGCCTTTCCAAATCGTAAATCACAATATTACTCCATTTTACTGACATGTAATTCTTGGGGCCAAATTATTCCTCTTGTTATTTTGGTTTGGTAGGATTTAGAAATCGGTAATAAGCATTTGCTAGGCAGAAAATTACTTCTTAAATATTTGAATCCGCTATCTACAAATGCACACAGTGTTTTAGCATTTCAACCAATTCAGCTCTTTCAGTTTAGCTAATTTTGTACCAATGAGGACATCTGCAAAATAATCCTGATTCTATAAAGATTTAAAATATAAGACCACTACAATCAAAGTGGCATACACTTACTCCTGATCATATAAGCAGAACATCTTATTTCATCTTCTTATGTAATCCATTTGTAGAGCATGGGTACAGGAAATACTACTGAGGCCTACATGAGGAGGAATGCTTCTAATGCAAGCTGCAAGGAGATGTCTAATTAGGACAACCTCCAGGCATTACTGGCTCATAGGAAAAGCTGATCTACAGTAAATATGCAGGCTGCAGTTCAGCTCCTTGCTCCAAAAACACTTGTTTTCTTGCTGTCATGTTGATCCTCTTCCTTTATATGTTCTGTAGCCAATTAATGACTCCTTTATTGACTTTGGGGGGTAGCACCTCCAAACCTCTCCTGTGGGGATGTCACTGAATGACAAATCATTCAACAAATATAGATTAGATTTAAAAAGTGGGGGAAAACTGCTGCTGGTCTAAAAGTCAGCAACCCTCACTAATGTTTAAAAAAGAAAAAAAATTCTGAGGGTTAATAAAAATTACTCCACCTTCCTGATGCAAAGCTGGCAGCATAGTGGCTGAACCATACTTAACTGCACTGGCAAGGACTTTCTCCTAAATGTTTAGCGTTTCTCACGTCTGCTCTAACTCACACCTTTAACATCATAGGCCTACGACAATAAGAAATGGAAGGCAAACACAGGATACTTGGAGGACCAACACAGCACAGAGAGGGTAACTATGGTACAGCTCAGAGATGGGTTAAAGCAAACAAGACCCAGTTAAGCTAGCTGCTCTGGCCTCTTTTCCGTGAGTATAACTGCAGGGAGGGGCTTAGTGGAGATGGCCCCTGGACACTCACCAGGCCTCAGACACTCGCCATGTTGGTGATCCAGCTCTGCAGCTGCTCCACTGACAAATCTACAAAGGGGAATGGGAAGAGAGTAGCAGGATACAATATAATGAGATACTATAGGGGTAGCACAGGGGGAGAATGATAGAAGTGCAGCAGCACTTAGGCTCCCTGCACACTGCAAATCCGTTTTCTGATTCCGATTTTCCCTGAATATATTCAACAGAAAAACTAATAAAAAAATGCAGCATGCAGTAAAGATTAAAAACCGTATGTAAAAACCGATTAAAAAACGGAATCTGAATCGGAATCGCATGCAGTGTGCAGGGAGCCTTAAAGAGGAGACAAGTAGGAATAAGGCTGTAACATAATGTGGAAAAAGTGATGAGCTGTGAATACTTTCTGGATGCACTGTATGTGAACATAGGGGTCAGCGAGAAACAGAGTGGAGAGTGTGTGTGTGGGGGGGGGGGGGGGGGAGTGTTAAGGTACAGGAAATGCTGACTGCAGTTGGTTGCTAAGGAGACTGGAAATTCTGTCCACAACTGGTTACTAAAGGGGTTAATACTGCCCTCAATTGGCTATTAAGGGGGGGGGGCAATATTGGCCGAAAATGATTACTGGGGAGAGCAATACTGGATGCAATTACTAAGGCGTGGAAGGTATAGTAGCCACACTGATTACTAAGGGCCTAGAGGATTCTGGCCACGCTGATTACTATGGAAGAGGAAGGTGGTAGATACTGGCCATACAGATTCCTGGGTACCTACCTGCAGTCATTAACTTTCCTGGGCCAACTTATTCTTGAGTCTTAAAAAAAATCCAGCTTCAGAGGGTCACATATTTGGGCTTGACTTATTCATGAGGTTGACTTATATCTAAGGATATACAGTAAGTACACCCAACTGATTACATCTCTGTGGTGGCTCCATCCACCAGCAGTATAGCTCATATTAAAGGCACAGTTTTAAATGTTTTTTGTTAGATCTGTCGTTGATTAGAATAACCAGAAATACATAAAATCTAAATATGAAATTAGAAGCATGTATTTATACACCTATCGCTGAGAACATTTAGCTTTGCAAGAAATGTAATAAGTCAAAACGTTCTTGGCTAGATCAACCCATCTAAAAAGTGAAAAGAGAGAGAGCACACATAATATGTATTTGTAGTAGCTAGGATAGAAGTGAATTTATACCTCTACATGACAAATGTACTCATTCTGCACCCTTAGTGACGCTATGGCAGCATTTTAGTGTTTTTTATATTGTCTTTATTATTGTTCTTGTCTTGGAATCTTCCTTGTGATGTGTCCATCTGGTGTGTACCAATAAACCTAAAATTCTGTTTTACTGCTTTACAGTTTTGTTAGATAATTGACTGGTTTACCTCTCTACCTTTGACCTAAAATTCTGTTTTACTGCTTTACAGTTTTGTTAGATAATTGACTGGTTTACCTCTCTACCTTTGACATAAGAGACCGGGCTCAAATTCTGACTAGAGCCAGTGCCTAACCAGTAAGAAGTCCTTGGGCAAGACTCCCTGATGCTCCAGAATGTACTTTGAGCACTCTATAAGTGGCTGCAGTTCTTTAAGTAGTGTAGTTGTTCAAATCTGGATTACACATGCAACACACTTCAGAACCTAAGGTAATGGAGAGGAGCAGGGTCCACGCCGCACTTCATGAGACATTGGCCTCAATTCACTAATGGTGATAAGGCAAGAGAAAACTTAGCACCACAATCGATCTTGCATTATTAAGGTGTAGAGATACGTTTTTACAGTTAGAGAGTTATCTTATCACTTCAGTACTTAGGTTACCTCCTCTGTAGTTATTTTCACATGCAGTTAATTAACAGCCTGTCTTTAACTTTAGAATTCTGTAGTTACTTTATGGATTGAAACATTAACTTTAGAGATCTATCCTTAACTTAAAGTCAGAAGTTTAGGTTTGCCTGCGGTAAATTGTTTAGTGAACACTACATGCAATAATACCATGGTGATGACACTAGAAATAACTCAGAAACGTCATTAAAGACAGGAGATAAGCTTAGTGAATTTAGACCATTGTTACTTCCTCCTCCTGGTTTAGGAGGAAGCATTGATATCATGTAATGCGTGGCATGGACTGCAACCACGTGACCTGCTCCTCTCTGAGTGTGTGTTTTGCGTGGTGGGCACATGGATCCAAACAGCAGCACTACTCTTGAGTGCGACGATAAAAACACTATACAAAAGTTTACAATTCATCACTGTAAGTGATGAGAACGCCAGCGCATACCACTAAGGCTGCATCTGAAATGGCCACCAGCTCAGTGTGCAGCACCTAAATAGATTTTCTGCACACTTCGCATTCAATTCGGATTCAAATCATATGCGAATCTGCTACTACTTATTATGCAAACAGGAAACTCAGGAGGAGGGGCTGGGAGCAGCTAACCTGATAGTTACATAGTTACAAAGTGGATGCAGTGCATGCATTTTTCAGTCTGACAGAGGCGGTGTATGCCTGTGCGATTAACCATTCAATTGCAGCATGTGTTTAGGGATGCGCAGCCTTCCCCCCCACCTTTTCTTAACTTTGTAACTATGTAACGATCAGGTTAGCTGCTCCCTGCCCCTCCTCCTGAGTTTCCTGTTTGCATAATAAGTAGTAGCAGATTTGCATATGATTTGCATCTGAATTGAATGCGAAGTGTGCAGAAAATCTTTTTAGGTGCTACACACTGAGCTGGTGGCCATTTCAGATGCAGCCTTAGTGGTATGCGCTGGCGTTCTCCTCGCTGTTCAACAAAATGTAAGTTACACATTTTTTTTGCTTAGCTGCTCCCAAGGTTTTACATTTAGGTTAGGTCACTTGCCCAGAGGTTTGCCTCACCGTGGCGCAAGTGTCTAGTATAATATACTTTGCATGCAAACCATATTGGAAGCTAAAGTTCCTCCTAGCTTAATAAATGTTAGCACTTGTCTTGGATGCAGGGCATGCATTTTTCAGTCTGACAGAGGCGGTGTATGCCTGTGCGATTAACCATTCAATTGCAGCATGTGTTTAGGGATGCGCAGCCTTTCCCCCCACCTTTTCTTAAATCACTAAGTATTTTACCCAAAAAGCTACACAGTGACGCACAGTGCCCTTCCTGGACGCCGTTCAAGACTAATAGCTCAACATACATATTTACTTGGAAGCTACATATCAAAACACCTTATTGCAATTTAGTGGATTCCATCCCAAACACCAATGTAAATCTTTATGCAAATCACAGCTTCTCATAATCAAGTGCGTTGTTGATGATGCTGCAGTTTGTCAAAGGAGGTTAGAAGAATCGTCCCAAAATTTTATACAGAATGACCAATGTATTCTTATAAAATTTGTTTTGAACTTTCCAGATATGTACAATATCTACATATTGTGGATATTTATTTCTAAAGCTGTATCTGCAGAATATGATCCACAGAATCCATTCTAAACTTGTCCTCTCAACTGTTATGTACCCTGTTTTCTATAGCTTCCCAAAGTGATATGTTAAAGACTGTACAAGCGGAAGCTGTCAGAATGGCCGCCCGCTGACGACCCGTCATTTCAAGTAATCACGCGTGTGTACGTAGCTTAAAGAGAAACTCCGACCAAGAATTGAACTTTATCCCAATCAGTAGCTGATACCCACTTTTACATGAGAAAAATAATGATTTTCACAAACAGACCATCAGGGGGCGCTGTATGACTGATTTTGTGCTGAAACCCCTCCCACAAGAGGCTCTGGTACCTTACGGTACTCCTGGCAAACTGCCACAATGTAACAATGTTCAGACAGGAAATAGCTGCTTACAGCTGTCTGTTAAAGCCAGACCAGCTAGCAACAGCTCCTTAATCTGCCCACAGTAACAATGTCACCATGTAATACATGTCAGAATGTGAATCTGGGAGAGGAAAGATTTTACAATGAGCAAACACTGACTAAATCATGTATACATAATTATTGTAAAAATGAAGCACTTTTTTTATTACATTATTTTCACTGGAGTTCCTCTTTAAGGCAAACATAGCATTATTGATTTCAGTCCCACTTGATGCAACATCCATGATAGGAACTGTGACAATGCAGACTTTGTTTCACTAAGTGGGCATAAAAAATCCTGGGTCTGCTGATATGATCTATAAGTCATACATGCACTGGTATAATACAGATTTAATTTTACACATGGCTGATAATATGCTATGCAGTGGAGCAAGTTTGTGTTTGTACAGCATATGAAATACATCCCGAAACAGATATAATTCTATGTGAAGATGCCACATGACTTATTTACAAATTGTTCAGTGACTCATTTTGGAACTGTCAGTGAAAGTAAAGCACATCTGGCTATGATGCTCCACTTGCACAATAAAATATGCCTGTTACCAACAGGAAGATATGTAATAATTTACCATGGGAAATGAATAGAGTGTGAGAGTTTTGGATGCCTTGTGTATTTATACATTGATGGCACTCCTCAGATCTTTAACCACTTCACCACTGAGGGGGTTTACCCCCTGACCACCAGAGCAATTTTCACCTTTCAGCGCTCCTTCCATTCATTCATCTATAACTTTATCATTACTTATCAAAATTAAACGATCTATATCTTGTTTTTTCCACCACCAATTAGGCTTTCTTTAGGTGGGACATTATGCCAAGAATTATTTTATTCTAAATGTGTTTTAATGGGAAAATAGGAAAAATGTGGGAAAAAATTAATTATTTTTTAGTTTTCGGCCATTATAGTTTTTAAATAATGCATGCTACTGTAATTAAAACCCATGAAATGTATTTGCCCTTTTGTCCAGGTTATAAAACCATTTAAATTATGTCCCTATCACAATGTTTGGCGCCAATATTTTATTTGGAAATAAAGGTGCATTTTTTTCAGTTTTGCGTCCATCCCTAATTACAAGCCCATAGTTTATAAAGTAACAGTGTTGTACCCTCCTGACATAAATATTTAAAAAGATCAGTCCCTAAGGTAACTATTTATGTATTTTTTTTATTGTACATTTTTTAAATTTTTTTTTATTACAAAAAAAAAAAAAATTGGGAGTGTGGGAGGTAATGAGTTAATTTTTTGTGTAAAAGTAATTTATTTGTATGTGAAAAATGTGTAGGGTGTAGTTTTACTATTTGGCCACAAGATGGCCACAGTAACTTTTTGCTTTAATGCGACCTCCAAGCGTCCTTCCGGATACTTGGAGGAAGTATAAGGAGGCTGTAAGTGTTTGATTTTTCTCACAATGATCGCGCTGCCCATCGGAGAGCAGCGGATCATTGCGGGGCTAAGATCAACGAACGGGAATGGATTTTCCCGTTCATTGATCTCCGGGCGAGCGGGCGGCGGCGTGTTTACTAGCGGCGGGCGGCGTGTTTACGAGCGGGAGCGCGAACAGCGGCGGGAACGCGGAAAGTACGGATTTCTCCGTCCCTGGGGGTTAAAGGATGGAAAAAGGGACGGAGAAATCCGTACGGGCGGGGGTAAACTGGTTAATATCCTTATTTTATAGAGCAGTGCATATTAAATTAGGTTGCATTTCCCTTGATGTCCAGGAAAACAATGCTTGTATTATTGGCACCCGACAGAAAATAAATTGTGTTGTCTAATCTTTAGTTGGGGAGAATAATTTAAAAATGTACTACCTAGCGAAACAGTAACATACTGAGTGGAGAAATGTGATCAGCCTTTGCGGGCATACTTACAGTGCATCCGGAAAGTATTCATAGCGCATCATTTTTTCCACTTTTATGTTAGTCTCATTCCAAATTGGATTAAATGTATTTTTCTCAGAATTCTATACACAACACCCCATAATGACAACGTGAAAAAAAGTTTCCTTAACGGTTTGGCAAATCTGTTAAAAAAAAAAAAAACAAAAAAAACAAATCACATGTACATAAGTATTCACAGCCTTTGCCCAGTACTTTGTCAATGCACCCTAGGCAGCAATTATAGCCTCTAGTATTTTTGAATATGATTCCACAAGCTTGGCACAGCTATCCTTGGGCAGTTTTACCCATTCCTTTTTGCAGCATTTCCATCAGGGTCGATGGGAAGCGTTGGTGCATCGCCATTTTATGATCACTCCAGAGATGTTCAGTCAGACTCAAGTCTGGGCTCTGGCTGGGCCACTCAAGGACGTTTACAAAGTTGTCCTGAAGCTACTCTTTTGATATATTGGCTTTGTGCTTAGGGTCGTTCTCCTGCTGAAAAATAAACCATCACCCCAGTCGAAGTTCAAGAGCACTCTGGAGCAGGTTTTCATCCAGAATGTTTCTGTGAATTGCTGCAGTCGTCTTTCCCTTTTATTCTAACTAGTCCCCCAGTTCCTGCCCCTGAAAAACATCCCCACAACAGCATGCTGCCACCACCGTTCTTCACTATAGGAATGGTATTGACCTGGTGATGAGCGGTACCTGGTTTCCTCCATACATGACACCTGGTATTCACACCAAACAGTTCAATCTCTATCTCATCAGACCAGAGAATTTTTTTTTCGTCATGGTTTGAGAGTCTTTCAGGTGCCCATTGGCAAACTCCAAATGTTCTGCAATGTGCTTTTTACTTAAGAGTGACTTTTGTCTGGGCACTCTGCCACTTATGTAGATAGAAAGGACCATAAACAGTTCATGCAAAGTCTTATGGTACAAAAATATCAAAAAAGCTTTATTGACACAGATACATACAAAGGTTCCATAAAATCTCTGTAAGAAGCTCCTTATGGATATACAGAATCTTCCAAAACAGGCATATAACAGCCAAAAAATCTAGTGTAGACTTAGTGCAATACAAATGAGGCCTCATTTGTATTGCACTAAGTCTACACTAGCTTTTTTGGCTGTTATATGCCTGTTTATGGTCCTTTCTATCTACATAAGTGAATAGTGGGTGAAGTGGATGACCCTAAAAGGTTTTTTTCTCCTTTCCCTATATAATGAAAAAGGATTCTACTCACAATTATACTACTACTGGGCACTCTGCCATACAGACCAGATGGGTGGATTGCTGCAGAGATGGTTATTCTTCTGAAAGGTTCTCCTCTCTCCATAGTGGACATCTGGAGCTCCAACAGACTGATCATCGGGCTCTTGGTAACCTCCCTGACTAAGGCCTTTCTTCCCCAATCGCTTAGTTTAGATAACTGGTCAGCTCTAGCCTCTAGGAAGAGCCCGGGTGGTTTTGAACTTCTTCCACTTACCGATTATGGAGGCCAATGTGCTCATTGGGACCTTCAGAGCTGCAGAAATGTTTTTCTTCCCCAGATTTGTGACTCAGGACAATCTCTTGGAGGTCTGCAGACAATTCCTTTGACTTCATGCTTGGTTTGTGCTGTGACATGACGGTCAACTGTGGGAGCAGAAATAGACAGGTGTGTGCATTTCCAAATCATGTTCAATCAACTGAATTTACCACAAGTGGACTCCAATTAAACTGCAAAAACATCTCAAGTATGTTCAGGGGAAACAGGATGCACCTAAGCTCAATTTTGAGCTCCATGGCAAAGGCTGTAAATACTTATGTCCATGTGCTTTCTCAGTTTTTCATTTTTAATAAATTTGCCAAAACCTCAAGTAACCTTTTTCTTGTTGTCATTATGTGATGTTGTGTGTAGAATTCTGAGGAAAAAATGAATTTAACCCATTTTGGAATAAAACAGTAACAGAAAAAAATGGTATGTACTGTATTTTGTACCAGTGTAGAGCCCGCATGGGAGACCAGCTGTAAGAACAGGGCATACGTCAGTGACTAGAGGGGGTATGTTTATTCCAGTAACCACATTCATTTTACTATAGACAAGAGCAGTGGGAAGTTAAACTATGTGAAAAAACTTCCACATTCTGCTTCACCAAACCAAATATTTTGAAAAAAATGTAACTATGCTCAGCCATAAAGATCGGAGAGACCTTTAGTTTTGTATGTCGAGTTTAATTATTAACTCGACTTTAGTATAAATTCTGTATGTTTGTCATCACTGCACAAACAATTTAGTAGTTGAATGCTCGTAAAAATGATCTTTTGTTTTTAGACTTACAGCTCCTATAACTTTTTTTTTTAGGAACTTGTTAAAAACCATGGCAACTCTATATGACTGTGTTAAAGACCCCCAGAATTCTCTCTCTGTCTTATTAGTTCGCACAAAGCAGGACATAAAATTATTTGCATTCCTTCAACCCCATTGTTTTGCAGGGTTTATGGCAATTATGCATTTATTTCAGAGGGTGGCGGGAACCTACACTTTTGCAGAGATATGTGTATGCAGAGATGCTAGGTATTGTGACCAATCACTCCTATTACACGCACAACTGACACAGATAAGCAAGGACGTTTTAACAATGAAACACACAGAGCTACTAAGCAGTGACCGAGAAAAGCAGAGAAATGAAAACATTTTCTAAAAATACCTGAATTGTATTGAGGGTATCTGATTTTTCTTTCACGAAACTGGAGCTACATTTGTAAAGTGGTACCTCTTGATGCTATCAGCAAAGATCTTAATTTGTGATTATGGTCAGTAACTGGCTTTCAGCAGTAACCCATCTTTACTTGGTGACAGCTGAATTCCTCTGACTGACTGCTATTAATTGTACACAACTGTGCTATTTTAAGTGGCCATTAAATGAAAAAAAAAAGCTTAAATAGGATCAGTAATTTAAAAAAATCCCTCTGGTGGATACTTACCCGTCCTCCTCTATCCCTTCATTAGCCTGCCTGGGTCCCCCGAAGTGGGACGAGGTAAATATTTACCTACCATGATCCTGCGCAGGCGCACTAGTCGCTCTTCCTTTGGGTTAAAGTGGAAATAGCCGCGAGTCCTGCTGTACCTGCTATTTCCGCCTAGCCCGAACTAAGAACTGCTACTGCGCCTGCACTGGATCCTGGAGAGGTGAATAAATCCTCTCTTGTCAGGCTTGTCGGGGGAGGATTCGGGGGAGCCAGCACTGGATTGCCTGCAGATGCAGGGGACGGGGAAGCCTCATTGGGACCCTGAAGCTTCCCCCTCCCGAGGTAAGCTTCCACCAGAGTGTTTTTTGTTTTTTATACAAAATCTCTTTAAAGCAAACCTAAAATTAAGTCACAATAAACATACACATGTCATACTTACCTCCCATGTAGTCTACTTCTCAATCTCTTTCCTCTCCTGCGTCCTTTGCTTGCTGTGATCAATGTAAGTCTCTGCCTTCCATTTTGAAACTGGCCATTGCCCCATAAAAGCTTCCTGGTCAGTGTTTTCCTACTTTTTATTAACCATACAGTTAATATATTTGCTTTTTGCGCAAAAGTAATATTGTGTGTTTACAAATTACAAGTTCCCAAAGTACAGTTTATCTGCTCAGAAAGCTTCCATTACATTTTATTCAGGCTGCTTTTTATTATATATTAAAATCTTCTAGTGAGCTATTCTGAATTGGGTATATGATTTAAGCACAGAGAGTTCATTTTCAGTTGTTACAAACAATGTAAACAAAAGATATTGTTCTCGCCACTTCAGATCAGATCCTAAGCTGAAGGGGCTTTCCATGGCAGGACAAAGTGCTGTGTTTAACTGTTGGAATGCTGTTCTGCTACAATTTTTGTTTGTGATAGTAGGTTTAATGCTGGGAACACACAATGCAATTTACCATCCGATCGATGGGTGATTGGACAGGAAGTTGCAACTTGTGTAAATGTCCAAACTGCTCCCGATCGATAAAGGGATCAATTTCTGATGATACATTCGTAAAATCAATCCTTTTCTTGATCAGAAACATATCGGAACATGTCGGAAATCATTTCCTGATTCCCGCCGATCAGGTGGGAAATTGCATTGTGTGTTCCCAGCATAAGGCTATAAGGAATCTTTTAGAACAAAGAGGAAATGCTGAGTTTTAGTCCACTTTAAACTGTAATATCACCGATTTGAGCCATTGGGAAACATGGACATTACCTTGCTCATCAGTTGTCCTTTCAGTTATAACTGACAGCACTGATAAATAACTGACAGCAACTGTTATATTTCTGTTCTCATCAGAAATGGAATCATTGTAAGAAAAAAATGGTGCGCTTCTGAGAGGAGCCGATAGAGAAGTATGTATGTAATATTCATTTTCAGTTACATTCACTTAAATGACATATGCATATACGATAGTATCCCAACTATGTACTCTATGACCTGATTTTTCTGATTTTTGGCTGTACACTTTTGTAATTTAGAGCTAATAATTCCAGACTCTCTGGTTGCTCTTTCTCTTCCTGATACCTAATAAGAGGTCAAAAACATTTTATGTAACTTCAGCCTAATGGGAAGTGGAAAGGAAAATAAACCTACCAGGTCATTACTTACGCTAAGGAACAAAATTATTGTAAAAAGCAGGAATGGACCTAGATTCTTTACACTTCAAAAAGCAATCAGGGTATTGGATTCCTGTTAAGTCAAAATCAGAATTAGTGCTACGGATACACATGTTTATCTTATAGTGCTTTACTTCACTTCAGACTTGCTTTGAACTGATGCTAGGAAAGAAGTTTACTTCACAACTAAAGATTATCAATCTTTCCGACTTGCTTGCAAATTCTTCCTTCCTAGGTACAGTATGTGAGAAATATACAAGTACCCTTATTCAATTCAGTTTCTCCTCAATTTTCACCTAGGAATTAAATGTTTATCTTGTGTAAAATAACTTCCACTATGCATTTAAAAAAGTAGTAAAAACTAGGTGCAAAAGTACTGTCAAAATTATTCTGAGCATTTTATTTCTTGCTGGTGGAAAAAAAGGTATGACAATATCCTATCAGAAAAAAACTTAGGAGAAAAAAAAATGAATATGATCAGGGCCCATATGCAATTAACTTTTTATCCTGATTTTTCTCCTAGGAGACCACGTTTCATCTTCAATTTAAATAACTTTTTAGCACTCTGCACGTGTCTCAGCTCAGAAGCAGTGAGAGAGCTGAGACGCACTGCCACTGCCCATGGAAATGCAAGAAGGATTCTCTCATGGATGTGCCATGACCTGGAAGTACTTCCAGGGTCGCAGCCATTTTGAATTCAGAAGGCACAATTTTTGACCAGACCTGGAGGATGAACAGAGCCATTGAGAGCAGGGCATATTAAGCTGTGAGGCGTTCTGGTGCCAATATTATTATTTTTTTTAAATTCCGCCTTTCTCTAACACAGAAGACCAGGGTTCGAATCTCGGCTCTTCCTGTTAAGTAAGCTAGCACCTATTCAGTAAGGAGACCTTGGGAAAGACTCCATGCTACTGCCAACTGAACGCTCCCTAGTGGCTGCAGCTCTGGTGCTTTGAGTCCACCAGGAGAAAGGCTTTCTATACATGTTCTGTGTCTTGTGAGATTTCATAGATCTCTTCAGTCAAATAGCTCCAATATGAGATACTGGGGTCATTTTATGGCAGTTACATTTAACCACTTAAGCCCAACTGGACGAGATTTCTCATCCAGTTGGGCTGCGCGCACTCCCGCGGGTCGCGCGCCCCCCGTGCGCGCCCCCGCTGCTGGCCGCTAGCCCACCGATCAGTGAAAGGGATTATAAATCCCTTTCGCTGATCGGACCCCCCCGGAGAAAAGCCGACAGCGTCTCTTAAGACGCTGCGGCTTTTCTGAGCTCTGGTCTCCTTTCTTCTGCCTGGGAGCGAGATCGATCGCTCCCAGGACTTTTTGATTCTGGCCATCTTGTGGCCAAATAGCAAATTACACCTTAAAAAAAAAAAGTTTTAAGAATAAACCTATAAATATATAAAAAAAAAACCCTGTTTACCTCCCACACCAAAAAATACCCACATACAAGTTTAAATAAAATAAAAAAATTACAATAATAAAAAAAAAAAAAAAAACATAAATAGTTACCTAAGGGTCTGAACTTTTTAAATATTCATGTCAAAGGAGTATATCAATATGATTTAATAAATTATGGGCTTCTAAACAGTGATGGACGCAAAACGGAAAAAATGCACCTTTATTTCCAAATAAAATATTGTCGCCATACATTGTGATAGGGACATAATTTTATCGGTGAAATACCCGGGGCATATGGGCAAATACAATACGTGAGTTTTAATTATGGAGGCATGTATTATTTTAAAACTATAATGGCTGAAAACTGAGAAATAATGAATTTTTTCCATTTTTTTCTTATTCTTCCTGTTAAAATGCATTTACAGTAAAGTGGCTCTTAGCAAAATATACCACCCACAGAAAGCCTAATTGGTGGCGGAAAAAACAAGATATAGATCAATTAATTGTGATGAGTAGTGATAAAGTTATTGGCAAATGAATGGGGGGTGAAAGTTGCTCGGATGTAAAAAAAATTTCAACCCTTCGGGCTTAAGTGGTTAAAGGGGGTCATTAACACGTTTTGGGCTGGAATAACGAACTTACCCCTCTTCCCCAAAACTTGTCAATCCCCAGCACAAAGGTGTGCATTCCTCTTTTTCTGAAATCCATTCCTAAATCATGCCCTACAAAAGACAACCAACTGATATTATTTAATATTCTTCTTTGCTGTTACAGTACAATTGCAAAAAAAAAACAAAAAACTGCAATGGGTAATTCAAAATGATTACGGAAAGGGCTGAGATAGTTTCAAACATTACTTTAATTAATAGGTAAGCCTCAAGTCAGTGTATAGGAACATCAATAGTATAGCTTGCTTTCATCTGTGATTAACTACTTTAAAGGTGTTGTGTGGCTTCCTTCCAATTCCCATGCTAAAAAGACATTTTCCATAAAATAAATAATTTAAACCTATTTTTTTTTTTAAATCAGGTGTCAAACACTTAACATTTCACAGCTACAGAGATTTAAATTAACACCACAGTTGCAAATATATGTTGATTGGCACTATTATAATTAATATATAGCTCATTATATTCTTCAGGAATCTGCAAAATACTTAATTAGAGAAAAGAGTGCATGTGTTGGTTATTTGAAGCAGGGGAATTTCTTGCATCCATCTGCATTTTGCATTGCACCTAAGGTGTGAATATTTATGGCTGGCACAACATTTTTTAAATTCAGGCTTTAAAATATTACCATGAGAACAGACTTTCCTTATTGCAGGCATTTGTGTATTTATGAGTCATTTTGAGGCTTGCGCTTCCAGTGCGCGCTCAGTATGGTGTTAAGGCCATCATTTTAATTACATTTGTAATGCTTGTTATAGCAGATTATACCAAAACAAATTCAGTGTTGTAAAAGCACATAGCTGTACAGCAAATATCACCTGTTTAACCAAGGGCAAATTGAGGCATTATGAACGCCAAATGAAATAATACTAGAGGATGGTTTAACAACTAGGATTCATTACAGAAATAGCTTGTCCTTGTAAGTATCAACCTTCCCGCAGATGAATAGCACTCACTTCAAACTTGATTTAACTTTTATTCACTGCTTGTTCTGTCAAGCCATCACATCTTGCTTTTTTGAAACCATACTGACCAAATAAATGTCTAACTTGTTTGGCACTCAGTGAAGCAGGAGTTATGCATACATTTTAATACAAAAATGCCTTAATAAAAATTCACAGCTTACACATCCTTGGCTGATCTGATTTTTAATTCACAAAGCCTACCCATCTGAACACAAAAGTTTTTACCACTTGACAAGTGCTGACTACTAAACTGGCCCATAACTTTTACCCTCATTAGTATGTTGTTTCTGTTGATAGGACTTTCACTTAAAGTGTACCTGAAGCAATATGTAACATGATGAGTTAAACATGTGTATGTACAGTACAAAACATATTAATAACCAGGTTCTTTTACTTGTTTGATTTTGCTGGAAGTGACAGCTTCTGTCTTGTTGGTACCTTGTCAGGAATACAGAAAACATCACTGATAAGCAAATTACATCCATAAAAGTTCTCCTGGCAGAATACAACTTCTGAGTGTAGGGTGAGATAAAACATGAACTATTGACCTTTTTCTAACTCTGGGGCACTTAATAGGTTACCGCTGGTTAGAGACAGTAAAACATTCAACCTACTTTATAATAGTTTAACTACTTGCCGACCGCGTCACGCCAATGGGCGAGACCGTGGCGGCAGCCCCAACACCGTGTAACGCCAATCGGCGTAAGGCCCTTGGGGCTCTCAGGGCAGGAGATTGCGCGCAGGCTGCATGCGCATCTCCTGTTGGTAGGCGATCGCCGCTCTGGAGACTGTTAGACGGCGTAACCGCCATTTTTTTACCCTGTACAGCCCTGTGATCTGCAGCAGCGCTGTGCTGGGGACAGCCATGTGACACGGCTGTCCCCCTGGGACACTAGAGAGCGATCAGAAGCCTATGACCGCCGATCGCCAGGGTTGACTAGCTGCCGGGAGGGATATTTATAAAATAAAAAATAGACACTAGGGGGGTGATCAGACCCCACCAACAGAGAGCTCTGTTTGTGGGGAGAAAAGGGGGGGGGGGGGGGCAGGAATCACTTGTGTGCTGTGTTGTGTGGCCCTGCAGCTTGGCATTAAAGCTGAGGTGGCCTATTTTGTGAAAATTGGCCTTGTCTTTAGGGGGGTTTAAGCCCGTTGTCCTTAGGAGGTTAAATATAAAAGAAACTCATGGGATACATAAAGTCATTTTTAGGAGTAGGAGGATAAATATAATTGTTTATCTCATCATTTTATTTTCACCTTGGGTTCATTTTAAAGGACAACTGTAGTGAGATGTATGTGGGGTCTGCCATATTTATTTCCTGTTAAACAATACCAGTTGCCTGGTAGCCTTGCTGATCTATCTGGCTGCAGTAGTGACTGAATTGCACCAGAAACAAGCATGCAGCTAATCTTGTCAGATATGTCAATAATTTCAGAAACACCTGATATGCTTATTCAGGGTCTATGGCTAAAAGTATTAGAGGCAGAGGATCAGCCCCTGTCACTTCCACCCATCAATCAGCCCCTAACCTGCCCCTTGCGGGCAATCTGATCACCAACCCACACCATCAGATCGCCCGCAAACCCGCCGTCAGACAACCTCCCAAGTGCATTGTTTACATCTGTTCTCTCCTCTAAACACCCACTAATTACCCATCAATCACCCCCTGTCACCACCTTTCACTGCTACCCATCAGATCAGACCCCTATCTGCCCCTAGGGCCCCCAATCACCCGCCCACACCCTCAGAACGCCCTCAGACCCCAGCCCTGATTACCTTGCCAGTGCATTGCTTGCATCTATTCCCCCCTCTAATCACACCTTGAGACACCCATCAATCACCTCCTGTCACCTCCTAGCACACCTACTCTTCAGATCACGCCCTAATTTGCCCCGTGTGGGCTCATGATCACTCGGCCAAACCCTCAGATCCCCCTCAGACCCCCTTCCGATTACCTCCCCAGTGCATTAATTGCATCTATTTTCCCCTCTAACCACCCCCTGAGACACCCATCAATCACCTCCTGTCATCCCCCTAGCACTCCTATCCATCAGATCAGGCCCAATACAACCTGTCATCTAAGAGGCCACCCTGCTTATGACCGGTTCCACAAAATTCGCCCCCTCATAGACCACCTGTCCTCAAAATTTGCAGATGCTTATACCCCTAAACAGTCATTTTGAGGCATTTGGTTTCCAGACTACTCCTCTCGGTTTTGGGCCCCTAAAATGCCAGGGCAGTATAGGAACCCCACAAGTGACCCCATTTTAGAAAAAAAAGACACCCCAAGGTATTCCGTGTATGACGAGTTCATAGAAGATTTTCTTTTTTTTCAAGTTAGCGGTATATGTAAAAATACACCACAAAACACATTATACTACTTCTCCTGAGTACGGCGGTACCACGTGTGGCGCTTTTTTGCACCCTAACTGTGCTAAGGGGCCTAAAGTCCAATAAGTACCTTTAGGATTTCACAGGTCATTTTGAGAAATTTGGTTTCAAGACTACTCCTCACGGTTTAGGGCCCCTAAAATGCCAGGGCGGTATAGGAACCCCAAAAGTGACCCCATTTTAGGAAGAAGACACCCCAAGGTATTCCGTTAGGGGTATGGTGAGTTCATAGAAGATTTTATTTTTTGTCACAAGTTAGCGGAAATTGATTTTTATTGGTCAATTTCCGCTAACTTGTGACAAAAAAAAATCTTCTATGAACTCACCATACTCCTAAAAAATTACCTTGTGGAGTTGTCTTTCTAAAATGAGGTCACTTGTGGGGTTCCTAAACTGCCCTGGCATTTTAGGGGCCCTAAACCGTGAGGCGTAGTCTTGAAACCAAATGTCTCAAAACGACCTGTGAAATCCTAAAGGTACTCATTGGACTTTGGGCCCTTTAGCGCAGTTAGGGTGCAAAAAAATGCCACACATGTGGTATCGCTGTACTCAGGAGAAGTAGTATAATGTGTTTTGGGGTGTATTTTTACACATACCCATGCTGGGTAGGAGAAATCTCTCTGTAAATGAACAATTGTGTGTAAAAAAAATTGTCATTTACAGAGATATTTCTCCCACCCAGCATGGGTATGTGTAAAAATACACCCCAAAACACATTATACTACTTCTCCTGAGTACGGCAATACCACATGTGTGGCACTTTTTTGCAGCCTAACTGCGCTAAGGTTCCCAAAGTCCAATGAGCACCTTTAGGCTTTACAGGGGTGCTTACAATTTAGCACCCCCAAAATGCCAGGACAGTAAACACACCCCACAAATGACCCCATTTTGGAAAGTAGACACTTCAAGGTATTCAGAGCGAGGCATGGTGAGTCCGTGGCAGATTTCATTTTTTTTTGTCACAAGTTAGCAGAAATGGAAACTTTTTTTTTTTTTGTCTCAAAGTGTCATTTTCCGCTAATTGTGACAAAAAATAAAATCTTCTATGAACTCACCATGCCTCTCAGTGAATACTTTGGGATGTCTTCTTTCCAAAATGGGGTAATTTGGGGGGTATTTATACTATCCTGGAATTTTAGCTTCTCATGAAACATGACAGGTGGTCAGAAAAGTCGGAGATGCTTCAAAATAGGAAAATTCACTTTTTGCACCATAGTTTGTAAACGCTATAACTTTTACCCAAACCAAAAAATATACACTGAATGTGTTTTTTTTTAATCAAAGACATGTAGCGCAATAAATTTGGACAAAAATGTATACAGAAATTTTACTTTATTTGACAAATTTTATCACAGAAAGTAAAAAAAAAATCATTTTTTTGACAAAATTCATGTCTTTTTTGATGAATATAATGAAAAGTAAAACTCGCAGCAGCAATCAAATAGCACCAAAAGAAAGCTGTATTAGTGACAAGAAAAGGAGGGAAAATTCATTTAGATAGTAGGTTGTATAACCGAGCAATAAACCGTGAAAGCTGCAGTGGTCTGAATGGAAAAAAAAGGCTCTGGTCCTTAAAGTGAACCAGAGACGAAGCACCCTCATGTATTTTACCATAGAAATCAGTGGGAACATTAGAGAAAACATCTGCCCTGCTCCCTGTTTCATCCTCACTGCTAAAAGTGTCTGTTATCTAGCTGAGATAAGAATCCCGGAGTGAGCATTGAGTCTGGCTTTGCTATAATGACTCAGCTATAATGATTCCTGAGCACAGCCAGCAGGGGGCAGGCTTGGACTTGAAAAGACACCAAAGACCAAAGTCTCAGCTATAATCATTCTGTAGCAAAGCTAGACCGACTGCTTAGTCGGGATTCTTATCAGAGGTGATAACAGGAAAATTAAACAGAGAACAATGAAACAAAGAGCAGATTAGGTGTTTACTGTCATGTTCCCACTGATTTATAAGATAAAATACATGAGGGTGCTTCATCTCTGGTTCTCTTTAAGAGGTAGAAAGACTGTGGTCCTCAAGTGGTTAAGTTAAGCAGTAGACATATACTCTAGTACTGCACCAAAGCTTCTATTTCTGGTGCCTTTTCCTGCCTATATGATTGCCATATACCAACAACTAACTATTACAACTAACCCAGAGGCTGTGTTTTTTATTTTACTTGTGAATGAGCTTGAAGAAGTCTTATCCTATGTAGGCCTGGATTCAACCTACTATCCCTAACTAACCACACTATGCCAAGCCAACTCTCTAGTGCCTCCCCACTATTACTGCGTCCTATCAATGTACAGGGTGGGCCATTTATATGGATACACTTTAATAAAATGGGAATGGTTGGTGATATTAACTTCCTGTTTGTGGCACATTAATATATGTGAGGGGGGAAACTTTTCAACATGGTGGGTGACCATGGGGGCCATTTTGAATCCAAATTTTATTTTTTCAATAGGAAGAGGGTCATGTGACACATCAAACTTATTGGGAATTTCACAAGAAAAACAATAGTGTGCTTAGTTTTAACATAACTTTATTCATTCATGAGATATTTACAAGTTTCTCTTTGTTTACAGCCATTGACATGTCACCAAGATTAACACGTGAGGAGCGAATAGAAATTGTGTTGTCTGGTGAACGCAGCAACCGGGTCATTGCAGCAGATTTCAATGCAAGACACCCTACAAGACCACCCATCTCCCATGCTACAGTTAGCAAACTGCTTGCTAAGTTTCGTGAAACTGGTTCAGTGTTGGATTTGCCAAAAAGTGGACGCATGAAATCTGTCACTAATGAAGAAACATCAGTGGCCGTCCTAGCTTCATTCAGCAAGAGCCCAAAGCGTAGCACTCGCCGCATGTCACTGGAGAGTGGCATTAGTCGAACATCCCTTCAGTGGATATTAGCTGCTCACAAATGGCACCCTTACAAACTCCAGCTACTGCAGCATCTCAACGAGGATGACCAAGATCGGCGCACTGAATTTGCATAATTGACAAAACAAAAATTGGAACAGGACCCTTAGTTTATGCAGAAGATTTTGTTCAGTGACGAGGAAAACTTTTATGTGAATGGTGAAGTTAACAAACAAAACCACCGCTATTGGTCTGACACTAACCCACATTGGATAGATCCCTCCAAGACTGTTGGAACAAAAAAATTGATGCTATGGTGTGGTATATGGGGTACAAAGATAGTGGGGCCATTCTTCATCAATGGAGACCTCAAGGCCACTGGATATGCAAAATTGCTACATGATGATGTGTTTCCCTCTTTATGCACTGAAGCTGGCACATTCCCTGAGTTTTCCCAGCAAGATGGTGCACCACCACATTATGGGTGTCAGGTTCGAGCATTCCTAGATGAACAGTTTCCTGGAAAGTGGATTGGTAGTCGTGGGCCAGTTGAATGGCCCCCAAGGTCTCCCGATCTGACCTTAGACTTTTGTCTTTGGGGTCATCTGAAGGCAATTGTCTATGCTGTGAAGATATGACATGTGCAGCACCTGAAACTACGGATACTGGAAGCCTGTACAAGCATTTCTCCTGCGGTGTTGCTATCAGTGTGTGAAGAGTGGGAGAAGAGGGTTGTATTGACAATCCAACACAATGGGCAGCACATTGAACACATTTTATAGGTGGTCAGAAACTTGTAAATAACTCATGAAAGAATAAAGTTACGTTAAAACCAAGCACACCATTGTTTTTCTTGTGAAATTTCCAATAAGTTTGATGTCACATGACCCTCTTCCTATTGAAAAAACAAAAGTTGGATTCAACTTCAAAATGGCCGCCATGGTCACTACCCATCTTGAAAAGTTACCCCCCTCACATATACTAATGTGCCACAAACAGGAAGTTAATATTACCAACCATTCCCATTTTATTAAGGTGTATCCATATAAATGGCCCACCCTGTACAGTAATTGTTATGCTGGAGTTGTTTGTATTCGACTACTGGAGAGAACAGATTACTTTTCGTGTAAATATGCTTGTCTTCCTGACATTCCCACAGACCAGTTTAAATCTCACTGCTGCTTTTGTCTTTACCACTCACCCTGTTTTGTCTTACTTTCTACAGTGTACAGAATTATTTCCTCCAAAAAGCTGTCTCATATGCTTGTTTCTTTATACATTGATACACATGGTATGGTATGTCTTATGTACAGACTTCTAACAGTACCACCTCCAGATTTACTTTGATCAAGATCTTTCAGATACTTAAGTAAATATACTATTGACCTACATAATTCCTTTGGCCCTACTATGTGACCATATACTGGTTAGCTCAGGGGTGGGCAAACTATGGCCCACGGGCTGGATTCAGTACCTCATCTCCTCTTTCACTTCCTTTCTACGCTGTGCTTTGTAACCATGCTCCTGGAAGAACTTTACTTGTTTCCTCCCCTGGGCGGTCCTTGGTCCTTTTCTTCCTCCCTGATGCTCTTTACTGCTAACCAGCTTGTTTTCCCCTCTTCTTAAGGCACATGTAAAAAGTCAGGTCATTCTAACAGGATCATTTGAAAACACTGCAAGTTTAAAAGGGTGCAGCTACCTCCCCTATTGATTTTAGGGGCTGTACAGAAATCTTGGCGCACACAGTATTACACTGGTGCCCGCTATTTATAGCTGCTATTTTCTATGTGTAGCCGCAATTTGTCATTACAAGTTGTAGCCACAATATGATGGCTAAGAATCGGTATAATATAAATATGCTAGTAATGAAGAGGTGACTTTGGAACTTTGTCTATCAACTATTGTCTTCCTGGTCCATACAAATGAGCGTACAATGACTGAAGAAATGTTGAAAATTACTACAGATTAATTTCTTTTTGACAGCTGTCTCATTTGCAGTACACTGAAATCCATGTCATTTTGAGGTCAAAGCTAAACAGACGCTTCTCAAACATCAAATATTTCATGTGTGAGTGAGATAAGTACTCAGTGTCTTTGAACTTTACAGGGCAGTGCTTTGCTGCTACTATCAGTAAGCGCTAGACCTAAATAGGAACTTTCACCAGCCGAGAGAGGACCTGCGGCGAGGGCACAGGACAGCTGCCAGGGGCTGGAGGAAGCCCTGGATAAGTAGATTTTTGTTTAAGTATCTCGGACCTTCCCTTTAAGTTTAAAATTATATTTTAATTAATGATATTATAAAACATAAACTTAATGTAAAACTTTAAGCAGTCGTATGCTGTCAGGGATGGAATAGAAGACCCAAATGCTATAACAAAATATTATATAAAAAAAAAAAATTCACCCGCCTGACATGCCTGATCTACTCTATCTATCACTATCAAAGAAAAACAATATCTATTGGACATTTGAACTCTTCTGATGTGTCAATGTGACCCTGTATTATGATTTGTAATATCTATGGTAATGGGAGATTTCAATACCTAGTATATAGAGCTTTGAAAAGATAAGGGCAATTTATAAAGATGGTGAGAATTTCTACAATGTAACACCTTACAATATTTTGTGTTTGAATACATTTACATAACACAATCTGGTATTGGTATTTTGAAATGTTTATTCACAGAGAGTGAAAATGGAATGAAATTAACATCAAACATGCAAAACCTTTTTCTGCTTTTTGTGTTTTTCAAGGTATATTTTCCATTTCATATTCAGTAAAGGTAAGAAACAGGAAAATTTGACATGGCAGTACAATAATTGGTTGACTCACTAAATTATGTTGTAGTTAAGCTGTACAAATGCTAGATTTTTGGTTGGGATTGCTCAAATTGATGATCTTAGCCAATGTATATTCAGTATGTGTTCATGGCTTGACAGACACTTGACAAAATCAAAAAGAAATGTAGACTTTTGGTTCCGGCACCCACATGGTTGGGAGCAACTGAGAGAGCTCTGCTTTGCCGATAGCCAGACCCAGCGTTATAGCACTACAAACGTTGGGTGAAAAGCTTTTTTTTGTTAGACCACAGGATCATGATACCCCTGAAACCCGAATGGATTGCTATTTGATGCAATCTACAATAAAAAAAATAATGGGAAGCCAGTGGGAGGAGATCAGTGACAAGATGGTGGCTCAGATATGAAGATGTGGCCAGAACCCAGCAAGCAGCACACGTGTCAGAGACTAGGAGACGGAGTATAAAAGATGAAGGCTCAAAGTGGCTGCAGAGCAAGGATTACAAGGTTATCACCAAAGAGGTAGCCACATCACAAAACTGTTCCAGGAACACTCCAACAGACTCAAAGAAGCTGAGAGGAGAGTGATGACACTGGAGATGGAGCTGGAAGCAACTACCAGGCAGATTGATGACAAACCAAAGCAGAGCAAGTTTTTCCATGAAAAGCTGGAGGATCTGGAGGTCATGTTCCAGAGAAATAACCCCTGTCTGAAAAGCTCAAGATGGTGGACCTCCAAGTTTTTTGTGAGCTGACACTGCTGGAGTAGAGGAGGGGGGGGGGGGGTGGATTTGGATAGGGTTTGGGGAAGAGGGGGGGACTTGTTTTCTGTGTAGCCTTGAGCTTGCTGATAGGTATAATGAATTAGGCACAAAAACGTATATTATATTAATGTTGACTTTGTGTAAACATGATCATACCTGTCGATGTTTGTGTGAAAAAATGAGTAAGTCAAAAAAAAAAAGAGGAAGAAGAAATGTAAGTTTTTGTGCAACTAAACACACAGATCTTTTAAACTCTTGTTGAGGAGGTCATAGCCACCAACAAAGTTGAAGACCAGATGTCTGATTACAAAAAGTAGTTATACCTAAATACCTGACTAGTATACTGGTTTCTTCTTTATACTTCTCTATTCTTCTTCTTTCTTTTTCCCTTTTTTTTCCTTTACTTTCTCTTTCTTTCTCTCCTTACTCTCTTACTCTCTCTTACTCCCTTTTCTCTCTTTTCTTCCCTCTTATTCCCTTTCTTTTTTTTATCTCCCATTTGCACGGTTTCTTTCTATCGCACACATGGGACAATGATGCAAACATATGCCCAGAGACACAGGATAATGGCTGCGAAGTCAGTATTTTCCAATCTGGGCTAAGACAAGGCTGATGTCCCCCACCCCATCCTTCCCCCCCAAAAAAGTTATACTGAGAATGTACAGGTATAAAGTTAAACTCCAGTTTGGAAATATATTATTTTTTGGTTCTTAGGCTACTTGCACACCAAGACGTTGCGTTAGGTGCCACGTTAAGGTCGCACAACGTGCACCTAACACAACGTATGGTGCTGCAAGAGCCGACGGTAGAGTGAGCCGCGTTAGGCGGCTCTATTCCGATAAAGTCTCCCAGAGTGGCGCTGATTGGCCGGCGGGACCACATGACGCGGAGCGAGACACTCCGCATCACGTGGTCCTGCCGGCCAATCAGCGGCCGCCAGTGCAGTGAATATTAAGTAGCCATGTGCGCGGCTACTGTAGCTGGCTCTCCCCGCCTCCTCTCCGCCCCCTACTGCGCATGTGTAAACAGTCTAACACGGCTATAGCCGCTCTAACGCCGTAGCATGCTGCACTTTCCGGGCAACGTACAGCGTTACATGTAACGCAACGTGGGCTGTGTGAACAGCCCACTTGAGTTACATTGCTGTGCATAGGGCTAGCGTTACAGGCGCACTAACGTGCGCCTGTAACGTCCCTGTGTGTAAGCAGCCTTAATGATAGTTGATGGCTTTGAGTAATTGCTGGACAAAGCTGAGCTAGGGTCCATCAAAAATCTTACAAGGTTGACAAGCAATATTTGAACTTTATGTCCAGTCTGAAATCTGGACCTAGACCTTCTTGAAGAAAGTCCAGAATATTGTTGACTCAAGATCAAACCTGTGTTCTCCAACATGTAGATTTGGGAAGTTTTATTTTATTTTTTATTGTTTGTTTTTTGGCTTTTTGTAGGGTCTGTATAGTTTGAGTATCTTAAACTGGCTAGACTTATCCCCTAAGGATACATGCTGTACGATTTAATTATGTGGACTCTAATGAAGCAAATGCCCCTGCAGGGTATTTGGCTGTCATAGAATAACTTTCAGAAGACTAGACCAGACTCTGGCTAGAAGGAAATTACTACTGTTGCTGTTTTTATGTTCTTAACCTTCTGAGTGGTAAGCCATAGAAGAAAAGCCATCTGTCCCAAATGAGTTCTTGTATCGAGTTTGAGAGATGAAATAATATTTTAATGTTCACTGCTAGAGAACTATTTATTGGAACACATCCAGGCTCTATATCTGGATAGAGCATGTTATGTGTACCCAGAATACAGCTGACTTTTAGCCAGGACCCAAAGATCTTAGATATGGTTCTTCCACATCTGGGCAAATGAATGAAGTTCAGGTGAATTCAGGAGGACGTGAGAATGGAGAGCTGGCAGTCTCTCAGATGGGTTATTGGTAGAGACAAGGAAAGCAAAAGCTTTGATTGTTCTGCCACCCCATCTTCAGCTTGTTTCATATAATCCAGAATGTGAGAACAGTCTTACTTTTTGTAATTAGTGATTTGCAAACAGCAGTTTGTACAAAATCAAGATCCAGCACTGTAACTTGTCAAGTCTAGAGTGCATAGATCTATATATCTGTCTGGTCTGTATCTGACTTTATGTGGTATATGACTTCCATAGACAGGCTCTACTTCTGAAGCATTCTCAATGAGAAGAATGCCTACAAAATGAAATATTTGTGAGGTACAGTGGGATGCGAAAGTTTGGGCAACCTTGTTAAGTCATGATTTTCCTGTATAAATCTTTGGTTGTTATGATAAAAAATGTCAGTTAACTACATCATATAGGAGACACACAGTGATATTTGAGAAGTGAAATGAAGTTTATTGGATTTACATAAAGTGTGCAATAATTGTTTAAATAAAATTAGGCAGGTGCATATATTTGGGCACTGTTGTCATTTTATTGATTCCAAAACCTTTAGAACTAATTATTGGAACTCAAATTGGCTTGGTAAGCTCAGTGACCCCTGACCTACATACACAGGTGAATCCAATTATGAGAGAGTATTTAAGGGGGTCAATTGTAAGTTTCCCTCCTCTTTTAATTTTTCTGAAGAGTAACAACATGGGGTTCTCAAAACAACTCTCAAATGACCTGAAGACAAAGATTGTTCACCAACATGGTTTAGGGGAAGGATGCAAAACGCTGTCTTAGAGATTTCCGCTGTCTGTTTCTACAGTTAGGAAGGAGCATATTGAGGAAATGGAAGACCACAGGCCCAGTTCAAGTTAAGGCTCGAAGAGTCAACCCACAGACCAGCACTAAAGACCCACAACATCATCTTGTTGCAGATGGAGTATTTTTGCATCATTCAACCATTCAGAGCACTTTACAAAAGGAGATGCTGTATGTGAGAGTGATGTAGAGGAAGCCTTTTCTTCGCCCACAGCACAGAGCCGCTAGAGGTATGCTAAAGCACATTTGGACAAGCCAGCTTAATTTTAAAATAAGGTGCTGTGGACTGATGAAACAAAAATTTAGTTATTTGGGAATAACATGGGGCGTTCTGCATGGAGGAAAAATAATACAGCATTCCAAGAAAAACACCTGCTACCTACAGTAAAATATGGTGGTGGTTCCATCATGCTGTAGGGCTGTGTGGCCAGTGCAGTGACTGGGAATCTTGTCAAAGTTGAGGGACACATGGATTCCACTCAGTATCAGCAGATTCTGGAAACAAATGTCCAGGAATCAGTAACAAAGCTAAAGCTGTGCCAGGGCTGGATTTTTCAACAAGATAACGACCCTAAACACTGCTCAAAATCCACTAAGGCATTCATGCAGAGGAACAAGTACAACGTTCTGGAATGGCCAGCTCAGTCCCCAGACCTGAATATAATTGAAAATCTGTGGTGTGAGTTAAAGAGAGCTGTCCATGCTCGGAAGCCATCAAACCTGAATGAACTAGAGATATTTTGTAAAGAGTAATGGTCCAAAATACTTTCAACCAGAATCCAGACTCTCATTGGAACCTACAGGAAGTGTTAAGAGGCTGTAATTTCTGCCAAAGGAGGATCTACTTAATATTGATTCATTTCTTTCTTGTGGCTCCCACATTTATGCACCTGCCTAATTTTGTTTAAACAATTATTGCACACTTTCTGTTAAACCAATAAACTTAATTTCACTCCTCAAATATCACTGTGTGTGTTTTTATATGTGTGTGTTTTCACATTTTTTATCTTAACAACCAACGATTTATGCAGGAAAATCATGACGAATGACGATTAACAAGGTTGCCCAAACTTTCGCATCCCACTGTATGTGTGTGTATGTATGTATATATATATATATATATATATATATATATATATATATATATATATATATATATATATATATATATATATATATATAAATATATATATATATATATATATATATATATACTGTATATACAGTATATATATATATATATGTATACTGTAATTCTGATAATTCTACATTATTATTCACATGGTTAAAGCCTTATACTAGAGCTTTCTGATGAAGCCATCACATGGGGGGTTTTCCTTTAAAGATTGCCGTTGTTTGTGAAGAATAAAAAAATGAGCATGTAGGTTTAATGGGACCCTCTTTTTTTCTCTTTCTAGAACTTGCACAATTTTCTTACCTGGAATTGTGCATGTAGTCTTTTGGGATATGACTTAAGATAAGTGGAGAAAAAGAAGCTACAGAAAAAAAGGTAAGATTACAAAGAAAAATACACACTTACACACACACGCTTCATATCAGCACAGGAGCTGCCATGATACCAACTGTGAAATAGCTAGAGTCCAGACTTAAAGAGAACCTGCACTGAAAATCAAAAATCAAAATTCACATACACAGGTCTTACTTACCTCCTATGTAGTCTGCTCATCAATCTCTTCCTCCTCTCCAGTGTACTGTTTGTCCACTTTTGCCCAGTACTTTTGGAATTATCTGTCCTCCATTTTGAAAATGGCCATTACCCCATAACAGCTTCCTGGTCAGCACACTGTTAAACTGTTATATCGCCTACTTGAGCCATAGGGAAACATTGACATTTGCTTGCACATTCAGTTGTAACTGACAGAAGCTGATATATAACTGACAACAACTGGTATAATTCAGTTCTGACAAAATCTTGTCAGAACTGGAAGGGATCTTTGTTAGAAGAAAATGGTGAGCTTCTGAGAGGAACTTATGGCAGGGTAAGTATGTAATATTCATTTTCAGCTACATCATGTGTTTATTTTAAATATTTTTACTCAGTTCAGGTTCCCTTTAAGACTGAAAATACAATGCAATTTTTCCAATACATTTCCAATATACTTTTTTTTTTAATTGTATGAGACTGTATCATATGACACTGCAGCGATTCTGTGAAAATGAGGGCAGAGCATGCAAACACTACAAATGTGAGTTATGCAGTTGGAACCAAACTCAGGATCCTGTGTGTGTGTGTGTGTGTGTGTGTGTGTGTGTGTGTGCGTGCGTGCGTGCGTGCGTGCGTGCGTGCGTGCGTGCGTTAGCTCTCTAAAGTCACATTGTGACAACACTTTCCAAGGAAGGCTTAAAGCATAATTCCTTCTTAAACTTGGTGCAGTTTCCTTTAAAATGAATAATTAAGGAGTCTCTTTAAATTATAATCTAGCCAATGCTGCATGGGAGGAAATTAAAAGACTGAGTGTGTAGATAAATATTAATACCTGATTCTCTGAACCATGCAATCAAAGATCTAGCGTGTCGAGAAGTCTGGGTTCATTGGGTAAAATATGCTTTATTCAGAGAAGTTATATGAGTATGTTCTACTCACAGACAGTAATGATCTATCAGTATTAGTCCTCAGAGATAACTCCAATAATATTCAGGATGAAACATGTACCTGAATACATCATCATACTCAAGAGCTTGTATCATAAGAAAATACAGAGATTTTTGTTAAACAAAAATAGAAAAAGACAACACACCATGAATTATGAAATAATATTATTCAAGTACAATCAGGCATTGACACAACACATTGAATAAAAATAATGGAAAACTTACTGGGAATGGGACGCGCTGATATGGAAGTTAGCTATTGAAAATGATGGCAGTAAGTTAGGAAGGATGTCTTGCTGCACCGTTGTAGGGTAAAAGCATCTCTCCAACTTTATTTCACACATCAGCAAAAACACAGACAACAGCTCACGTGTATCGGAGCTCTGCATGGCTCCTTAATCATAGCTAACATTGAGCTAGACACAGGTATAAAAGGCAATTAAAGAGGCACTGTAGTGAAATATAGTGGGAAAATTATAGTGAGAGAATGAATATTAATAGTGAGAATTGTAGGCTTGAAGCAGACTCTCCATCACCAATATTGCTTTCCACCCCTACATATTTTATATCACTGCCCATTACCCAGCCTTCCCTTCCACTGATGCTTGACTTTGACAAATTACCCTCAAAATCACCCTCAAACCCAGCAAATGAACTCAAATATTGCAAGATGGGTGAGTTTATTATACCACAAAAACTTGACCGAGATTTGCCACCTTGTGCTTGACAACGGAAACTATAGGGACACCTTCAATTGCCATCAGCCTCTGGCTTGCCAAATGTATTATGATTATCATTATTATGACAACACAGGCCCTTCCCAGTGCATTTTGCCTAACTTGTTGGGCCTACCTAATTTGTCCTCACAACTAAAAAGAGTCCCCCCAATCCAAGTGCCTTTTGAATCTATAAGGACACCAGACCTACTGCCTTCATTCTGATATATATATATATATATATATATATATATATATATATATATATATATATATATATATATGGGTCTAGTCCTGAGAAAAGAGCTGAGTGGACTCACCCTAAATGGGCGTGGTCAATCATAACATGGGCGTGGCCATGGGTGGGGCCAAATATACATGACCTTAGCAGTGATGTAAAAGGTCTGCCGGGTAAGTTTGAGCTCTGCCATAGTGTATCCCCCCAAAACAGATGTAATCTTACAGCACTTCACCAAAAAGACACATAATCTGGTAGAAGTTCCTCCAAAATACAGATAATATGGCGGTGGTTCCCCCAAAATAGACAATGTGGCAGCAGCAGTTCCCCCAACATACACATAATCTGGAAGCAGTTCCCCAAAATACGCGAAACCTGGCAGCGGACCACCCAAAATACACGTAACACCCAAAATACATATAATCTGGCAGCAGTGGTCCCCCAAACATACACAATCTGGCAGCAGTTCCCCAAAATAGGTACCCCCAGCGTAGGTAGCCAGGTCTATAGGTGTCCCCAGTATAAGTAGCCATGAGTATAGTAGTCCCCAGTATATGTAGCCAGAGGTATAGTTGCCTAGTATATGTAGCCAGGGGTATATGTGCCCAGTATATGTAGTCAGGGGTTTAGTAGTCCCCAGTATATATAGCCAGAGGTATAGGTGCCCAGTATATGTAGCCAGGGGTATAGGTGCCCAGTATATGTAGGCAGGGGTACGTGTGCCCAGTATATGTAGCCAGGGGTATATGTGCCCAGTATATGTAGCCAGGGGTATATGTGCCCAGTATATTTAGGCTGAGGTATATGTCCCAGTATATGTAGGCAGGGATATATGTCCCAGTATATGTGAACCAGAGGTATATGTCCCAGTATGTCTGAATAAAAAACGTGGAAGTTTATCCTGTGAGTGTGCGGACCCTTTTGGATTTGATTGCTTGATGACTTAGATGGGTCTCTGCACCTCGATCGAGTGGTGTGCAATCTTCTATCGATTTATATGTCCCAGTATATGTAGCCAGGGGTATATGTGCCCAGTATATGTAGGCAGGGGTATATGTGCCCCGTATATGTAGGCAGGGGTATATGTGCCCAGTATATGTAGGCAGGTGTATGTGTCCCAGTATATGTAGGCAGGAGTATATGTCCCCAGTATATGTAAGCAGATGTATGTGTGTCCAGTATATGTAGTCAGGGGTATATGTCCCAGTATATGTAGGCAGGTGTATATGTCCCCAGTATATGTAGGCAGATGTATATGTCCCCAGTATATGTAGGAAGGTATATGTGTGCCCAGTATATGTAGGCAGGAGTATATGTCCCCAGTATATGTAGGAAGGTGTATGTGTGTCCAGTATATGTAGCCAGAGGTATATGTCCCCAGTATATGTAGTCAGGGGTATATGTCCCAGTATATGTAGGCAGGTGTATATGTCCCCAGTATATGTAGCCAGGGGTATATGTCCCCAGAATAGGTAGTCAGGTGTCCCCCAGCAGGAGGGGAGCAGTGCAGTGGAAGGAGAGCTGTGAGCAGCAGCGGGGAAGGGGAGCCATCTCCCCCCTCCTTCCCTCACCTTAGGGCTCTCCATCCCTCGCTCTCCCCTCCAGAACTAACGTGCAGGTGGCTGGCAGCGGGCGGGACTTACCTCTTCCTCGTTCCGGCGCAAGAGGGAGCTATCCGCTGCCGCTAGTCTGGTCTGGTCTAGACCAGAGCAGCGGCACGCAGATCTGGCACCGGATCGAGGAAGAGGTGAGTCACGCCCACTGCCAGCCGCCGCACGTTAGTTCTGGAGGGGAGAGCGAGGGATGGAGAGCCCCAAGGTGAGGGAAGGAGGGGGGAGATGGCCCCCCTTCCCCACCGATGCTCACAGCTCTCCTTCCACTGCGCTGCTCCCCTCCACACATGCCAGGGTGGACGGCGTTCACTCTCTGAAAAAAGCAAGTGGACGTCGTCCACCCGCGTTCACGCAGGACTCGACCCCTATATATATATATATATATATATATATATATATATATATATATATATATATATATATATATATATATATATATATATGTGTATGTATGTATGTATGTATGCATGCATGCATAGATATATAGATATATATATATATATATACAGTATATATATGTATACACATATATACAGTGGCTTGCAAAAATATCCGGCCCCCTTTAAGCTATCCACATTTTGTCACATTACTGCCACAAACATGAGAATCAGTTTTATTGGAATTCCACATGAAAGACCAATACAAAGTGGTGTACACGTGAGAAGTGGAACGAAAATAATACATGATTCCAAACATTTTTTACAAATAAATAACTGCAAAGTGGGGTGTGCGTAATTATTCAGCCCCCTTTGGTCTGAGTGCAGTCAGTTGCCCATAGACATTGCCTGATGAGTGCTAATGACTAAATAGAGTGCACCTGTGTGTAATCTAATGTCAGTACAAATACAGCTGCTCTGTGACGGCCTCAGAGGTTGTCTAAGAGAATATTGGGAGCAACAACACCGTGAAGTCCAAAGAACACACCAGACAGGTCAGGGATAAAGTTATTGAGAAATTTAAAGCAGGCTTAGGCTACAAAAAGATTTCCAAAGCCTTGAACATCCCACGGAGCACTGTTCAAACGATCATTTAGAAATGGAAGGAGTATGGCACAACTGTAAACCTACCAAGACAAGGCCGTCAACCTAAACTCACAGGCTGAACAAGGAGAGCACTGATCAGAAATGCAGTCAAGAGGCCCATGGTGACTCGGGACGAACTGCAGAGATCTACAGCTCAGGTGGGGGAATCTGTCCATAGGACAACTATTAGTCATGCACTACACAAAATTGGCCTTTATAGAAAAGTGCCAAGAAGAAAGCCATTGTTAACAGAAAAGCGTAAGAAGTCCCATTTGCAGTTTGCCACAAGCCATGTGGAGGACACAGCAAACATGTGGAAGAAGGTGCTCTGGTCAGATGAGACCAAAATGGAACTTTTTGACCAAAATGCAAAATGCTATGTGTGGCGGAAATCGAACACTGCACATCACTCTGAACACACCAACTCCACTGTCAAATATGGTGGTGGCAGCATCATGTGAAACCAGCCTAAAAGACTGGCAGCTGTAATTGCACCAAAAGGTGGTTCTACAAAGTATTGACTCAGGGGCTGAATAATTATGCACACCCCACTTTGCTGTTATTGATTTGTAAAAAATGTTTGGAATCATGTATGATTTCCGTTCCACTTCTCACAAGTACACCACTTTGTATTGGTCTTTCACGTGGAATTCCAATAAAATTGATTCATGTTTGTGGCAAAATGTGGAAAACTTCAAGGGGGCCGAATACTTTTGCAAGCCACTGTATATACACTAGTGACCTTAGCCATGCATTCGCACCGCACACACACACACATGCTCGCCCCTTCTGGCCCCCGTCCTCCCCCAGCCCTCTTAAGTGTCTCTGTGTCCCTCCCTGCACATGCGCAGTGCAAAAAAACACTGACACACAGACATGGGACGCAGGGACACTTTATTAGGTAGGATATATATATATATATAGCCGCTTAAAAGGGCTAACACCTCAACATACATGAGATAACCTTAGCTTTGATGAATTGACTGACT
Organism: Hyperolius riggenbachi; assembly: GCF_040937935.1. Taxonomy (NCBI): domain Eukaryota; kingdom Metazoa; phylum Chordata; class Amphibia; order Anura; family Hyperoliidae; genus Hyperolius; species Hyperolius riggenbachi. Next base: position 229,872,581 of record NC_090648.1, read on the forward strand.
CCAGCTTGGACCCTGATACTCTGGTGTTTAAATACAACAAATGTGTGTCCTCCACCTTTGAGACCATTGCTCCTCTGCGCACCAAATATCTTACTCCACACCATCATGCACAGTGGTTTGATAACGCTATAAAAGAGCTGAAAAGACAAGGCCGAAAACTTGAGAGGCTGTGGCGCAAATCTCAGTCCCCAGAAGACAAACATGCCTTAATCTTCCACTTGAAGAGCTACCAAAAGGTAATCACGGGAAAAAAATCATCCTTTCTATCACAAGAGATTGCAAATGCAGTTAACAAACCAGCCCAACTGTTCCGCACAGTGGAAAAACTCTGCAACCCAGCATGTCAAAAACTTAATATCGAGTCTTCAAAGGACCTCTGTGACCAATTTGCCCATTTCTTCACAGACAAAGTCTCCGCTATAAGGTCCGCCATCCAACTTACAGCATCTGAGCCTAATATAGCGCCGAAGACCATTAGCAGAGACAACGTAACACCTTGGTCAAACTTCAAAGAAATTGATGAAGAAGTCACATCAAGCATGCTCCTTCACGTCCGCCTAACTACCTGTGACCTGGATCCTGGCCCAACACAGTTCATGTTGAACTGCCCCGACCTGTTCGTACCGGTATTCCTCAAAATTGTTAACTGTTCCTTACAATCAGGGATATTTCCTGCTTTACTGAAGGAAGCAATCATCAGGCCTCTCAAAAAACCCTCCCTGGACCCAGATGCAATGACCAGCTACAGACCTGTCTCTAACCTCCCCTTTCTGGGCAAGCTAATTGAAAAAGCTGTATACCTCCAGCTAGAAGCCAGAATCCTACAAAATAACAGTTATGACCCATTCCAGTCTGGCTTCAGGAAACACCACAGCACTGAAACTGCCCTCATCCAAATATGCAACCACCTGCTCATGGCAAGAGACAGAGGAGAGTGCTCGATCCTCATACTGCTAGACCTTTCTGCAGCCTTTGACACAGTTGACCATGACATCTTGATAAACAGGCTACAGGAATACTGCGGCATTGATGGCATAGTACTTCAGTGGTTCCAATCCTTCTTGAGTGGCAGAACCCACAAAGTGTCTATGGGGCCCTTCCTGTCCACCCCTGTAACACTTAAGTATGGGGTGCCCCAGGGCTCAATCCTCTCTCCCCTGCTTTTCACGATTTACATGCTACCGTTGGGAAAACTAATCCAAAAACATGGCCTGACATACCACTGCTACGCAGACGACACCCAACTATATCTTTCCTTTAAGCCTGGTGTGACAGACCCAACTCTAACTATAAACACCTGCTTACGTGAACTACAGCAATGGATGAATGACAACTGGCTGAAACTAAATGCAGACAAAACTGAAGTCCTTCTGATTGGAGGGCAGAGCATGATAACAAAACAACTTAACTTGCAGTCTTCACCACTGGGAATAGGAGGCACGGATCTACGCAGCTCTGTTCATGTGCGTAGCCTGGGAGTTCTAATTGATGGGGATTTAAACTTCAGAACTCAAATCTCTACGGTGGTGAAATCATCCTATTTTCACCTGAAGAACATTGCAAAAATCAAGCACCTCATACCCCCAGAAGATCTGCCAACCTTAGTCCACGCCTTCATCACATCCCGACTGGACTACTGCAATGCTCTCTACACTGGCCTTCCAAAAAAGGTCTTGTACCGCCTACAGCTGATACAGAATACTGCTGCCAGACTGCTAACCAACCAACCCCGTCACTGCCACATAATGCCAGTCCTGCATTCCCTTCACTGGCTACCTATAGAATGGAGGGTCCCATTCAAGATCGGCCTACTGACATTTAAATCCCTGAATAATCTAGGCCCTGGATACTTGAAAGATATGTTACAGCTGCGTAGCAATCCCCGCATTCTCAGATCCACAGGTTCTAATAATCTAGTCATACCCAGAGTCCACTTGGAAACTTTTGGGCCTTCTGTCATGCTGCCCCTATGTTTTGGAACTCCTTACCTCAACAGATCAGGACAGCCCCATCCCTGGATGTGTTTAAATCCAGACTGAAAACCCACCTGTTCAGTCTGGCATTTGCAGAAATATAACTTTTGTTGTGTGAATACTTTATCCTACTAACTACTGAATCTGAGAGAGCCTAAGCGCTTTGAGTCCTATGGGAGAAAAGCGCTATAGAAATGTTATTGTATTGTATTGTGTATATATATATTTAGTTATATCAGTTCAGGGATCTAATATTTTAAGGTGCGTACACGCCATACTTCCGCAAACTACAGGGTCCGCCAGACCCTCCCGCTGGGCGGACATTCTGCCTACAGTAGCACGTGTGTACGCGCTGTCGGCAGGACAGCGCGTACACACCTGCTACTGTAGGCAGAAGGTCCCCCAGCGGGAGGGTCTGGCGGACCCGTCGTTTATGGAAATATGGTGTATGTACGCGCCTTTAGGAAGACCATGTCAAGAGAAGACTCTTCTGACCTACCTAACTTTGGTTAAAAAATGTCTTTCGAGGTCCATCTGCCTCTATTCAAAAGCCTGTATAGTTCTTTACATAAAAAGTTTAAACACATCTTATCTCTTGTCTGAGACCAGACCAGCTCTCTGTCCCTTACAAGCCTTTGGGATGGAGAGGGCAGACTTACTTGTTTTTTTTATGAGTGATGACACTTCAACCTGACAAACCCACTCTGAGTTGCTTAGTCATTGACTAGAGATTTTGATCAGTGGTGGTCCTAGTGACACGACACTGTTCATTTCTCTGTGGACAAGCAGTGGAATCTCTATTATGCATTGTATGTAGCAATCACTTGCATTTGTTTATATGTGGTGTTTGTGAACCAAACATTTTATAAGCCTCAAAGCATTATATAATATCCAGTATCAGAGATGCTGATCTACACAACATCCTCTTTTTCCCTCAGTGCTGACCTAAGTTGCCATTACTGAAATAACATCCTATAATATCAGCTCATTAAAGTTCAGTATGAAAAAAAACCACAATAATTTTTCTCCTGGGGACTTTAATATTTTCTTGTCTACTATACAGCACCAGTATTGTAAATTAGGTTTATAGTAACATTGTTGGTGATTTTGCTGAAGTGCGAATTGAGAATTCCAATAATCTTTTGCTAGCGAGCAATTGTGCTTTGTGGGTTGCTCAGCATGTGATAAGTTAGAGCTTATCTCCAGAAAAACATATCATCACTTACTGCAATTGTATGTTCATAAAAAAATACATTTATTTTACATTCAACTAATATTAATACGTGAATCTGTTTCCATTAATTCTCGCTTCACAGCTAATGTCAGGTCTGGGCAAAGAAGAGATTAAAGGCCAATCGCTGATAGCTTTTTCTCCTTTATTTACTCACTACTTACTTAATTAAGAGTCAATCTGATATTTTTTTCTGAAGCCCACAATATCATCAGTTAGCTTCAGTGATGTGTAAATATGCATTGAAATGACATCAGAGCAATTTCATAATGTTTCATATTAATTTTTTTTACTGTGTTTAACTCATTCTGGCAAATATTTTGAGTGGAATCCCAATTTAAAATTGTACAATCAAGGGAGGAGAATCACCAACGGCAATGACATTTAAGTGGACCTGAACTCTTGCACAGGACAGAAAGAAAACATAGAGAAATGTACACTGTATGTATTTAAAGAGTTTAGTTTTTCTAATTCCTCCTCATCTGTGACTAATTACCTCTGTGATTTGATCTCTTCAGCTGTGTCAGCTGGCTGACTTGGCAGAGCTGCTGATTTGTAAACACAGGATGTTAACCCTATGTCTGCTTCCATGAAAGAAGAAGTAGATACACAGCAGATTTATTGCAAGCTTGTATCAGCTGTAAGACAGAAAATATTTTCTATAACAACTTAACTATCGCTCCACGCCAATTGGCGTGGACACGGCGGCAGCAGCCCCAGGACCGCTCAACGCCAATCGGCGATACCGATATCTATTTATATTGGACAGCGCTGCGGCAGCGATGTACTGTGACACCGCAGTCCCCCTGGGAGGCAGAAGAGAGATCGACTGTCATAGGCTAATGCCTATGACAGCCGATCGTGCTGATTGGCTAGCAGGGGGAGGGACGGCAGGGATAATAGAATATAAAGAAGAAAATGGTAAAATGTATTTTAAAAAATAATCATAAATAAATTACATAAATCAATAAACATGCCGGTGGGGATCAGACGACACCAATAGTAAGCTCTGTTGGTGGACAGTAAAGGGGAGGGGGTAATCACTTGTGTGTGGAGTTGTACAGCACTGCAGTGAGGCCTTAAAGCTGCAGTGGCCTAAATTGTGAAAAATAGCCTGGTCACTAGGAGGTGTAAGCCTACAGTCCTCAAGTGGTTAAAGGTTATTTTGCGGTTGTGTACAGCAATGGGGTTCCAAATAGCAATGTACTCAAATTCTGAATTGTAATGAAGATTAATTACTGCACCTGTGACCACGGGATAGGGGGGGTTAACCTACCCAGAAGTCCGTGGATCCTATGCATGTCATTGCTGTAATACCCAACCTATGGGACGCGTTCCACCACTCATTACCACACTTCGCACTTCCTCCTTCCGCCGGAAGGAGGATGTGGACGTGGAAGACCATCGCTGGTTGCGTATCTGTACAGCAGAGAGGAAGTTCTGAGTTCATGTCCACTTTTACAGTGGCACATAAACAAAGAACTTGTACGAAATCCATACATGATCTGCAATGGTACTTAGCTTACTTAAAGGACAACTATCACAAAAAATGGTAAATTGTTGAAATACACACATTATATATATATATATACAGTGGTTTGCAAAAGTATTCGTCCCCCCCTTGAAGTTTTCCACATTTTGCCATATTACTGCCACAAACATGAATCTATTTTATTGGAATTCCACATGAAAGACCAATACAAAGTGGGGTACATGTGAGAAGTGGAACAAAAATCATACTTGATTCCAAACTTAAAAAAAAAAAACAACAACTACAAAGTGAGGTATGCGTAATTATCCAGCCCCTTTTGGTCTGAATGCAGTCAGTTGCCCGTAGACATTGCCTGATGAGTGCTTATGACTAAATAGAGTGCAGCTGTGTGTAATCTAATGTCAGTACAAATACAGCTGCTCTGTAACGGCCTCAGGGGTTGTCTAAGAGAAAATTGGGAGCAACAACACCATGAAGTCCAAAGAACACACCAGAAAGGTCAGGGATAAAGTTATTGAGAAATTTAAAGCAAGCTTAGGCTACAAAAATATTTCTAAAGCCTTGAACATCCCACGGAGCACTGTTCAAGCGATCATTCAGAAATGGAAGGAGTATGGCACAACTGTAAACCTACCAAGACAAGGCCGTCCACCTAAACTCACAGGCCGAACAAGGAGAACGCTGATCAGAAATGCAGTCGAGGCCCATGGTGACTCTGGACGAGCTGCAGAGATCTACAGCTCAGGTGGGGGAATCTGTCCATAGGACAACTATTAGTCATGCACTGCACAAAGTTGGCCTTTATGGAAGAGTGGCAAGAAGAAAGCCATTGTTAACAGAAAAGCATAAGAAGTCCCATTTGCAGTTTGCCACAAGCCATGTGGAGGACACAGCAAACATGTGGAAGAAGGTGCTCTGGTCAGATGAGACCAAAATGGAACTTTTTGACCAAAATGCAAAATGCTATGTGTGGCGGAAAACTAACACTGCACTTCATTCTGAACACACCATCCCCACTGTCAAATATGGTGGTGGCAGCATCATGCTCTGGGGGTGCTTCTCTTCAGCAGGGACAGGGAAGCTGGTCAGAGTTGATAGGAAGATGGATGGAGCCAAATACAAGGCAATCTTGGAAGAAAACCTCTTGGAGTCTGCAAAAGACTTGAGACTGGGGCGGCGGTTGACCTTCCAGCAGGACAACGACCCTAAACATAAAGCCAGGGCAACAATGGAATGGTTTAAAACAAAACATATTTGTGTTAAAATGGCCCAGTCAAAGTCCAGATCTAAATCCAATCGAGACTCTGTGGCAAGATCTGAAAACTGCTGTTCACAAACGCTGTCCATCTAATCTGACTGAGCTGGAGCTGTTTTGCAAAGAAGAATGGGCAAGGATTTCAGTCTCTAGATGTGCAAAGTTGGTAGAGACATACCCTAAAAGACTGGCAGCTGTAATTGCGGCAAAAGGTGGTTCTACAAAGTATTGACTCAGGGGCTGAATAATTACACACACCCCACTTTGCAGTTATTTTTTTTTAAATGTTTGGAATCATGTATGATTTTCGATCCACTTCTCACGTGTGCACCACTTTGTATTGGTCTTTCACGTGGAATTCCAATAAAATTGATTGATTCATATTTGTGGCAGTAATATGACAAAATGTGGAAAACTTCAAGGGGGCCAAATACTTTTGCAAGCCACTGTATATACTAGGGGACGTAGGCCTGGTTAAAAATGGGCTCTAGGTCTGTCCCGAATGTCAGTGCACATGCACGTGCGACCGCTGCGCATTCGGCCACACTAGTGCCGCATGCGCAAACACCCGCAAATCTGCCACACACGCGTCCGCCTGCATGCACACCGCACGCCCTCCTCCCACACCAGCAGCCACCCGCTTCATCTCACCCCCCACAATCTTAGATCAAAAGGTCTTGGTCACCCCCAGAGTCCACCTCAAAACCCTTGGAGACAGAACCTTTTGTCATGCTGCCCCTACACTTTGAAACTCCCTGCCACACCCAATCAGGACAGCTCCATCCTTGGAAGCATTTAAGTCCAAACTGAAAAGCCACCTGTTTAGTCTGGCATGTATGAACACATGCCTATTTTCTCTGTAACACAGTCCAGCTTGCAATCTTGTCTTGATCTAAAACATAACTATGTGCTTTAAATCCTATGGGAGAAAAGTGCTTTACAAATGTTACTGTATTTGTATTGTATAACATTTGCAAATTCTCTACGTCGAAAACTAAGCAATAACAGAATAGATTTTAAGTATATACCTTAAGGTTCCCAATGCCTAAATATAATCCTGCCATGTGACACTTGCTAATTATAGCAGGTGATGTGTGATTGACAAATATATGCCTCTGTATTACTCTCCTGCCTATAATAAATACATGTTTTGCATTATTATATGCTGTGTGTGAAATTTACTTGGTACTGTAGTTCAGGGATCGTCTATGCAAATAATTCTGATTGGGTGCAGAGCTATGCAATTTGCTTTTTTAAATGTATAAATGTGCAGCTTGAAAATGACCAATCTAATCCCACCTTGCTTTCATGTATTTGGTCCATTTGCAAGCTGCATATATTAATATAAAAATTGAACAATCTTGCATCAATTTGGAATTATTTACATGTTACTGACCACCCCTACTCTAGTTATTTTGGGTTGCATTATATATATATATATATATATATATATATATATATATATATATATATATATATATATATACTCTACCCAAGTCAGAGAGCAAATTTCCCATCCTCCAAAGCTCTCAAAATGTTCCCAAGATCATGCAAAGTTTTGCAGTGTGTCTGTTTGCTGTGTGACTTTAGAATAGTAAATTGGCTGTGGCTTGTCAACATAAAATGTGGTACCTGGAAATTTTTCTCTTGGTATCACTCATTGGTTTCATCATGATTTACCATTTCTGAGGTTTTTCTAATGTGATTAAACAAATAAGCAAACTATGTAATATGCTACTTACCGTATTTAATGCAAAATATTGGTTACATTAGCTTAGATATTGCACATTACATGAGTGCTCTCCATGGTGAATCATTGAATCATTGTTTACACTCAAAAAATAGCATGCTCACCATTAGTAGATGCAGCTGAAGGCTTCTTGGAGAAATCATTACAAAGCCAATTAAACTTCTCTACTTAAAGATATAATGTATGATCTAAATAGATGGAATAAATCTAGAATCTACTGGTTTGGAAGAATCTTTTTACCAAATCCAATGCAATGTCATGCCTGATATATTTATTTCTCTCTCTACAAACTCCCCTTCTAAAGAAAATAGTACAGTATGGAAAGGGCCTTTGAGAAGTTTGTGTATTGGCAGAAGCTGAGAGAGAATTAGTAGGATCTCATTATTTGGGCAGCTTACCATGGTTTGGACCACAGTAGAGACACCTTTTGGTCATGAGATCTTCCATTACACATACAGTAACACACCACAGGTCTGGCATGAACACTCCAAATTAAAATTCAAATCCAAACTAAGTAAGATGGTACCTCTTTGTAGTTGTTGTAGCAACATCAACCTTTTATGGGCAATATTATGTGTAGATAAGGCTGTCCCCTTTACATATCAGTCAGAAAGGGGTCTTGGTCGTAGTGAGCACTTGTTTTTTTACTTGTAAGTATCACTCTATATCACCATGGTTTCAGGAGAAAGTTGATTTGACTTCCTATGCAGAACTAATTAGAGGAGCTAATGAAATGTGGGTGCTAGTACATAACCTGTTGTACCAAATCTTTGAGAGTGATACTTCTCTGGACTGCAAGCTTTATCCTTGAGGTCAGTTAGCTGTTGATATTGGTAAAAATTATAGAACGTGACATATTTTGGTAGTTTCTATAGTACATTGGGCCTATAAATGAAAACAGAATGTTTGTTCTGTTCACTTGCCTGGCTCATCCATGAGGCAGAATTTATTCATGATATGGAAAGGCTCTCAGCTTCTAATAATGCCCAATGGATACGTTTGAAAAAGTATAGAGACTTCAGATGTATTTATATTCAACTAAGATGGAAACAGCCAATTAAAAGTGTTTCTACTTTCTTAGTCACAAAGTGTGTCAATAGTTTTTATCATACATATGTGAGGGCCTTTTAATGCTACCCCAGAATAAAAAACAACAAAGGACTTTTTTTTTTAACAGTAAAACTTTATTACTTTTTCCAACAAGTGCAACAAGAAAGTTACAGAATAGTGCAGTACAGTCATAGTCATACAGATATTCTTTACAGTATATAACCGCATCTTTACATTAATAATTACATCAGATAATTAGATACAGTATTTGCTATTGGTTTAAATTATAGTATTATTTCATTGAGTGTGTGTTACAGTATTAGGGAGACCATTCTGCACAGAAAAGAAGTGTACAGTAAACCGGGGTAGTGCCACCCCGCAAGAGAGGAAAGAAAAGAGAGGAAAAGTCACCGCCTGCTCCCGGACCCGCCCCCCACACACCAGCACCACCACCACTAGTCTATAATTGTTATGAATTTCTCATTGGTTGGGTCTAGTATTCTGCTTTCCCAAGTCCCCCATACCTTATTAAATTTCTTGGGACTTTTTCTATTTAGATAAGTCGTTCTGTATAAAGGGAGAGCGTCGTTTATTGCTTTAGCCCAAGTGCCAAGTGTCGGGCTAGAAGTTTTCTTCCAGTATTTTAGGATCTCTTTTCTAGCATGAAAGCATAGTAACCTTACAAACAGCTGCTTGTGAGTGGAGATAGTGTCTTTGCTAATTCTCCCCAATAAAAGCAATCCTGCGTCTAATTGGAAGGAAGTTTGTAACAGTTCGTTTATAATTGACAGGATCCTTTCCCAGAAGGGGGCGATTTTCGAGCATTGCCAGAAAATATGAATGAAACTACCTAGGTCCACCGAGCACCTCCAGCATCTATCTGAATTGTTGTCGTTCATTCTATGTACTCTCACAGGGGTGAGGTAACAACAAAGGACTTTGAAGTTTTTAGTTTACCTAGGTAATAGAGTTTTGGCAAGCTTCTGCTTTCGAAGATGTTCTTCTTTTAAAAAGCACGGTGCCCCATGCTGTTGGTCACATGAGCTCCTTGGCACCCCCCCCCCTGAACCGACGGAGACATGGGTCATGTGCAAACTTTTGCTATCCCAAAAAAATGGGCACCCATTAATGATGTGTATCACTGCGGTAATGTACATATGCTTTATTGGTGTAATAGTGCATATATTACACAATGGAAGCAATCTCTAAAAAACAGACTTCCTAATATTGTTGGAACTGCTACTGTCACACTGATATAAAGGGATTATTTTTTTCTTCAGTCAGCTGGATCATTTTTTGCATTCGTGAAAAAGGTACTGTCATTTTAAAAATGTGACAGAAGCAGTGATAGTAGTATGTTGCAGCTTTGAATTGTTGCACTTTACATGCTAGCAATCAGTCATAATCAAGATGAAAATATTCTACTGAATAGCAATGGCATCCGTGTGTAACATTTGTGCCTACTCATAAATACTTTGTTCTTTTCACCTTAGCAGCTTTCGGTAGCAAGTGTTAATATGATGAGATAGATGCTGAAATGGATGAATCTACGTGTTTAAGCCATTTTGTATTAATTTTAAATGAAAGCTGGATTATTTCAAGGTGCCAGACTATGTGTTTGGTCCACTGAATGCAATGGGAAGATTTCTTAAAAAAGATTTTTTCTCACTAGGTGTGTTGCTTTGATGTCTAAGTTTCAAAGTCATTCTTATAATCCTAGGTTACAGTTAGTAGGACGGAATTGTCCTAATTTTGTTTTGGTTTAGGAAACCACGTGGTATAAAGATTCTCCATCTTGTTGAAATTATTCCAGTATTTCATGCAATGCAGTTTCATAGCGCAATGTACAGTACGTTCCCTAAAAAAGAAACCTGATCTAAACTGGGAACAACTAGTAATGATCGTTACGCAGGAAGGTTACTTTCTTCATTCACTCATACTGTATAGGGTGCAAAGCAACCTAAATATACATATGCAACACATTTTTAGCAATTACTGTCATTTTTTTTATCTAGAAGCAATGTTAAATTCATGTAAAATTTGATTTATGTGGTTCCCAGTTGGAACACAATACTGGTGTAAAACTGAATACAAGCAGCTTGTGCATTAAAGGGGGTTGTAACATCGAAAAATAAAAAAAATTGCCAAAAATAGTGCCCTAAAAATATATGTAAACGCCTATTCTAAAATAGGTCCCTATATGTCCCCCTATTTTTTTTTACCTGGTCTGGGTGACTTTGCCTAACTGTAGGAACCATGCAGTGCCAGCAGGATGGAGGGACTTTCTTTTACCTACAGTGATGCTGGGCATACACGGCTCTTTTTTGAGCCATTAAGATGGCTCGATAGATACTGATTGATTGGCTTCCCCCTAAAATTGGCCCTACACTATGATACATGACTACTTGATACATACATAGACATATGGTAAGGACTAGATTGTGAGCCCCTCTGAGGGACAGTTTAGTGACAAGACAATATACTCTGTACAGCGCTGCGTAACATGTTGGCACTATATAAATACTTAAAATAAGTAAATATTTTTTTATTTTTTCATATCACATTTTTTCTAAATCTCTAAACAAAAGAATAGGCAAGCTGAATAAGTAATTTCTTATTTAATGATTTTTTTTAAAGTTAATATGAAGTGTCATTCCACTTTAAATACATTAGACTATGCTAAATCTCCTTACAAATAAACTTTCAGCACTGCCGTTTCTGTCAGTGACTTTGCTTCCCTCTAGGGAAACTACTATCCATTACCCTGCACTCTTCCCATGACTCACCTCAAAGTTACACACACACAGCAATTGACTCTGACAGTCTATGGACAATTTTGCTTTAAATTAAATTCTCTAAGTAAAATTTGCCCTAGGCAGTTTATTCCCTATTGCAATAGACTGTAAAAAATTGAAAGTCAGCTCACAGGCTTTGCAGCAAAAATAGTGCTTGCAGAACTCCCTGAAGTGCTATATAGCTTTAAATGTAACTGGGGATGAAATAAGGCAGTAGGAGGCACAGGACAGAGTAGTAGATCAGAAATGCTCATACGCAGATACCAATACAGACAACAGGGTTGATTTTCTATGGTCGGAGAATGCTGGTGAACCCAAGTAACCAAACATACCTATATTGAAGATTTTTAAGTGCCTGCAATTAAGAGGCAAACGTTCGTAAACCTTACCTGGGTCATATTCAACCATAGTAGAAGTTTAAAGGTTAGCAAATTATTGTTTGTGCATCTGCAGTCATGTGTAGTAAGAGAATTTTTATTTAATACATACATTTATTAAAATCTTCATGTAGATGTGGGACAGTGAGTCTAATAAAATCTGTTTTAACTAACATTTCAACAATTCTTGCTGTATTCTGATATCACCCAAATGAGGGCTGCAGTCATGTATATTCTAATATTGAACTTGTTAACAATCCAGGTAAGGATTATTGGATCACTTATGCTCTCCAAAATGGCCAGGCTGAAGCATATGACTGGTCTGACCATTGCCCTGCAACTGTACTGTTGTTTTTGGCTGTTTTGCTTTTTATAGTGCTCCATTTGTGCTCCTTTTGTATCGTACACTTGAACTAAGAGGTATAAAGAGGCTGACCTATTTATTTGTTTTTAAACAATGCAGATCGCCTGGCTGTCTTGCTAAACCTCTGTTTCCAATATGCTAAGGCTGGATTCACAGTGCAGTATTCTGCAGCACAACTGAGCACTGTAAAATAACCAATAATTTGTTATAGGTAGCAGTGAAGGCTTACTGCCTCATACTCTGTGTCTTCTTCCCTAATGTCTCCAACCCACTACCCTCTCAAGTGTAAGCTTGCAAGGGCAGGGACCTCCTCCTAGTGTTTCTTATCCTGATGCAATTTATCATATGAACATGCACCAGTACTGATGATGTCTTAAACAACTCACCAACATTGTAATTGTATTGCTGGATGTCCTGATTGTACAGAGTTTGAACCTCTCATGTATCTATGTTCCCCACTATTTGTTTTGTACTATGTATAGCGCTACGGAAGATGTTGGCACCATATAAATAAAAAAATTATAATATACCCTGGAAAAACTTGCAGTTCAGGTTTCTGACTGAAGCCTGACTGGATTAGCCATATGCTTGTTTCAGGTGTTTGATTTTGACGCTACTGCAGCCAGTAAGATTAGCAGGATTGGCAGGCAACTGGTATTATTTAAACGAAAATAAATATGGCAGCCACCATATCGCTCTCCGTAAGGATAACCCTGATATTGGCCACAGCTATGGGTTTCAGAGAGAGGAGAGGGGAGACAGGATTCCTTGTTACCCCTATGCTGGGTGATATGCTTTGAATGGCATTTGCATCTTGTAAGTGCAATTATTTATCCTTTTTATCAGTAATAAAACGTTAATGCACCATAGAGCTCTCCTCTTTTATCTTGTTTTTCAGGATTATTAATGGTGTCTGACTAATTAATGCAGCAGGCCATAACATTTTTGGGAAGCACATATCACATGATAACACTATACATTAAGCAGCAACACGTTTCTATGTGGTGCATTCAGGGTTTATCAGCACACTGTATGGGTACACCTAATGTCACAGAAAGCAGGGGCGTAGCAATGGGGATAGCAACCATAACGTTGCTATGGGGCCCCTACCTCACAGGGGGCCCGCAGCAGGATGCCCCGCTAGGTGCTGGAGGGGTCGCAGTCGCAGCATGAGGGGGAGAGCTTGGTGGCACGTCGGTGGGGAGGGGGGACGGGCCCCCCCCCCTCCCTCACCTCGGGCTCTCCCCTCTGCACTCCCCTCCAGCATTGAATAAACACTGTATGCAGGCGGAGGTGGCGGGGCAGCGGCAGCAGATACATACCTTCCATGCGCTTCACCGATGCATCTCTCTCTAGCCTCTGACGCGACTTCCTGTTTTTAGCGGAAGTCGCGTCAGAAGCTAGAGAGAGACGCATCGGTGGAACGCACGGAAGGTATGTATCTGCCGCTGCTGCCCCGCCGCCTCCGCCTGCATAAGTGTTTATTCAATGTTGGAGGGGAGCGCGGAGGGGAGAGTCCGAGGTGAGGGGGGCCTTCCCCCCTCCCCACTGACGTGCCACCAAGCTCTCCCCTCATGCTGCGACCCCTCCAGCCCTCAAAAACGGCCCTGAGCGGGCCCGGGGGGGGGGGGGGGGGAAGAGGCGGCCTAACCTAGGGGGTGCCGCCTGTCAATCACTACCTAACCTGGGAGTCCCTGTCACTCACAACTTAACCTGGGGGGCACCTGTCACTCACTACCTAACTGGGGGGCGCCTGTCACTCACAACCTAACCTGGGGGTCCCTGTCACTCACAACCTAACCTGGGGGTCCCTGTCACTCACAACCTAACCTGGGGGGGGGTCCCTGTCACTCACTACCTAACCTGGGGGGGGCGCCTGTCACTCACAACCTAACCTGGGGGTCCCTGTCACTCACAACCTAACCTGGAGGTCCCTGTCACTCACAACCTAACCTGGGGGGTGCCTGTCACTCACAACCTAACCTGGGGGTCCCTGTCACTCACAACCTAACCTGGAGGTCCCTGTCAGTCACTACCTAACTGGGGGTCCCTGTCGCTCACAACCTAACCTGGGGGGTCCCTGTCGCACACAACCTAACCTGCGGGTCCCTGTCACTCACAACCTAACCTGGGGGTCCCTGTCACTCACTACCTAACTGGGGGTCCCTGTCGCTCACTACCTAACCTGGGGGGCTCCTGTCACTTCCTAACCTGGGGGCGCCTGTCACTCACTACCTAACCTGGGGGTCCCTGTCACTCACTATCTAACCTGGGGGTCCCTGTCACTCACTACCTAATCTGGGGGCCCCTGTCACTACCTAAACTGGGGGTCCATTACTACCTAACTGGGGGTCCCTGTCACTCACTACCTAAACTGGGGGCTCCTGCCACTACATACACTTGGGGTCCCTGCCACTACCTGAACTGGGGGGTCCCTGTCACTACCTGAACTGGGGGTCACCTATCACTACTTACACTGGGGGTCACCTGTCACTACTTACACTGGGGGGCTCCTGTCACTGCCTGAACTGGGGGTGCTCCTGTCACTACCTAAACTGGGGGACTCCTGGCACTACCTTAACTAGGGGGCACCTGTCACTACCTAAACTATCCAGGCCAGCCAGCCCAGCATCACCACCAGCCAACCAGCCCAGAATCACAGTCAAAAAGGCCACAGCATCACCACCAGTCAGGCCAGCATTTACTTCAACCAGCCAAGCACAGCCCAGCATCACCGCCAGCCAACCCAGCCACAGCATCACCGCCAACCCAGCCACATCATCGGCCACAGCATCACCGCCAGCCAAACCGGCCACAGCATCACCGCCAGCCAGGCCACAGAATCACTGCCAGGCCTTTCAGCACACACATCATCCCCAATCCAGCCCAAAACAGTATTGCCAGGCACAGCAGCCAGTACAGGAGAATTCAGAAGCCAGGTAAGAGGTGTCTAACATATTAAGGGGGCATTCTACCTATTTATGTGAAATGTTGTCTATTTATGTGCCTCATGACTGCTGAATTTGTCTTGTTGGGGGCCTCATGATTGCTGAATTTGTCTTGTTGGGGGCCTCATGATTTGTTGGGGGCCTCATGATTGCTGAATTTGTCTTGTTGGGGGCCTCATGATTGCTGAATTTGTCTTGTTGGGGGCCTCATGATTGCTGAATTTGTCTTGTTGTGGGCCTCATGATGGCTGAATTTGTCTTGTTGGGGGCCTCACAATTGCTGAATTTGTCATGTTGGGGGCCTCATTTTTGCTGAATTTTTCTTGATAGGGCCTCATGATTGCTGAATTTGTCATGTTGGGGGTCACATGATTGCTAACTGCGAGACTATGGGACAAGCTGAATGATCATCATATGAGACAATAGCATTAAACCTACTTTTTTAGCTTTTTAAAACAGAAAATAAAACTAGGAGGTTGTAAAAAAATGAATTTATTTTTCAGGAGTAGGATGGATGAAATTGTTTATCTTCACAGTTTATTTTTAACTTGGATTTTCCATAATGTTCATGTATGAGTTAAAACGTTTGTACAGTATTTAGTTTAAATTTAGTTTAAATTGCTGTTGCAGCAAGGGGGCCTAGTGATTTCTAGTTACGCCCCTGACTACTACCTACTACCTAAACTGGGGACACCTATAGACCTGGCTACTTATACTGTACTTAGAGGGGTGTGGGAATGTTGGGGTGGAGGGTCCTGGAGGAATGTTTGGGTGGGAGGTCCGAGGTCCGTGGGGTTGGAAGGTCGGGGGGGGGGGCATACATTTTTTTTGCTATGGGGCCCAGTCATTTCTAGCTACGCCCCTGACAGAAAGAACCATTTTTCTGCATTACATAGCATTACTCATGTAGCAAATAGAAATGAGATGTTTGTGCACTTAGCCACATAGTACAAAATATATGGTGTGAATAGGGGCAGTAGGGAAGATGATAGGCCCACAGAACATGCACGTAGGTTGCTTTGTCAAATGAATGTTTTCATATTATCTAACAATTTATGAGAGCGACCTTCTATGTATGTGGTTTTTTCAGATTTAAATGTAGGTGAATCCAGCTGTCTGTAAAAAGTTCCTTAGAATATAGAATATATTCTAATAGAATATTTAGAATACCAACAGCATAAATACACGTTTATAAGTTAAACTTCTGCACGGTAAGGGATGTTTCATGTTTCAGGAGAGAGTGAACATTAATAGTTAATTGTGGATGTTGTTTTCTGCCACCTAATAATCAGACACTGAACCTTTCAGAGCCTCTTGAATCAAACAAGAATTGGATGATTTCTGTTGAATGCTGACTACAGAATGATGAATAGGTGAATTCACAGAGAACCTTAATTATAGTGACTAAAAGCAATTAACATAAGGGAGCAAGGCAGGTTCAAAGCAACAAGCAAACAGACCTATTCCATTGTCAGCAATTCTAACAGGGTCCCTTAAATTCACTAGTGCCCCCTCTAATGTAACACAGAGACTACTCAGTACAATGGATAGAAGCAGCCAGGAATTATTTTGTTTTCAGAAGCAATGTTTTATATTTCACTCAGCTTGAAAATGAATTATCATCCAGTACTTTCAAAATGGAACAATACACTGTGTACACGTAAATGTAATGCACTTAGATACTAAATAATAACATAATGAAAGAAAAAGGATATAGTTCTTTGTTATATAAATTTACCAGGGAAAGCTTGCTACCCAAGAACGTAGTTTCTAGTCCATGACTCAGACATTATTGCTATAATTTACTATTAGTATTGCATGACAATTGAAGATCAGTGCACTTGTAGTACACTTATTTTTAAATAGCTGTCCTAAGTGCCTGTAAAAAATGAAAGGCCATGATTCCCTTACTCAAACAATGTATTTATCTCCCTAGTCAGGACTACTGGCTCTGTGATTTTGTGTTCTCCCTGAGATCTGAATTCACACCTGGATTTGCTGTTCTCCCTGAGAGGTGTGATCAGGTGGGAAATATAAGACTGATTACCTCAGCCTCGAATCAGCCTGATCTGAGAGAGCACAGCCTCTGGTCTGTATGACTAGAGATGGCCCGAACGGTTCCCGGCGAACGTCGGTGGTTCACTTTTCCGGAAGTTCGGTTTGCCCGCATAGTGCATCATGAGGGTCAACTTTGACCCTCTACATCACAGTCAGCAGGCACATTGTAGCCAATCAGGCTACAATCCCTCTTGGAGCCCCCCCCCCCTTATAAAAGGCAGGCAGCGTCAAGCTTTTCACTCACTCGTGTGCCTGCAGTAATTAAAGGGAGAGCTGCTGTGCAGAAACCTATAGGGAAAGCTTAGTTAGGCTCTTGTAGGCTTCTTAGCTTGCTCCTTGCTGATTCTTATTGCTAATAAAGCACCCCTCAACAGCTCTTTTGAGAGCTAATCTTGTTCTTGTGATCTATTTTTTTTTGTGTGTGTGTGTGGCCCACTTGCATTATATACAGCCCTGTCAGTCAGTCGCAGCTGGCCTTTGGCCCCTTGGTGGTATAATTACTACTGTGCCAGGTGCACATTGTAATACCCATCACTGCATATACCTACCTGTTGTTCACAGTGCACCCACCTACCTACAGTATGTGAGCGCATGCATTGTCACTGTAACTGTCTGGTGCCTGTCTGTGTGTGACAGGTGCACATTGTAATACCCATCACTGCATACCGTATATACTTGGCTATAAGTCGAGAAATTTAGGACTAACTCAAAGTGTAAAAGTGGGGGGGTCGACTTGTACTTGAGATAGTCCTAAATTTGCCAACTTATAGCCGGGATGAGAGGGCTGCTTTTCTCTCTCCCCCTCCCTGTAGTGAACTAGTGGCTGGGCACTTTCATCCTCCCACCCACCCACGATCACCCAAAGGACCTCCACCACTCTCTATCTTCCCCCTGTGTAAAAGGCTGTGGAATCGCCGCAGCCAACTTACGATTCCAGCACCAGCCGTCATTCACACTCCTCTTCCTCACTCGCGCGGCATCATGTGACTTCTGGAGGCGGTATTCTAATGCACGCAAGTCTGCATACCGCCGACTCCCGTAGTCACATGACGCAACATGAGTGAGGAAGTGGAGAGTGCATGAAAGCTGGTGCTGGTATCGTAAGTCGGCTGCGGCGATTCTGCAGCATTTTACACAGGCCAGGGGGAAGATAAAGAGTGGTGGACGTCCTTCGGGTGATCGTCTGTGCTGGACTAATACCGTAAGTCGGCTGCGGTAGTGGACGTCCTTTGGGTGATGGTGGGTGGAAAGTAGGAAGGATTAAAGATCCCGGCAGGCACTTCACTGCTGTTGGACACAGCATTCAATTACACGGGGGAAGAGATGTAGACATGCTTTGGGTGAGGGAGGGAGGGAGGATTAAATTCCCTTTTAACCATTTTGCTCCTGCTGTGGACTACACAGCATTTCATTCCACACGGTGGGTATAGGGATAGAGAGGGGGACACCCTTTGGGTGATGGTGGGTGGGAGGTAGGATCAATGATTCCAGCCACTAGTGCTCTGCAGGGAGGGAGAGAGACAATGCATTGCTGCACTTGGGGGCCAGGAGGGGTTAATGGCCACAATACTGTGTGCAGTGCAGCTATTAACCACTCCTGGTCCCCAAGTGCAGTTGTTTACTTTTAGGGGTAGACTTATACTGGAGACATAGAACAATTCCAGCTTAAGGGGCTCAAATATTGGGGTCGACTTATACACGAGGTCGACTTGTATCCGAGTATATACGGTAATATACCTACCTGTTGTTCACTTCAGTGCACCCACCTACCTACGGGAGCGCATGCAGTGTGATATTTAATACCACCAGTCACTGTACCTGTTCACGGTACGTGTGTGAGACAGGTGCACATTTGTAATACCCATCACTGCATATACCTACCTGTTGTGTTCAGTGCACCCACCTACCTACGTGAGTGCATGCAGTGTAATATACCACTCTGTGCATACCTGTTAACTGCACCTGTGTGACTGCACATTGTATTACTCAAGTCAGTGCATACCTTTCACTTTATCCCTCCCGATATGGACAAAACAGGTAGAGGCAGACCTAGAGGAAGGCCACCCAGCAGGTCTGTGTGAGGTCGTGCTAATGTGATTTTGTGCGGCCCAGGACCAAAGTACAGTGCTCAGAAGAAGGCACATCCCATCAACTCCCAAGATTGTCAGGACTGACAGGATTGTCAGGATTGACTATTTAACACAGAACAAACACATCATCTTCCGCAGCCACCAGCGCTACTACAAGCACCACATCCGCTGCACTTGACAGTTCGCAGGAGTTATTTGGTGGGGAAATCACTGATGCACAGCCATTATTGTTACAACCAGATGAAGGCGCTAAGCAAGTTACACCACCTCATATGTCTGAGTTAGGCGACACTATGGACGTAACGTGAGGAGGAGGATGATGAAGTACCTGCTGTTGGTGCAGTTTTGGAGGTGTCTGAGGCAAGCGAAGCTGGGCAGGATGATTATGATGATGACGATGATACGGATGCCACGTTTGTTCCCAATAGAGGAGATGAACAGGGGGAAAGTTCAGAGGGGGAGTCAGAGAGAAGTAGGAGGGGACGAGTTCCTGAAAGAAGCAGGTGGAGCTTGTCATCAGAAACAGCTGGTGGCAGTGTACGGCGCCATGTATCGCCACCTATGGACAGCCAGCCAAAATGCCTTTCAACGTCAGCTGCTGATGCCATCATAGTGCCATCACCCCAGGGGGGCTCAGCGGTTTGGACATTTTTTAATGTGTCTGCCTCAGTTCAGAGCAATGCCATCTGTTCTCTCTGCCTCAAAAAACTGAGCCGTGAAAAAAGGCCAACATCCACGTAGGGACAACTGCCTTACAAAGGCACCTGGAGAAAAGGCACAAACTGCAATGGGAAGAGCACCAGAGGAAAAGCAGCACACAAAAGAAAAGCCACACTCCTTCTCCTCTTCCTCCTTCAGGTGCAGCATCTTCAGCCTCTTTCTCCCTTGCACCTTCACAGCCACCCTCCTCCACTCCGCCTCTGCCCTTGAGCGGTTCCTGCTCCTCTGCCCACAGCAGCCAGGTGTCTGTGAAGGAAATCTTTGAGCGGAAGAAGCCAATTTCTGCCAGTCACCCCCTTGCCCGGCTTCTGACAGCTGGCTTGGTAGAACTGTTAGCTCACCAGCTGGTGGATTCTGAGGCCTTCCGTAAATTTGTGGCCATTGGGACACCACAGTGGAAGATGCCAGGGCGCAATTATTTATCTAAAAAGGTGATACCCAAACTGTACCATGAAGTTGAGAGGCAAGTGGTGTCATCTCTGGCACACAGCGTTGGGTCAAGGGTCTACCTGACCACGGATGCCTGGTCTGCCAAGCACGGTTAGGGCAGGTACATTACTTACACAGCCCATTGGGTCAACCTGGTGACCGATGGCAAGCAGGGAGTACGTGGCTGTGCAGCAGACCAACTTGTGACACCTCCACGGCTTGCAGGCAGGCCTCCTGCCACCTCCTCACCTCCTGCTACATCCTCTCCTCCTGCTACATCCTCTTCGCTGTCATCATCCTCCTCCTCCTTGGCTGAGTGGCAGTTCAACTCTACTGGTGCTGCGATCTCCTCTCCAGTTACACAGCTCCAGCTCCCCAGGGCCTCTGCTGCATGCCAGGTATGACGGTGTCACGCCATCTTAGACATGTCTTGCCTCAAAGTGGAGAGTTGCACTGGAGCAGCTCTCCTGGCTGCTCTTAAAGAGACTCTGAAGCGAAAAAAAAATTATGATATTATGATTTGTATGTGTAGTACAGCTAAGAAATAAAACATTAAGATCAGATACATCAGTCTAATTGTTTCCAGTACAGGAAGAGTTGAGAAACTCCAGTTGTTATCTCTATGCAAACAAGCCATTAAGCTCTCCGACTAAGTTAGTCGTGGAGAGGGCTGTTATCTGACTTTTATTATCTCAACTGTAAGTGAACTGTTTACTTTTTCTCTGCTAGAGGAGAGGGCATTACTTCACAGACTGCTCTGAAAGAATCATTTTGAATGCTGAGTGTTGTGTAATCTGCACATATTATAGAATAATGCAATGTTAGAAAAAACACTATATACCTGAAAATAAAAGTATGAGAATATTTTCTTTGCTGCTAATCTTCTAGAAATTATTCATAGTACACAACCAATTCATTATATCATATATTTTTTTTTCGCTTCAGTGTCTCTGGATCATTGGCTGACCCCGCACCAGCTGGAGATTGGCAATGTGGTGCGTGACAATGGCAGCAATCTCCTTTCCGCTTTGAATTTGGGAAAGCTGACACATGTACCCTGCATGGCACATGTGCTGAATCTAGTCATTCAAAGATTTGTGTTAACCTCTTGAGGACTACAGGGCTAAACCCCCCTAGTGACCAGACAATTTTTAGTTTAAAAGGCCACTGCAGCTTTAAGGCCAAGCTGCAGGGCCGCACAACATAGCACACGAGCGATTCCCCCCCCCCCCCCCCTTTTCTCCCCACCAACAGAGCTCTCTGTTGGTGGGGTCTGATCGCTCCCCCATGTTTATTTTTTTTTTTAATAAATATTTGTGTTGCCACTTTTTAAAAAAAAAACCCTCTTCCTTTAAATCTTTTCCCTCCCTCGCTCCCTCCCTCCCCACAGCTGGCCAATTACGGTGATCGGCTGTCATAGGCTTCTGCCTATGAGAGCCGATCGCTCTCTTGTCCCTCAGGGGGACAGCCGTGTCACACGGCTGTCCCCAGTGCAGCGCTGCTGCTGATCGCAGCGCTGCACAGAGTAAATAGACGGCGATCACGCCGTCTAACAGTCTCCCGAGCGGCAATAGCCGCTCGGAGACTGAAGGCGGGGCGGAGCTCCGCCCCCCAAGCAGGAGATGCACGCGCAGTCTGTGCGCAATCTCCTGCAAAACAGAGCCCCAGGACTTTACGCCAATTGGCGTTAGGCGGTCCTGGGGCTGCCGCCGCGGCCGCGCCTACCCGGCGTGACGCGGTCGGCAAGAGGTTAAAGTACCCAGGCTTAGAGGATGTCCTCAAGCAGGCCATGAAGTTGTGTGGACATTTCAGGCGGTCTTACGCGGCCATGGCCGGCTTTGCGGACATTTAGCAGAGAAACAACTTGCCGGTGAGACGCTTGATATGTGATAGCCCGCCTCACTGGAATTCCACCCTCCTTATGTTCTCTCGCCTGCTAGAACAGGAGAAAGCCGTCACTTAGTACCTCTACAACTACAGGAGAAGGACACAGTCTGGGGAGATGGGGATGTTCTGCCTCAACAACTGGACACTCATGCGAAATGCATGCAGGATCATGCGGCCGTTTGAGGAGGTGACCAACCTGGTGAGTCACAGTGAAGGCACCATCAGCAACTTGATCCCGTACGCTTACTTCCTGGAGCGTGCCGTGCATAGAGTGGTGGATCAAGCTGTGGAGGAGCGTGAACAGGAACAGTTACTGGAGGAAGTGTTGTGGGATCAATTCTCATCAGAACCAGATGTTTCCTCAACACCTGCGGCAGCACAGAGGGGGGAGGAGGAGGAGGAAGAGTCGTGTGGGGAAGAGGAGTCAGACTCGGATGATGAGGAAGGTGTTTCTTTGGAGGAGGAGGAGGAGGCAGCGGCAGAAGAACAACCGCAGCAGGCGTCACATGGGGCTTGTGCTGCTCAACGTTCCTGTGGTATTGTTCGTGGCTGGGGGGAGGAGGAGGACTTACCTGACGTCACTGAGAAAGAGCAAGAGGAGATTGATAGTACGTCTGTGTAACGATCGGTGTCAGCACACAGAGAGAATGATTATTGGTGATCTGCAGTATCACCAAGAATACAGATATATACCCGATTATTGATGATCTGCAGAATCACCAATAATACAAGTATAACTAACCTCTGGACACCTGATAAAGTGTAAGTGTTTGGTGCAACAGTATATGAGCCTGGACCACCTGAGGAGCAAGTGACCCTAGACCGTATAACGAGTATCTCCTAGTCAGGGTTGGAGATAACCAGAGAGCCAGTGATTCCTTGAACTGCTGGGAATCAGACTCTACTGCAGTCAAAGGACTCCTATGAGATAGAGTCCCTGACTGGATTGCAGAGAGGTCCCTCTGAGGGACAGGGAGTCCCTGCAGCTACTGGACACCCCACCGGGGGGGGGGGGGGGGGTGTCACAGGTAGTACAGATGAACTGAACACCCAAGGAGTGAGTGACAGCTAGAAGGGTCGGCCAGGCCGGGTCGGCAACACACAAGCAGATAAGGTACAGTGACAGAAGGCTGATTCGGTAACCAGGGACAGGCAGGATTGGCAACAGGTAATCAGATATGCGTAGATACCGAATCAGAGAGCAGGAGAAGGGTCTAGAGAGCAATAGATCATAACAGATATCAAGCAGAAGCCTAGTCTAGAATGTGAGGTCCGTGGTCTCAACACCCAGGAACTGGTCTAAAGAATAACACAGCAATGACACAGTATCCCTAATCTTGGGTGTGAGGTCCGTGGTCTCAACACCCTGGAACTGGTCTAAAGTATAACACAGCAATGACACAGTATCCCTAAGCTTGGGTGTGAGGTCCGTGGTCTCAACACCCTGGAACTGGTCTAAAGTATAACACAGTAATAACACAGTAATCTGGCTAAGTGTGAATTCCCAGGTCCACCTGGTTCTAACACACTGAGGGATCTGACTATGGTCTGAGTGCTAACACATAAGCTTTTGCAACGGCAGACAACCAGCAACTGATAGGCAAGAAGTATATATAGCAGAGCGCTCCTCAGCGCCACCCAGTCCCATTCAGCCAATCACCTACTGCGCTGGGATCAGCTGATCATCCTGATCAGCTGATCCCTCTCCTATTGGCATAAAGGGCCTGCCTGCTAGCGCGCAGCTCTCCATCTGTGTGCACTACTAGGCTCAGACAAACCAGACGCATGCTGCTGCGGAGAAACCACCGGTCTGAACGCGGAACCAGCCGCCTCGCTGTCAGACCGCGCGGCAGTGTCTCCGCAATCCATTACAGTACCCCCCCCCTCCCCGAGGAGTGGACTCCGGACACTTCCCACCAGGATTCCCAGGTTGTAAGTCATGAAACTCCTTTTTAATTCCTCCGCATGCATGCGACAATCTGGCACCCAAGATCTTTCCTCTATGCCATATCCTTTCCAGTGGACCAGATACTGCACGGAATTCTGCACTAAGCGCGAGCCCATGATCTCTTTAATTTCATACTCTGGTTGGTCGTCCACCAACACGGGGGGGGGAATCCATGTATACTGCTGGCTTCAAAAGAGACACATGGAATGATCTCACACCTCTCATACTGGCTGGGAGATCAATCGCGTAAGTGACATTATTGATTTTCTTGGACACTGGAAATAGTCCTATAAATCTAGGGCCGAGTTTGGGTGACAGTTGCTTCAAGGCCAAATGTCGAGTGGATACCCACACCAGATCTTCTGGAAAGAACTTCCACTCTACGGACCGTCTTTTATCTGCCTATTTTTTCTGGGTTTGGAAAGCTTTCCCCAGATTCCTCTTAACCATTCCCCAAATCTCCTTTAGAGCCCTCTGCCAATCTTCCAGAGCTGGGAACGGTGTAGATGCGACCGGCAAAGGAGCAAACTTAGGTGATCTTCCTGACACTACCTGGAATGGGGAAAATCCAGACGAGGAGCTTTTCAGGTTGTTGTGCGCAAATTCCGCAAACGGCAAGAATTTTACCCAATCGGATTGCGCATCAGCAACATAACAGCTGAGGAACTGTTCTAGGGATTGGTTAACTCTCTCGGTCTGGCCATTGGTCTGTGGGTGGTAGCCTGATGAAAATGCAAGATCCATGTCTAACTGATGGCAGAAGGCTTTCCAAAACTTTGAAACAAACTGGACTCCCCGATCTGACACTACATTCTCCAGAATGCCATGCAGCCGGAAAATGTGCTGGATGAAGAGATCAGCCAATTCCTGGGCCGAGGGGAGTCCTTTCAAAGGGACAAAATGAGCCATCTTACTGAATCTGTCCACTACCACCCAAATGACCGTCTTGCCCTCAGACCGAGGGAGCTCACCCACAAAATCCATGGAGACATAGGTCCATGGTTCACTTGGAACTGGCAAGGCCTGTAAGGTGCTAACAGGGGCCTGACGAGAGCGTTTACTCCTTGCACACACTGCACACTCTCTTACAAACTCCTTACAATCTGTTGCAAATGTAGGCCACCACGCACATCTAGCCAGTAAATCCTGAGTTCTGGTGGCCCCGGGATGACCAGCATTCTTGTGGGAATGAAACCGTTGCAAGAGTTGTAAATGGAAAGGCAGTGGTACAAACATGACCCCATCAGGCTTCCCCTCTGGAACATTCTGTTGGTAAGGACTCAGAGTGACTTTCCAATCCCTCCAGGTCTCAGTGGCTGCCAGAACTACCTTCTGAGGTAGAATGGTCTCAGGGGCTGAGGGCTGTACTGTCTCAGGTTCAAAACACCTGGATAAAGCATCGGCTTTGATGTTTTTACTACCAGGGGTATACGTAATTACAAATCTGAATCTTGCAAAGAACAGGGACCACCGGGCCTGGCGGGGGCTAAGTCTCTTAGCACCCTCTATGTACTCCAGATTCTTATGATCTGTATAAACTGTGATAGTGTGTTCTGCACCTTCTAGCCAGTTGTAACAATTGGTGTCAGCAAGCACCGCTATTCTGATTATTGGTGATCTGCAGTATCACCAATAATACAGATGCTATACCTGAGAATATGGTGATCTGCAGAATCACCAATAATGCAAGTATAGCGTGACACGATACAACACACAAGAGGGTGCTGGGTACAATAGAGTATCTCTATAGGGCACAGAAATACAACCTCCAGCCAGGGCTGTATTTAGGGTTTGGGCTCCCCTAGGCACACCAAACCTACGGCGCCCCCTAGGAGAACGTTGGCGGCGCGCGAAGCGCGCCGCGGCGAAAAATGGGCGTGGCCACAGAATGCAGTGGGCGTGTCCATAACACAGTGGGTGTGGCCAATTAAAAATATCCTAGTAAGAGTGCAGCCCAAAGTCAGTGGGGCCATGGTTTCTCCCCGGGTATGAGTAAAGTGACCTTAAAAAAGCAAGTAGGAAATGTTCCCCCCCCCCCCCCCCCCAAAAAAAACAAAAAACCCCACACATTAGCCAGTGTTCTCTCGCACAAAATAGTGGTAGGTATTAGAGTGTGAGCTCCCCTGAGAAAAGTCAGTAACATGACTGTTCTCTGCAAAGTGCTGCAGAAGATGCCAGTGCTATATAAATACATAATAATATGGTAGGACATTAGACTATGGGAGAATTAGATTGTAAGCTCCTCAGAGGATAGTCAGTGACATGACTACGTACTCCGTGAAGTACTGCTGAAGATGCAAGTACAATATAGTACAGTAGTATGGCAGCATGGTGGCGTAGTGGTTAGCACTCTCGCCTTGCAGCGCTGGGTTCCTGGTTTGAATCCTAGCAAGGTCAACATCTGCAAGGAGTTTGTATGTTCTCCCTTTGTCTGTGTGGGTTTCCTTAAGACACTCTGGTTTCCTCCCACATCCCAACAACATACGATACAGATAAGTATAATGTTAATTGGCTTCCCCTAAAAATTGGCCCTAGACTACGATACATACATAGACATATGACTATGGTAGGGATTAGATTGTGAGCCCCTCTGTGGGACAGTTATGTGACAAAACAATACATACTCTGTACAGCGCTGCGTAATATGTTGGCGCTATATAAATAATTAGTATATGTACAGTAGCCAGGTCTATAGGTGTCCAAATGTAGACATACTATAGGTGTCCCCAGTATAGATATCCAGGTCTATAGGTATCCCCAGTTTAGGTAGTAGTCAGGGGCGTAACTAGAAATCACTTGGCCCCCTTGTGAGAATTTGGATGGGCCCCCCCCCCCCATAGGTGCCAAATAATCATAATGTGGCAGTGTTTCACCATAAAATAATCGCAATGTGTGCAGCATTTTAGCAGAGAATAATTGCAATGTGGACAACATTTCACCAGAAAATAATCACAATGTGGGCAACATTTCACCAGAAAATAATCGCAATGAGTGCAACATTTAAGCAAAGAATAATCGCAATGTGGGCAACATTTCACCAGAAAATAATCGCAATGTGGGCAACATTTCACCAGAAAATAATCGCAATGTGGGCAACATTTCACCAGAAAATAATCGCAATGTGGGCAACATTTCACCAGAAAATAATCGCAATGTGGGCAACATTTCACCAGAAAATAATCGCAATGTGGGCAACATTTCACCAGAAAATAATCACAATGTGGGCAACAATTCAGCAAAGAATAATCGCAATGTGGGCAACATTTCAGCAGATAATAATTGCAATGTGGGCAACATTTCAGCAAAGAATAATTGCAATGTGGGCAACATTTCAGCAGAGAATAATTGCAATGTGGGCAACATTTCACCAGAAAATAATCACAACGTGGGCAGCATTTCAGCAGTAAATCACACAGTGGGCAGCATAACACCAGTGGCCTGGCTGAGCGGGTAGTGGGCTGGCTGGGTAGCTGGGTGAGCAAGCAGTGGGCAGGCTGAGTAATTAATTCAAGTATTTGTATAGCGCCTTTCTCCTGTCGGACTCAAAGCACTTGCGAGGCAGCCACTAGTGCGCACTCAGTAGGCAGTAGCAATGTTAAGGAGACTTGCCCAAGAAACTCCTTACTGAATAGGTGCTGGCTTACTGAACAGGCAGAGCCGAGATTTGAACCCAGGTCTCCTGTGTCAGAGGCAGAGCCCTTAACCATTACACTATCCAGCCACTGCCTGGCTAAGCGAGCGGGCAGTGGGCTGGGTACCAGGCTGGGCGAGTGGGCAGGCTGGGTGGCTGGGCGAGCGGGCAGTGGGTTGGCTGGGTACCTGGCTGGGAAAGCGGGCAGTGGACTGGCTTGGTACCTGGCTGGGCGAGCGGGCAGTGGGCTGGCTGGGAAAGCGGGCAGTGGGCTGGCTGGGAAAGCGGGCAGTGGGCTGGCTGGGAAAGCGGGCAGTGGGCTGGCTGGGAAAGCGGGCAGTGGGCTGGCTGGGAAAGCGGGCTGGCTGGGAAAGCGGGCAGTGGGCTGGCTGGGTACCTGGCTGGGCATGCGGGCTGGCTGGGTACCTGGCTGGGCATGCGGGCTGGCTGGGTACCTGGCTGGGTACCTGGCTGGGCAGCGGGCTGGCTGGGTACCTGGCTGGGCATGCGGGCTGGCTGGGTACCTGGCTGGGCATGCGGGCTGGCTGGGTACCTGGCTGGGCATGCGGGCTGGCTGGGTACCTGGCTGGGCATGCGGGCTGGCTGGGTACCTGGCTGGGCATGCGGGCTGGCTGGGTACCTGGCTGGGCATGCGGGCTGGCTGGGTACCTGGCTGGGCATGCGGGCTGGCTGGGTACCTGGCTGGGCATGCGAGCTGGCTGGGTACCTGGCTGGGCAGCGGGCTGGCTGGGTACCTGGCTGGGCAGCGGGCTGGCTGGGTACCTGGCTGGGCAGCGGGCTGGCTGGGTACCTGGCTGGGCATGCGGGCTGGCTGGGTACCTGGCTGGGCATGCGGGCTGGCTGGGTACCTGGCTGGGCATGCGGGCTGGCTGGGTACCTGGCTGGGCATGCGGGCTGGCTGGGTACCTGGCTGGGCATGCGGGCTGGCTACCTGGCTGGGCATGCGGGCTGGCTGGGTACCTGGCTGGGCAGTGGGCTGGCTGGGTACCTGGCTGGGCATGCGGGCTGGCTGGGTACCTGGCTGGGCAGCGGGCTGGCTGGGTACCTGGCTGGGCATGCGAGCTGGCTGGGTACCTGGCTGGGCAGCGGGCTGGCTGGGTACCTGGCTGGGCATGCGGGCTGGCTGGGCATGCGGGCTGGCTGGGTACCTGGCTGGGCATGCGGGCTGGCTGGGTACCTGGCTGGGCATGCGGGCTGGCTACCTGGCTGGGCATGCGGGCTGGCTGGGTACCTGGCTGGGCATGCGGGCTGGCTGGGTACCTGGCTGGGCAGTGGGCTGGCTGGGTACCTGGCTGGGCATGCGGGCTGGCTGGGTACCTGGCTGGGCAGCGGGCTGGCTGGGTACCTGGCTGGGCATGCGAGCTGGCTGGGTACCTGGCTGGGCAGCGGGCTGGCTGGGTACCTGGCTGGGCAGCGGGCTGGCTGGGTACCTGGCTGGGCAGCGGGCTGGCTGGGTACCTGGCTGGGCATGCGGGCTGGCTGGGTACCTGGCTGGGCATGCGGGCTGGCTGGGTACCTGGCTGGGCAGCGGGCTGGCTGGGTACCTGGCTGGGCATGCGGGCTGGCTGGGTACCTGGCTGGGCATGCGGGCTGGCTACCTGGCTGGGCATGCGGGCTGGCTGGGTACCTGGCTGGGCATGCGGGCTGGCTGGGTACCTGGCTGGGCAGTGGGCTGGCTGGGTACCTGGCTGGGCATGCGGGCTGGCTGGGTACCTGGCTGGGCAGTGGGCTGGCTGGGTACCTGGCTGGGCATGCGGGCTGGCTGGGTACCTGGCTGGGCATGCGGGCTGGCTGGGTACCTGGCTGGGCATGCGGGCTGGCTGGGTACCTGGCTGGGCATGCGGGCTGGCTGGGCATGCGGGCTGGCTGGGTACCTGGCTGGGCATGCGGGCTGGCTGGGTACCTGGCTGGGCATGCGGGCTGACTGGGTACCTGGCTGGGCAGTGGGCTGGCTGGGTACCTGGCTGGGCAGTGTGCTGGCTGGGTACCTACCTGGCTGGGTGAGCTGGCTCCTGGCTGGGAAGCTGGGCTGCAGTTGCCACTTGCCAGCGCGTCCTTCACGCTTCTCCCGACTCGCTCCCGCCCTCCAGCAGAGTGGCAGACATGATCCTGAACTCTGCATGCTGCCTACTGGTCTAGTGACGTCACTAGACCAGGAGGCGGCATGCAGAGACCAGGATCATGTCCTGACTCCCGGCCGGCCGCTGCCACTGTGCTGGAGGGCGGGGGTGAGAGCTCCCCTCGTCATCTGTAGGTGCGCTCTCCGCCGCTCCCCCCGCACCCCCCCCCCCCCCCCCCGCCCAAAAAAAAAAAAAAAAAAAATTTTTAAGTTTCTGAATAAAAAAATTTAAATAATAAAAAAAAAAAAATTATTGAACTATAGGTGGCCGCCCCCCCCGAGGACCCGCCCATGGCACCGGCCCACGGGTGCCTCTTAATAGATACGGCCCTGCCTCCAGCAAGCTGGAACAGCAGACAACAACAATAATAATATACAGTGTAAAATCAAGTCTGTGGAAATATCCACCACACCGTAATTCCTCAGAGGTGTGGTTACCTCTGAATGGGAACCCTGTGTGTGAGATCCTCCAAAGGACGGAGTGGAGGAGTCTCGGCCTCTAGCAGCAAGGGTTTGCTAGTGGTGGTCGTCTCAAAGAGGCAAGCCTCTGATAGAACCCTACAGTGGGAGACGTTCCACTGAAGGGAGAAAGGTCAGACAAAATGAGGTTTGGCAACAGATCAGGCGGCAGCAGTACAGAAACGTGAGACAAGAGAATAGTCGGAAACCAAGCAAATAGTCGGTTACGGTACGGGCTGGCGAAGTACAAAATCAGGAAGCAGAGGAGTAGTCAAGACAGGCACAGAATCATACACGATAAATCAAACAATAATAATATGTGTATATATTGGCGATAAACCAATATATAACACAATATCAGAGACAAGGCTGACTAGGTCTGAGTGCTGACACAGGGTATCGCAAACACAGACGAAGTGTGACTGAAAAGCACTACCTTATATACTGCCTGGGAGAGAAGTCTCCACCCCAGGCAGCAACCAATCAGAGCAGGCTAAAATGTCAGCTGATCTCCAGGTCAGCTGACACGCTTCCTAAGAGTATAAAGGCGTGTCTGTCGGGCGCGCCCACCCCCTAGAGGCAAGATGGCAGAGTCCTGGTGAGCAGCACGCTGGTGAGTTTGGAGCAGAGTGCTCGGACGGGTTTGCGCAGCGGATGCGGACAAATTTCCGCATCCCGCGTTGGAAAGTCCGCTTGCCGGATTGGATGCGACCATATTTCCGCAATCCATCCGGCGTTGCGGATTTTTTGTTACACCAGTGTCGCCATTCCTCAAAAGCTAACTTGATGGCCAAAAGCTGCCAGTTGTCTATGTCATAGTTTTTCACTGCGGGTGAAAATCTACCAGAAAAGTAGGCACGTGGGTGGAGTTTGCCCTGCAAGCCTGACCTCTGGGACAATACAGCTCCCACCCCCACCTCTGAAGCATCAGCCTCCACAATAAAGGGAAAGGTGACATCAACATGTCTCAATATAGGTGCGGAACAGAACAGTTTCTTTAGTGTGGAAAAAGCCGCATGAGCCTCTGTTGACCAGTGATGAGTATCAGCTCCTGTTTTGGTGAGACTGGTGAGGGGCGAGATGATGGTAGAGTACCCCTTTATGAACCTTCTGTAGTAGTTGGCAAAGGCCAGAAATCTCTGGAGCGCCTTCAGTCCAACAGGCTGAAGCCACTCCAGGACAAAGGAAACCTTCCCTGGATCCATTGAGAGGCCAGAGGTGGAGATAATGTACCCCAAGAAGGCAACCAAGGTTACTTCAAAGAGGCATTTCTCCAGTGTGGCATAAAGCTGATTCTGTCTTAACTTTTCTAGCACAAACTTAACATGCCTGCGGTGTTCAGAAAGATTGGACGAAAAGATCAGTATATCATCCAGATAGACTAGGACGAACTTCCCCAACACCTCCCTGAATACCTTGTTAATTAACTCCTGGAAGACAGCCGGAGCGTTACACAACCCTAAGGGCATCACTAGGAACTCATAATGCCCGTCGGGCGTGTTAAAGGCTGTCTTCCATTCGTCACCATCTCTAATAAGCACCAGATTGTATGCACCTCTCAGATCTAGCTTTGAGAAAATCTTGGCTTTGGTTACCTGAGTGAACAAATCGTCAATTAAAGGTAAAGGGTAGCGATTTTTCACTGTGATCTTATTTAGGCCTCTATAATCAATGCAAGGATGAAGACCTCCATCTTTTTTCTTTACAAAAAAGAATCCTGCCCCAGCTGGTGAACGGGAGGGACGAATGAACCCTTTAGCCAAGTTTTCTCTGATGTATTCCTGCATAGCTAGTTTCTCAGGCCCAGACAGATTATAGAGGTGACCCCTGGGAGGCATACAACCAGATCTCAAATCAATGGGACAATCGAAGGTACGGTGGGGGGGAAGTTTATCTGCCGACTTGGGACAGAAGACGTCAGCAAATTCTGCGTATTGTTTTGACACACCTTCAACCTGAATGCTGGTATTACCCACGGTTACTTTCGCTAAACAATGATGATAACAATGGGTCGACCAGCTCGTTAGCTGACCTGAAACCCAGTCTATCTGAGGGGAGTGAAGTTGTAACCAGGGCATGCCAAGAATGACGGTGGAGGTTGCCATACGCAAGACCAGAAATTGCAGATTCTCCTCATGCAGTACGCCAACACTGAACCTTAAATTCAGAGTACGGGACAGAGGATGTCTACTTTGCAGAGGAGAGTCATCTACAGCAGTGACCAAAATCGGATGGTCCAATGGGAGTATAGGAATTCCCAATTTTTTTGCAAAGTCGTAATCTATAAAGTTAGCCGCTGAACCAGAGTCAACGAAAGCTTCAGTGATAACAGTCTGACCATTCTTTGTGACAGAACAGGGAAGGAGCAAACGATTGTTGTCTAGAGGTAAAGACTGCGCGCCTAGGGTATTACCTCTGACTACACCTAGGCGTCAGCGTTTCCCGACTTCTTGGGGCAATTCTGCACTCTATGGCCCTCCTCTGCACAGTATAAACAGAGCTGTTCTGTTTTCCTGCGATTCCTCTCCATCCGTGTCAACTTGGACTGACCAATTTGCATTGGTTCTGGCGGAGGTGAGACGGGTGGAGGAGAGGCGTAAGAGACATATCTGACCACGTTCTTACCACGGGTTTGCTTCTGATACCGTAAACGGCGATCAACCCGTACTGCTAAAGAGATTGCCTCATCAATAGTTTTTGGTTCAGGGTGTCCCAACATCAGCTCTGAAACTGCGTCTGACAACTCTGATAAAAAACAATCTAACAGTGCAAAAGCCCCCCACCTAGCTGACACAGACCACTTTCTGAATTCAGCTGCATAGATTTCTACTGGATCCTTGCCTTGACGCAAGGTTTTTAGCTCCTGCTCAGCAGTAGAGGCAATGTCCGGATCGTCATAAATTATGGCCATGGACTTAAAAAATTCCTCTACTGATGTCAGTGCCTCTTGCCCTGTCTGCAGGCTATATGCCCAAGTTTGAGCATCTCCTGACAGCAGGGTCTTAATAAATGTAATTCTCTGTGCCTCTGTTCCTGACAAGTTAGGTCTCAGTTCAAAATACGACATTATACGATTCTTAAAATTCTGAAAGTCAGATCTATGACCACAAAACCTTTCGGGTACAGACATACGTAAGTCTGTAACTGGAGGAGATCGCACTGCATTGAAAGCCATCTGAAGGACCTGTAAGGACCCAGATAAAGCAGAGATCTGGGCCTGCTGACCGTCCAGCACTCTGATGAAATTTTCCACCGAGGTGGTGAGTGTATCAAGACTGCTGTTAAGTGCGTCCATTTTGTTTTTCAGTTCTGCCATTCTGTAACGATCGGTGTCAGCACACATAGAGAATCTGATTATTGGTGATCTGCAGTATCACCAAGAATACAGATATATGCCCGATTATTGATGATCTGCAGAATCACCAATAATACATGTATAACTAACCTCTGGACACCTGATAAAGTGTAAGTGTTTGGTGCAACAGAATATGAGCCTGGACCACCTGAGGAGCAGGTGACTCTAGACCGTATAATGAGTATCTCCTAGTCAGGGTTGGAGATAACCAGAGAGCCAGTGATTCCCTGAACTGCTGGGAATCAGACTCTACTGCAGTCAAAGGACTCCTATGAGATAGAGTCCCTGACTAAATTGCAGAGAGGTCCCTCTGAGGGACAGGGAGTCCCTGCAGCTACTGGACACCCTACCGGGGGGTGTCACGGGTAGTACAGATGGACTGAACACTCAAGGAGTGAGTGACAGCTAGAAGGGTCGGCCAGGCCGGGTCGGCAACACACGAGCAGATAAGGTACAGTGACAGAAGGCTGATTCGGTAACCAGGGACAGGCAGGGTTGGCAACAGGTAATCAGATATGCGTAGGTACCGAATCAGAGAGCAGGAGAAGGATCAAGATAGCAATTGGTCATAACAGATATCAAGCAGAAGCCTAGTCTAGAGTGTGAGGTCCGTTGTCTCAACACCCAGGAACTGGTCTAAAGATTAATACAGCAATGACACAGTATCCCTAATCTTGGGTGTGAGGTCCGTGGTCTCAACACCCTGGAACTGGTCTAAAGTATAACACAGCAATGACACAGTATCCCTAAGCTTGGGTGTGAGGTCCGTGGTCTCAACACCCTGGAACTGGTCTAAAGTATAACACAGTAATAACACAGTAATCTGGCTAAGTGTGAATTCCCAGGTCCACCTGGTTCTAACACACTGAGGGATCTGACTATGGTCTGAGTGCTAACGCATAAGCTTTCGCAATGGCAGACAACCAGCAATTGACAGGCAAGAAGTATATATAGCAGAGCACTCCTCAGCGCCGCCCAGTCCCATTCAGCCAATCACCTACTGCGCTGGGATCAGCTGATCGTCCTGATCAGCTGATCCCTCTCCTATTGGCATAAAGGGCCTGCCTGCTAGCGCGTAGCTCTCCATCTGTGTGCACTACTAGGCTCAGACAAACCAGACGCATGCTGCTGTGGAGAAACCGCCAGTCTGAACGCGGAACCAGCCGCCTCGCTGTCAGACCGCGCGGCGGTGTCTCCGCAATCCATTACAGTCTGGATCCAACTTTGTGCAGATGGCGTCTTTCATTCTTTCATGCTGTCCAGCCTGTTGAGGGACCTCCGTATAAAAAAACTCGAGGGGAATGACAATTACTGGGTGGCCACGCTACTAGACCCTCGGTATAGGCACAAAGTGGCGGACATGTTCCCAAATCACCAGAAGGCAGAAAGGATGCAGCACTTGCAGAACAAGCTGGCAACTATGCTTTACAATGCGTTTAAGGGTGATGTCACAGCACAATGCAATAAAGGTACCACTGCCAGTAATCCTTCTCCCATGTCCATGCAGGCAAGGGTAGGACGCTCCAGCGATCTCATGGTGATGTCGGACATGCGGACATACTTTAGTCAAACGCCAAGCCTTAGCCCTTCCGGATCCACCCTCCACCAACGCCTGGACTGGCAGGTAGCCGACTACCTGGCCTTAAGTGTGGATGTAGATACTGTGAGCAGCGATGAACCCTTGGACTACTGGGTGCGCAGGCTTGACCTGTGGCCAGAGCTGTCACAATTTGCCATCCAACTTCTGTCTTGCCCTGCCTCAAGCGTCCTGTCAGAAAGGACCTTCAGCGCAGCTGGAGGCATTGTCACTGAGAAGAGAAGTCGCCTAAGTCACAAAAGTGTTCAGTACCTCAACTTTATCAAAATGAATGAGGCATGGTTCCCGGAGGGCTATTGCCCACCCGAAGACTAAGTCAGTCCTAACACACAGCAGCTCTGCCTGCAAGCCGTGTGACTCCCTGCCGCAAGACTAAGCCGCTCCCCACACAGCACCTCGGCCCGCAGGCCGCTTGACTGCCTTCTCC
The DNA here is from genome assembly GCF_040937935.1 of Hyperolius riggenbachi. Taxonomy (NCBI): domain Eukaryota; kingdom Metazoa; phylum Chordata; class Amphibia; order Anura; family Hyperoliidae; genus Hyperolius; species Hyperolius riggenbachi. The sequence continues at coordinate 229,908,557 of NC_090648.1, forward strand.
GCCACCACCAACAGGGTCCAGGACTCCAGGTGGATTCCTGAATTTTTAGATATAGTGGCCGCTATACTACTTTTTCTGGTGCGTGTACATGCCTGCCTAATTTGTTTGTCTGCCTGCACTGCAGCTGCAACAACAAAACAAAAGGCATGTACATGTGCCAATCCCCCTTTGTGATCATTACCTTGCTGTGGTGAAGGGGCTTGCGTATCACAATGAAGCAATGACCGACGGCGATATGTGTATCTCGTGGGGGGTGGGAGGGCACACCCAAGATAATAAGGTAGTTGCTTCATTGTGGACAGACCAAATTTGATCAGCTGGACAGTCACTGTTGTTCTGTCATTGAGCTACCTCAGCCTGACGACTAAATGGGCTTGAAAACCGCCACATCCAGCACTCTCGCCATGGTGCGCACCAGTCCAGCACGGTCGTCACTACACAATTAGCTGTTTGTGGTGCGTGACACAGTGAGCTTGGTGTGCCAGTGTGAAGCAGTACTCTAATTACACTCCCTGATTGATGTATACACATGCAAGATGTTTTAAAGCACTTAAGGCCTGCAATTTAGCATTCAATGTGATTTCTGCCCTTAAAACACTGCTTTGCATCAAATCCAGATTTTTCACCTGCACTTTTGGTGTCTATCCCACTCCTCCATACTAAAACTCAGATGTTAGACCCCTTTTTCATCACTTTTGTGGCCAGCATAAGTGTTTCTAGTTTTCAAAGTACGCCTCCCCATTGAAGTCTATTGCGGTTCGCGGAAGTTCGTGCGAACCAAACTTTTGTGGAAGTTCGCAAACCGAAATTCGGAGGTTTGGGCCATGTCTGTGTATGACAAACAATGATAATTTTGAGTTTTTGATGAAAAAGACTGCAGTTATTTAGGCAAGAGGGATTGACCAATGGGGGCGCAATCAGGGCAGCAGCTGATGCTACCCGGAATGTTAATTTACAGGTTATTCACCTTACCGATGAAATTATTTCTCCATTGATATTATTGTTACTGGCTAATGGTCTTGAATTCTGCCCGACTTACAACTTTGATTCCTTTGAGGTCATAATGGACTTGCACATTTTTAGCTGCAAGATCCTATTTAAACTATTACATCAGCATACTTCATCTGGGGACCTGCAGTCATTGCTACAGTATGCTCTGTCTGATCAGGACAGACAGTCCCTTATGGATGTATGTGATCTTCAGAAGGGTGCGTCCCCTGGCGAAACGGGGGCTGTCGACCTCGTTGACTTTCCCCTCATGTCCACCAGGGGGGATATCAGCTGCCACTACGGGATTTAGATTTGCACAATCGGTCACAATGATTTCCATCCTTTCGGTCAGTCCCAGTTTGAAGACCTTTATATCAGTAGTCGAAAGAGATACCATGCTTCTATCCAGCAGAGGCATATAGCTAAGCAACCTATCTGATTCTGAACTGCTCGCATTGGAGGATTTGAGGAGTCAGACCAAGTGGATACATCAGACCCTCTAAGGTGCACATACCGGTCCCGGTGGGCATACAGTGGAAGGTAGGTGGTGGGTGCTGGGCACAACTGACACATCAGGCAGTTATGCCCAGCACCCACCACCTATCTTCCACTGTATTCCCACCGGGACCAGTATGTGCACCTTATAATCTTTGTTGCACGGATCGGCACATTCATTTATATATCGCTGTATGCTTGTTATGCATCTAATAAACTGCATTGCATGCAGTGCCGACCTCCATCAATTTGTATCCTACTATTAAATGTTTTTATGTTGTTTGATCTGTGGTTCAATAAAAAAATATACTTATTGCTTACAACCTTGGTAGTGCAGCTCATGTTTTCAGGATTTCTATTTCTTCTAAATCACATTACTTATTCTATTCAACCTTTCTGTTCACCTTCCAGATATATTTATTAGCCAGAGTCCAGTTTTATAAGAAACTAACAATTTCATCATTTCAGTTTTGCCCTTGATACCTGATCAGGACCTCCAATCCTAATGATTATTCTGATCTATGCTAAGAATTCCATGTCCTCAACATAGAGACACACTACTGCATTGTCTTATTTTTATAAATTGTTGATTTGGCTAGTTAGGTTACAATTAACGGGTTTCCTCTTTTTAGGAATGATTATCTTTCATGATCTCTCTATCTTGTCAATCTAGAGAGTGGTGGCAGCATTACTCTCGATTTCCAGTGCAAAATTGATAACTTTATTTTACCGATTGTACAGACAATTGAGATTGTATCATGTATAGACACACCAACTTAACTTAAACTTAAACGTTTATTGTGCTCGCAGTGGGTTTGCCTCCAGAAGTCTCTAAGGGATGAGAACTGTATGGCAACTGTGGCATAGTATGACAGGATTGGTGGGTGTTTGTCGCATGTACCTGTGAAATCATGCTTCCTTTGGTAGGGAGCTGTTAAATCTTTTCATGCACAGAAAAGCAGTTTGGCCTGGTTGTGTTAGTGTTACCATTCTGCTAGAGCATCTCTACCTGTCTCTCTACATGCCCACTCACCTGGCTTTGTGGCCATGGTTGGGACCATGTATACATCTGTGCACCATCACACAGGTTGCTCAATTTACATGTAAATGCAAATGTGCATGGGGATGCACCTAAGAGCACATGACAAGTTGCATTCATGCCAAAAGTGCTCCTGCCTGTTTATACTGTTTATAAAAGCTGGTGCTTTCAATTCTAGCTACAAACCTTTGCCTTAAAATTGTGCTTATGAATATTTCTTTGAACTCCCATTATAACCCAGCCTGTTTGACTATGTATCTTAGCATTTAGACTTACAGTGGACCCAAATTAAAAATACAAGATTTCAGGAATAAAATCTATTTTCTAAATTATAATAATAAATAGCAGCCTTTTTCAGCTGCATGATGACAAATATAAAATATTATACATTTATTGGAGAAACCCCTCCCTTCCTTTCATATTGCCGGGACAGAATCCAGCAAAATGCTGGAGTAGATGGTGTCCAGCTAAGGAGGAATTGCTAATGGCTGCCACCTGTGTAACCCTAGCTATGCAAAGAGAAGGGTGAAAAGCAGGCACTGAAATGCTCATAGGCTTGAAGGAGTTTTTATTTATCTTTGTATGTGTCAGAGTGGTGCAACTAAATATTTTGAATTAAAAAAATGTTTGGTTTGGGTCCGCTTTAACTTTGGATTGCTGTCTGCCTTGACCTTGTCTGCTGCCAGCCCTGATCTATTTGCATCTTAGACAACATATGTTTGTGTAGCCTCCTGCCTCATCTTCTAGCCTGTCTTTGATTTCATCTTTTGGACATCAAGCTGTGCCTCCAGTCCCAGGTGCTTTCACCTCCACATGTACTTATCTGCCCTTTTTATCACCAGTGGAGTGATCTGAGGTGCCTGAGCCATAGCCTGGTGGCTTACCAACAACTTAATACTAAATTAAAGATAGACAACAAAGTTGGAGGAAAATAGAGCGCAGACAGTTTTATTGGGGTTTCGTCAATTTTTTAAAATTATTTTTAAACATTTATTTAGAAATCCACAGAAATTCACAAAACATTTCTGTATTGTAAATATCATTTAACCATCAACTGAAACAACCAACTGAAAATATTAGCGTACAAAGCAGTTAAACCACAAATCTTATTTATCAGAATGTCTGCTTTTTCCAGGTGACATTACCCATTTACATTCCCCTCATCTAGGTGACATACCACCAATAAATTCCATAAGGCCAGCGAATGTGTCCGGGATGGAGGGCGGGGGCTAAATGCAAATAAAAATCTTCAATGCAGGTGAGCCTGCAAATTGTTCCAGTCCTTTAACAGGTGCCCTCCACTAGGATTGGGCAGTTTAAATGTTTGCCGATCCACACATCAAATCACCTTCTTCCTTCAGGGGAGGCAGGTTAGGTTCCCCTAGCAACCGAAGCCTACCAGATGATTTTAATTAATCAGCAGGTCAGGCTGGCATGCCCATGGGCTCCACATGTATTTATTGTGTCACTGGCAATAGTTGTTTGTCTTAGTGACCACAGCTTTTATTCATTCACTATGAACATGTATTGGCATGATGGAATGATGGACTAGAGGAATCTACACTTATTGTGAGGGCTGTGTGTGGAATCGATAGCAATAATATCACCTCAGCTTGGCTTTACCTTACAGTGCAATAAATAGGTGTTTGCGCACGCTGCCACCACATTGCATCATCCCAATGCTTCAGTATGTATATCAACAACTAATATGATAAAAAGTGCTCTGTCAAACCAATCCAAGTCAATGCCTGGTGACATCCATATATCCATGTTGGTGCACGGATGTGTATGCATGCAGTAGGACTTAGCTTGGCCGATAGCAGGGAGATGTATTAAATTAACAGATATCTTATGCTATTCTGAATACATAAAGGCAAAAGCCACAAAGAGATTCTCTCCATAATAAAGAGAACAGATAAAGCTAGCCAGTTGTTTTTAACTTGTCAACATTCTTTATGTTCCATTGCGTCTAATTTACTTTAATCACTTCACATAAAAATGATTTTTGTATTTGATAGTGGCTTTTTTCTTTTTTTCTAGTTTTCATTGAACTCATTATAAACAGGTTTGAGTAAGAATTCACTTTCTCATTATCTCCAAAACTAAGTCAAGGAGTGTGACAGAAAATAAGACTTCTTAATAAGCTTCCAAGCATCTGTTTAAAGCATGAGCTTGGGAGTTATGCAAGAAAAAGTTTGTTGTCATTGTAATTAATTGTTTATGTGTGCTGGATGATTTTGGACTGAAGCCCATGCAACACAGATACCAGCTTGGATGATAATTCTCCTTATGACATACAGCTGTTGCGTGTCATAACACTAACAGAAGAATCCAAGCATACCATTTATAGTGGAACACAGTGTTCTTCTATTGTGTAACTGCTCTTTTGCACTCTGAGGATGGAGCAAACCAGTCTTAATGTATGTGACAATGTAGTGACTCATTTATAACGGCCCTTAATTACTGTGCTGTACTATGGAGTATTTGCAGTCCTTACTATTTTTTTACAACTTTAAAGCCGAACTTGAGGGGAATAGAAACATCACCATTTAATCCAATACTGTACTAAAATGTATGAGTAAACACATTTTATATAAATCCAGTTAAGGACCCCCTTCTTTCCTTCTGTTGGCTCAATGTCATTCTTGCACAGCTTCACCCACAGACTGGAAGATGCAGGCTCTTCTGCGCTGCACAGTGCTGTTAGTGCAATATTGAGAACTTCGTTTCAAGAGTAGACAAAAGAACGATGAACCCACCAATTAGCAGTTGATCTGTATAATCCAATAAGATGTCTAGGAGGAGCTATAGCTATGGCTATAGGTTTTCCCCTCCTTCAACATCTTCAAGAAGGCCCTCAAAACTCACCTTTTTTATTCTGGCCTATCCCCCCCTTCCCCCCCACACACACACACACGAGTGCTCTTAACCCACAGCTGCACTCTGGTTCCCTACTCTTCATGTCCCTACCTCTCCCTCTACATTGTAAGCTTTCGGGCAGGGTCCTCCTCCTTGTGTCTCCTAGTTGTTCATGCTCCTCCATTACCATACACCCATTCTATGATTCTGAGTGAACTCTTGTCTTGAGTGAACTCGACTTGCCTAATCTCGATGCTCCCATCCATTGACTGACTAAGCATTATCTTGTACTCATACTGTGCTGCGTGATCTGGTTTACATGTATTCCTGTGTTGTCTTGTTGCTGTATGTCACCCCTAAATAAATAATAAATAAATAAATATACAATTTGGCATTTCTGCAGAGGAGATTATGATAATGACACATGCTATTGACAGTTCAGTGTAGCTGGGTATCTTAATCATAGGACTGACCAGGGAGGACTTGTAAACCGTTAGCAGATTATAACTCAATATTCATCCTAGAGCAATATCAGAAAATAAAATCTTCCTAAAGCTGGCCACTAACGGTCCAATTTCTAGCGAAAAATCGTTCGAGTGATCAGAAATTCTGATCGGATTGGTTGTAAATAATCTCGATTGGTGGACACAATCGATTATGAACGATTTTTCGTCCGATCAGAATTTCTGATCGCTCGAACGATTTTTCGCTAGAAATTGGACCGTTAGTGGCCACCTTTAGGAACCAAAGTCAAATTGTAGGTAATCTTAACACTCACTTAAGATACAAGGTGATATGCTGTCTAGTTATGTTATTTGAGGACATGATGGCTTATAGTTGTGTGAGGGTCATGTCTGCTTATTTATGTTCTTTGGAAAACATGCCTGCTTAATTATGATTTAAGATTCTAAAAATGGTTATTGTAGAAAACAGTATGAGCACTGCACCTTATAATAAGGTCTCATATGGTTTTTTGTACGGTAGTTAGGGTCTTATTTTGTCTTCCAGGAGAAGGGGGTGTCATCCAAAGTTGTTGTGATAGGTGGGGGGCAGGTACTGATTTCTAGTTACATGCTTTACATGCTCTAGCACAGTGGTCCTCAAACTAAGGTCCGCGGGCCGAATGTGGCCCCCTGAGGCTTTTTTACCGGCCCCTCACACAGAAAATGTATTATAGCTGCAGCTAGCTACATCTTTAAATATTGGTGGTCCACATATAGAATGAAGCCAGAAAGCAGTAATTCACTGGTTTCCAATCAAATTCCACATCAGGTTACACTGTTGTCCAATTGGACTACAGGTTGTCACCTGGGGGTTTGCTGCACTGTCTGGCCCACAAAGACTTCTACATCATTTTATGTATACTTCGGCCCCCCAGCAGTCTCAAGTATGTTGACCCGGCCCTCGACCCAAAATGTTTGGGGACCCCTGCTCTAGCATTACAGTATTTAATCAAAGCAACTAGGAATATTGCTACATTTACAATGCTGGTTAAAAATATTTCATGTAAGTTTGTCCAAAAAGACAAAAAAATTCAACGCTCAACTCCAGCCTTTCTCTGAGCATTAATGGTAAGATAGTCATAGGCACACTACAGCAACCTAGCACCAGTCTTATAAGTAGCTATAGCTCCCCCCCACACACACCTCACCAATACTAATGAATAGTTGCAGGATTTGATGTAAATGAGTAGGAGTATAAAGGTCTACAAATAGACAAATGATAAAACCGATGAGAGGCGCCCGATGCTAGATGTTTATCTTCATCCAGAACAGTGATTGGCCCGATGAAGTTAGTTGGATCTCACGAAACGCATTGCCTTGTGCTCAATAAATTAATTTCTTACTGTACCGTAAGTGAATTCTTGTCTGAGGCAAGCCACCTCAAGTGGTATCCTCCTAAGGCGCAGTTGATGCTTGCTTTTCTTGCAACCCACCTTTGAGAGCACTAACTCGTTAAATCTGACATTTCTACCCCAACATTTGGGCTCCCGGTGTCTGTTTTTTTCTCAGGATTTCCTGCCGACTACTGTTTAACCATACAAAGCTACAAATTAAACAGTTCGGGATATATCAGCAACCTGGGCCATATTCTGTTGCCCATTTCATTTCTGAGGCCTCTTTCTCTAAAGGTTCTGCAGTAACAAGCACTTGATTTTAGAGGTTCTGTTTTGCTCTGATAAGTTTCCATCTTTATACTATGGACTCTATGGGCTGGATAACTATGGGATACCTGGGGGGGGAGGGGGGGGGGGGATTTTGGAGGGGGATGTTGCCTGCAGATGGTTTCCTAAAAGTTTTAGTGTTGACACTATTGTTAGCAACAGAACCAGTAAAGTAGACATCCAAAAAACTAATTTGGGGGGAAGTTGAGGACAATGTGAAATGTAAAGCAGTTTTACCATGTGATTTTGGATTAAATAATAAGTGGATTTTACTTTCTCCTCCATTGAAGTTGCAGGCCCATACTGTACTAATCCACAGTGTGATAAATAGATGAGGTAGTAGCTCAGGAGCTGAAAAATAGTTAATCATGCTTACATGAGCCTTCTAACCCTCACTGGTGCTGTACATATGTAGCAGTTTTTCACAGCTGCTGTGACTCAGATAAGAAGACTGATATTTTGCTTGTCATCATTGTGTTATTTAAGGGTGTGGAAACAGCAGCTAAAACTATCGATCTGACAGCGGTGCTGTAATTCTGGGAATGACTGACGATGTGATGAAAACAAGGCAACTTAAACAGAAAAGAAAAACAGAGGATGATTTATTCATTCACTATATTAAATTGGGAAGTTTACCAGCGGGAAAAAAAAACCCTGTAAAAATTCCACACTGACCTGTCTACTAATTCAGCTCAGGTAAAATACCACACGCACGCACGCACACACACTTATTGTAAATCACCGTTGCTTGATAACCAACATTTTGCTTTACCCAAGACTTTGCACAGTACAATCATTTTCATTTTCTGGAACCTTCTAGCAACACATTTTTGAACTTTTTATTCTCCTTTTGTTGCTCTGAACATACATGTTTAGTATGATGGTCCATTTTGCAAAATTAGGTTGTGGCAAACTTTTTGGGTTTTGTTTTGTGAAGTCCACATAAGTTGTACTTCTCTTCATACTTGATCAAACTTCATGCAAAAGACCTTCTTCTTTATGGGTTAATTAAAAATGTGATGTTACCTCATCCGACTAAAGCTGGGGCTGCTATCACCTGTTTTGTTGGGGTGTTTGAAATGTTTAGTTTCAAACTGAACAACTAGGAATGTAAATTCTGGATTTTGGCTATTGTTGTCCATTGCCGAATTTAGCCACCCACACTGCACAACAAGATGTGTTGATTTAGAAAGTAAGACATATATTCAGAATGCTGCCATGTCCCAGAATTGTGGAAGATTCATTGGCATGTACAGTATGTGGATTCATAAAACACTATCACTACAATAGCCCAGACATACTGTGCAGCACATACAGTATAATAGGCACTTAAAGGGGATCCGAGATGAAAAACTAACTATAATAAGTAACTTATCTATATATCTTATCTAAAGTTCAGATAGTTTACACAGCAAATCTAGCTGCAAACAGCTTCAACAATGTATGATCATTTATTCCTGTGATTCAATGAGGGTAGCCATGTTCTGGTTGTGATCATTACACACAGGCAAGCTGATCTGCATCTCCAGCTCTCAGCCTGTGAAATTTCACTCTCCTCTCCTCCTCCCCCCTCCCCCCTGCCTCTGAAATCTCTGTCTAGTAACCTCCTCCTCCTCCTGCCCAGACTGAGCTCCCATGAGCCCTTGCTACTGTCTGAAAATGCCTTGGCTCTCTGAAAACCTGTGGGTGAGGCTTGTTTATTTTATAGGGAATTAGAGTATTAAAACAAAAAGAAAAAGTATTGGGCTTGAGGAATGCCCTATAAACTATCTGAAAGGAACATATGCAATGAGTAAAAGTTTATCTCAGATCCACTTTACGATCGAAGATCCATTTTCTCTAGCTCAGGATGACTAACAGCAATGACACAAGCCTTCCAGATATGTGCTGGAAAACACAGAGCAATTGCAATGATATTTTTTGGGTGGGTGCTGTGGGGTAACGGTTGGTGGAGGGGAAAGAGTGGTGGTGCTAGATTAAGAGAATGAATGGAGCAGATAGTGAAGGTTTCAGATAAGATGAGGAGTCAGCATATAGAGGCAGCAGAAAAGCATGGGCAGCAGAAATGAGCAGCTGGGCTGATTGAACACTTAGGGCTGAATGCAATTGACTTTTTTACCTGAGTTTTCTCCTATGTGATATTTTCACAACTTGTAAATAAAATGTCCTTTACACTACCAGCAAGCAAACAAATGCTCAAAATAATTTTGACAGTACTTTTTCACCTAGTTTTTGATACTTTTGCCATTGCTCCGCCCCGCCTTCAGTCTCCGTGCGGCGATCGCTGCTTGGAGACTGTTAGACAGTGAAACCGCAGTCTATTAGGGCAGTACAGTGCTGCGATCTAAGGCAGTGCTGTACACGGCTGTCCCCTCCAGAGTGTCGGCGGTGATCTGCTGTCATAGGCTTATGATTGATATGATTGATTGATATGATTGGCCAAAACGAAAAAAAAAAAATATACACATTTTTATTTAAAAAATATTTATTAAAAAAAAAAAAACACTGAAGGGGATGATCAGACCCCACCAACAGGAAGCTCTGGGGGAAGGGGGGAGGGAGGGTGTCACTTGTGTGCTTGGCCTTAAAGCTGCAGTGGCCTTATTAACAAAAAATGGCCTGGTCACTAGGGGGGTTTAACACCGCAGTCCTCGAGGTTAATGTACAGATTAATACCTTAATTGTTTCCATTTTCTTCTTTGTTGGATTTCTCAAGATAATATAGGATTCCTTACAAAAATTATTTTGAAGCTAGTTGAAGTGCAAAACAAAAAAACATTTGAAATCTTACAGCAGATATTATTTCATTATATTAGTGCACGGTTCTAATAGGATAAAGATGACAGTGGGTTTCTCACCTATGACAATAAAATAGCCTGACTTGCCCTGCATTTGTCACTAGGTTTACCCTCTGCATGGAGATAGTATGCTATACCCATGTTTGTATGGGTTTCCTCCCGGCATTCAGATTTTCTCCTAAATCCTAGAAACATACTGATAAGTTAATTGATCCCCTTCAAAGCTTTAGATTATTTTTGCAGTAGGAGAACAGAGGCGCCAGCAGGATAAAAGCGCCTCAGTGAGGTGCTACACCTGCTATTGCCGAAATTCTGTTTTGTCCCCATGTTTATTGCCTGATGAAGCGGGCTGGGCCTGCGAAACGCGTTGCACTTTTTTGCTGCTATTCAGACAGTCTTTCGTGTCTGCTTTATGGAGGTAAGTCCACCACTTCCTCCCAGCAAATTTTAAAGTTTTTATCTGCTTTTATCCTGCTGGCGCCTCTGTTCTCCTACTGCTATACCATGTCCACCCCTGGTGGAGGGGTGATCTACCCCCTTTCGCATCTACAGAGAGCGACTTCTTATCCCTGAGTAAGGACAGGTCTAATCTCCTCACCTGCCTATACAGTGGTTGCCTTTGTGGTAACCCATGTTTGTGAGTATCATTTTCTCACGATAACCTTTACTTCATTTCAGTGGCGTACCTAGGGCATTTGACACCCGGTGCTGGGTATTAAAAGACACCCCCCCCCCAAAAAAAAATGGGCGTGGCTATAACCTGCGTCGAAAAATGGGCATGGCCATGACCAGATGAGGGCGGAGCTAACTAATTTAAAGTTAACCCGGGATGAGAGTGATATGGAGGCTGTACCCCCAGGAGGGGGAAGCAGGGCTAGATGGAGGGGCTGTGGAGACAGTGGTGGGGAGGGGGGACATATCCCCCCCTCCCTCACCTGGGACCCCTCCTTCTGCCTCTCTCTTCCCCCTCCAGAATAGCGGCCCCAGTATAGCTAGTATAGTTGCCCCCAATATAGCTAGTATAGTTGCCCTTAGTGTAGGTAATATAGTTGCCCCCAGTATAGCTGCCCCCAGTATAGCTAGTACAGTTGCCCCCAGTGTAGCTAGTATAGTTGCCCCAGTATAGTTAGTATAGTTGCCCCAGTATTGCTAGTATGGTCGCCCCAGCCAGTATAGCTAGTATAGTTGCCCCCAGCCAGTATAGCTAGTATAGTTGCCCCCAGCCAGGATAGCTTCCCCCAGTATAGCTAGTATAGTTTCCCCAGCCAGTATAGCTAGTATAGTTGCCCCAGCCAGTATAGTTGCCCCCAGTATAGCTAGTATAGTTTAGTTGCCCCCAGTATAGCTAGTATAGTTTAGTTGCCCCCAGTATAGCTAATATAGTTGCCCCCAGTAAGCTAGTATAGTTGCCCCCAGTAAGCTAGTATAGTTGCCCCCAGTATGGCTAGTATAGTTGCCCCCAGTATGGCTAGTATAGTTGCCCCCAGCATAGCTGGTATAGTTGCCCCCAGTATGGCTAGTATAGTTGCCCCCAGTATGGCTAGTATAGTTGCCCCCAGTATGGCTAGTATAGTTGCCCCCAGTATAGCTAGTATAGTTGCCCCCAGTATGGCTAGTATAGTTGCCCCCAGTATGGCTAGTATAGTTGCTCCCAGTATGGCTAGTATAGTTGCCCCCAGTAAGCTAGTATAGTTGCCCCCAGTATGGCTAGTATAGTTGCCCCCAGTAAGCTAGTATAGTTGCCCCCAGTATGGCTAGTATAGTTGCCCCCAGTATGGCTAGTATAGTTGCCCCCAGTGTAGGTGCCCCAGGAGGGAGAAGCAGGGCTAGATGGAGGGGCTGTGGAGGCAGCGGTGGGGAGGGGAGAAATATCCCCCCCCTCCCTCACCTGGGACCCCTCCTTCTGCCTCTCTCTTCCCCCTCCAGAACAGCGGCGACAAGTGCGGGGTGGCCGGAGGCACATGGACAATTACTTACCTGATTTCCGCGTTCCAAGCGTGGAGCGCAGCGTCATGATGTTACAGGTCTCCGCCTCCAATGCCGCCCACTGTGCTTCCTGATTAGCGGAAGCACAGTGGGCGGCATTGGAGGCGGAGACCTGTAACGTCATGACGCTGCGCTCCACGCTTGGAGCGCGGAAATCAGGTAAGTAATTGTCCATGCGCCTCCGGCCGCCCCACACTTGTCGCCGCTATTCTGGAGGGGGAAGAGAGAGGCAGAAGGAGGGGTCCCAGGTGAGGGAGGGGGGGGGATATTTCCCCCCTCCCCACCGCTGCCTCCACAGCCCCTCCATCTAGCCCTGCTTCTCCCTCCTGCTGTGCTGCTGTGGGGGGTCGTGGCGACACCCCCCTGGGTGTCTGACACCCGGTGCGCCACGCCCCCCTGCACCCTATTATAGAGACGCCACTGCTTCATTTATGCTTAACATACTACACTATATTGGGCTCTCAGTTTCTCTACACTTTAGATTATTTTTGGAACATTAGACTATGACTATGGTAGGGATTAGACTCCTGTAAATCACTATGGAAGATATTGGAGCTATATAAAGAAATAGAAAAATAATAATAAAACTACTGCCACTAATAATAATAACACTAATAATAATATAGTGTGCTCCCTGGGCATAGAATCCATAAAACAGTCAATTATTTTGTAACTGACGTGCGGAATCTTCAGAATGCTGAACACATAGAGAGTATAAAGCACACAATACAGCTTGTGTATTTTAGCAGTTTCAGCATGTACTGTGTGAAACTTTTTTTCTGCAGCTTGTTTGTATGTGATCTCGCTTGTTTACTGAAATTCAGTGTGAGAAATGGAAAATCTGATATTCCCCAGAAACTTTGGTTGAATAATAATGACTTCTTTGTGCTCACCACATATCTGTTAAGTACATCACTTTGCTGTAGTTGTGGCTGAGAAAACTTCTGGAAGGCTCTGGCTTGATAATATTAATTAGCATTGGGTCATTGTGAGATTATTAGCATAATCATAAATTCAGAAGAACAGCTAGAAATAAAAAGTTGCCTATAAAATAAAGTTTGCATTCTGCCTGTCAGAACATGTCAGAAGTCTCAGTGTTCCATTAATTTCCTGGCCTGCGAAATTCAAATGCATCTTGAACCTGAATGGTTACTATGGGCAACAGCTCAGTGTTTCAGTTTCCCAGGATTGATTTGCCATCTTCACATATTGCTATTGCTAGTAACAATATTTGACATGTAAGTGGGTGAACAGAATTAAAAAAAGGAGTACAAATGTGTTCTGCTTTAAATAACTACACTCCAGTACCAGAGGCATAACGTAAAATCTTTCCAGCAAAGTTTTGATGCAGCTCTCCAGCATTCACACCCCCTCCTCCTTCTCCATGGCCACTATGACTCCCTCCCATAATAGTACAGTCACTATGACTCCCCCACCCATAACAACAGTGACCACAACACCACCTGCTATGTAGGGGAAGTAAGTTGTTGAATCCCCACAGCCAGCCCCCCCCCCCTCCCAGCTCTGGACCCTCTAGTGCAAAGCAGACTCGGTACCTGTGGACCACTTGGTAATTAAGGAGACACAAAGAGTGCAATATTGGACTGCATCAGCAATGCTACCCAGAAGCATCACTGGAGTACTGAAAGAGGCAAAAAGAAAAAAAAGGTCTGAGGCAACAGACCGGGGACTGTATTTCTATCATGAGTTAGGTGGACTACATAAGCAATGCCACCCAGAATTGTGGTCAATAGATTACTGAAAGGCAGTAGGAGGAGGCAGTGGGCCTGAGATGGAGCATTAGCCTTATTGCTAGTTTGCAGCATGAGAAGTGTGGACTGCATCAGCAATCCCACCCAGAAAAGTACATACAAGTAGTGTCTATGGAGCACTGTAGGGTAGCAGTATAAGGTGGGCCTGAGACAGAGCGTGTACTAGACTGCTATGAGTCGAGTGGACTGCATAAGCATAGCCACCCAGAAGTATATATATGAGTAGCATTAATGAAGAAAGGTGGCAACAGCAGCAGTAGGAGGTGGGCTTGACAAAAAGCATGGACTGCATTGCTACCGTGTTTCCCCAAAAATAAGACACTGTCTTATATTAATTTTTGCTCCAAAAGATGTGCTTTGGCTGATTTTCAGAGGATATCTTATTTTTGGGGGAAACACTGGTAGTTTTCCTATACAAAATGCATGTACTGCATGCCATGCTGAAACACAAGCAGCATGCACAGGACTGGTGGTTTGCAGATATTGGATCTCGCTTATGAGAAATTGATTCTGCTGATCATGTGGGTAAGAGTCTATTTCTTGCAGGCAGAGAACTCTGTCAGGCTCCCCAGAGCTATGATAGGATAAGCTGTGTGTCCTGGGAAAAGGTGAAGAGGTTAAGTGTTGCTGATGCTTATCACGACAGATCAGGAGGGCTGGCTCCAACAAAAACACAAATTGCCTGACACATATACAGGACTGTAGAACTCACATTATACTGCTGTTCTCCTGTATCCAGACTTTGTATTGAGCGTGACTTGCTGGTGTCATGTGGGCTGCTGCTAGGGCTTACATTCGGGGAATGTCTTATATTTCAAGCATGCTAGGAATTCCTGCTAGGGCTTATTATCAGGGGATGTCTTACTTTAGGAGAAACACGGTATAAGTTGGATGGACTGCATCAGAAATTCCACCCAGAAGTTAACATACAAGTACCGTCAATGGAGCACTAAAAGGCAGTGACAGCAGCAGTAGGATGTGGGTCTAAGATGGAGTGTAGACCGCTTGCAGCATGACCTGGGTGGAGTGCATCTGCAATATTCACCCACAAGTGAACATAAAAATATTAGACTAAAAGTAGAAGGGCCAGACCAAGATGGTGTGTGCCAGCACTGCTGCTGGAAGTTGTAGGACAGTAGACAATATTGCTAGTTTGCATCTTGAAATGGATGACATGAATGCAACCCATCGATCTTACAATGCCTAGCAAAAAAATTAAGCAAAGGCAACTGTATCTATCAGTGTGGTGATGCTGGTGGTTGTCAGCTGCAGTTGCCTGGTCTCCCGGAACCAGCAGAAATGTAAAGTATATTGCTATCTGGCAGCATGGCATGCATGACATTGGTCTTAATGCCAACCCTCTATCTTGCGATAACTAACAGAAAACTTAAACGAAAGCAGCTTCATAAATCATCATAACTGCAGCCACCACCAGCCAGAAAACAGCGAAGGTAATTTTCCACCAAGAGCTTTAGCCATTGTAAGGTTATGGCCCTGCACCTCCATTGTTTGAAATGGTCACGTCATTTCTCCAGGCATCCAGAAAATCACTCTGCCTTGACCAACAGTGGTAGATGTGCATGGCCTGCTGCTGCTGCTACAGGAGCATAAGGTGGAGGCTGTGTCCTCCTGAGATGCCTGTGTGGATTGTGGTTGGGGGAACTCCTCACATGTGTACAGTGCGTAAAGGCATGAGGAAAAATGGATTCTTGATGGGGTGTGAAGAGAATCTGATAGAGGGTGCTGCTGCAGAAGGTGGAGAGTGAGTGAAGGTGAGAGTGCTGGAGGTGATGTCTAGAAATAGGAAGAACTCACTCCCTAACCGTTCTCTACTGCTTATATAAAGCCTGCAGGCTGCTTGTAAGCCAATAAGAAGTGCAAACACACGTTACACCTAGTCTGCAGTAATCAATTAAGCAGAGGCTGAGCAATTCAGCCAGTCATTGGAGAGGGCTTCAGTTGCATATAGACAATGGCTATATGGCCAGCAGGGGGCACCAGTGTGCAGGATATTCCCTCTCATCTGCCCCCCTAACTAAACTGCATGGGAATCTACAATAGGATTAAAAACAATAGTGCACACGCCAGGCAGGGGCCCCGGGAACTCTCACTGCCCGGGACCCCAGAACCAGCATGTAACACTATATGTGAGCGCAGTCAAGCCCTGGAGCTGCCACCACCAGGAGCCTGTCCCCAACTTCTCTGAAACTTACCAAACACGCAAAGGGAAATACTCACTCCCTAACAGTTCTCTGCTGCTTATATAAAGCCTGCAGGCTGCTTGTAAGCCAATAAGAAGTGCACACACACTTTACACCTAGTCTGCAGTAATCAATTAGGCAGAGGCTGAGCGATTCAGCCAGTCGTTGGAGAGGGCTTCATTTGCATATAGACAATGGCTATATGGCCAGCAGGGGGCACCAGCATGCAGGATATTCCCTAGGGGGGCAGATGAGAGGGAATATCCTGCACGCTGGTGCCCCCTGCTGGCCATATAGCCATTGTATTTCCCTTTGTGTGTTTGGTAAGTTTCAGAGCAGTTGGGGACAGGCTCCTGGTGGTGGCAGCTCCAGGGTTTGACTGCGCTCACATAGGGCTTGATTCACAAAGCGGTGCTAACCTACTTAGCACATCTAAAGTCTTAAGGTGCGCTAACCAGGGTGCTAAGTAGGTTAGCACCGGTTTTCTCAATTGAGAAATCCAGTGCTTACCTACTTAGCACCCTGGTTAGCACGTCTAAAGACTATAGACATGCTAAGTAGGTTAGCACCGCTTTGTGAATCAAGCCCAAATAGTGTTACATGCTGGTTCTGGGGTCCTGGGCAGTGAGAGTTCCCGAGGCCCCTGCCTGGCGGGTGCACTATTGTTTTTAGAAATAGGAAGGAGGCTGACTGAGCATTCTGGGGGGTTGGAGAGGGAGGTAGTATTGATTGAGGATCCTGGGGGTTGTGGCGAGAACATGGCCTGATCTTGGTTGCTGGGGAAGGTCAGGAAAGTGATGGCTATTTAAGGCTATTTGAGGGCGTTGCCTGTCCAGGGTTTCTTCTTGCCCTTATGTTACGGCTTGCGCTGTACTTTCTGCTGTCCCTCATGTATTCTGATTTAAACATGTGGCATAATCTTTTGCCAGTGATATCAGGTGTTTTATTGTATTAAGCTTTTTATACCCTATATGTGATCATTGGTTAATAAAGATTTTTTTTTTATAGGCCATTTGCCACTGTACTTCAGAGTCTCCTGTCCTTAGGTTCTTCTTCTTTTTTTTGTTTGTTTGATTAAGGTGAGGTGAGGAGAGGAGAACTTTTTTAGGTCAGTAGACACTTGGTGGTCCCTTATTGTGCCCGGCCTCCCCTCCATGCTGCCATTGTAGACTTCAGAGTGAAATGCATGTGCTGTCTAAATCCACATGCCTTTGTGAATCGTGCTCCTAAACAGCTGTGCAGAGCAGCCAAGGCTTAGACGGTTTTAGGCGTGTGGGATTCATAAATATTAGTAATTGTGCATGCCCAGTATACTGATACAGGATATTGATGGAGATTAGTGGAATGATGACAGCTTGATGGTCAGGGTGGGGGAAGGGTGCGGAGTGAAGGATGACTGTGGGTGCTTGTGAGAGGGCAAAGAGCAAGCTTCATTGAGGGTCTGAAGGGGAAAAGGAGGGAGATAAGGTTGGGTGTCAGTGGAGCGGTGGTCCAGGGGAGGACGGGACCATTTACCTTCCAAATCTCCTCCTCTGCTCTCTTCTCTCATGTGTCAGGAGCAGGGCTTACAACATTGCAGGCACTCATCATGCTTTTATCCTTTTACCGGCCCCCCACTTTGCTATCAGATTGGGTGATGGTGTGGAGAAGAGTCACTCATGGTAGGAGGGTCATTTGTCATTGGATGCCAATGGACGGGGCTGGCTGCATGAAGATCGGGGTCTTAGCTTGCTGCATGGATGTTTTTGCACAAAGGTCTGAAGGCGGAGCTGGCAAATACATCTGTAGTGGTACCCTGTGTCCCATATGCCAGATAGCAGCCTCAGGGAGCATTTGTGAGGTAGAAGGGCAGGGAGGACTCCCCCAGTGGATAGAACAAGGTGGGCCCTTCAGAGAGTACAGCTACAAGCCCTTGTAGGACCACGGGCCCAGTCGCAAATGTTTCTACACCACTGGCTAATAGCTAAAAGCAGGGCCGGATTTACCATAAGGCACTGTAGGCACGTGCCTACAGGCGCCTGATGATGGAGGGGCGGCTCACTCCCTTCTCCTAGTGCCTTCCTCCTTCCCTATGCTGAGTCCCGAGCGGAATGTAAATGAGGGTTTAGTTACTTGGCTCTTGGCATTCCACTGACAAGATCTCCCTTCAGTAAGGGCACCACTAGCTACTTAATACTGAGGGTACCTCTGGCTACCTAATGCTAATGGACACCTGTAGCTACCTATGACGGGTAAGGGAGAAGTGACAGCTGGGACAGCCAGCACACTTGCGGTGCGAGTCAGTGGGGGTTATGGGTTCCTGGAGGGTGAAGTTTAGGATGCCAGGACATATGTGCCTATAGGCTCCTGTGATGTAAATCCGGGCCTGGCTAAAAGAGAAGGTAAGAAAGCCCTGCTAAGTCTGGCACCATTACATTCTGCTTTATGAAACTGTGATTTCCTTTGAATATGCTGTACGAATTAAATTTAAGGTTTTGAATAAATATATTTTAATTCCAGGCATAACCCTGCAAAATAGGAATGATCCATGCAGTTTATGAAAAATATTTAGGAAAATACCAGTACAGATAACATTCTTTGTGACAGGCAGGACTTGTATTTAGCTGTTTCTAATATTGTGGTATTTATACAAATGGTAGAGTTTCTTTCTTATTAAATGATCCGCTTTAAATGATACATATTATTTTATCCATCTGTTCTATTTCTGATATTGTTGTTTTGGATGCATGGGTTGTATGTGATGTACTGCAAAGCACCCACATGCATTTTAGCAATGAATCAAGCTTTTGATCCCATACCTGACATTGGTACTTATAGTAAATAAGGTTCAGCTGTGTTGTTGCCGGGGGTGGATTTAATGTGAACATAGCCCCTTTGTCATGTGATGGAGCCCTGTTGGCTGAGTAGGTGTTTGAAACTGGAAGCATTTTTACTATAACACATCTAGTTGCTGTGGGTGGGCGGTTACCCTGGACTTGGCAGAATTTCTCTGCTGTTAAGAGGCTCTGCCAGTGACTGCTAAAGAGATGTCTTATTTTCACTGTTCTTTTATGTCTGTAAATTAAAAAAAAAAGAAATCCTTTCGTTTTCTTTAAAGTGCATCCATTATGAGATTAGGCAAATTATCTAGTAATACATTATTCTAGGCTGTGACAGATGCAATTTGTAAATTTGTGCAAATCAGTGTGTGTGTGTGTGTGTGTATGTGTGTGTATGTCTGTATGTGTGTGTATGTCTGTGTGTGTGTGTGTGTGTATGTATACAGTATGTCTCTATACAGTATGTGTGCCTGTGAATGTGTGTGCGTGCGTGCATCTGTATGTATACAGTGTGTGTGCGTGTGTGCGTGCGTGCGTGCGTATGTATGTATACAGTATGTCTCTATACAGTATGTGTGCCTGTTAATGTGTGTGCGTGCGTATGTATGTATACAGTATGTGTGCCTGTGAACGTGTGTGTGCGCGCGTGCGTATGTATGTATACAGTATGTCTCTATACAGTATGTGTGAATGTGTGTGTGTGCGCGCGCGCGCGTGCTGGGTGCGTGTGTATATATGTATACAGTATGTCTATTTACAGTGTGTGTGTGTGTGTGTGTGTGTGTGTGTGTGTGTGTGTGTGTGTTTGCGTGTGTGTGTGTTTGCGTGCGTATGTATGTATACAGTATACAGTATGTCTCTATACAGTATGCTTGCCTGTGAAAGTGTGTGTGTGTGTGTGTGTGTGTGTGCGCGCGTGTATGCATGCATATGTATGTATACAGTATGTCTCTATAAAGTGTGTGTGTGTGTGTGTATGTATGTATACAGTATGTCTCTATACAGTGTGTGTGTGTGTGTGTGCGTGCATGCGTGTGCATGTATGTATACAGCATCTCTCTATATAATATGTGTGCACGTGTGTGCCTGTGAATCTGTGTATGGGCCCTTTTCCACTAGAAATCGCAATTGCTAAATGCTAGAGATTGCACAAGTCACTCTTTCTTACTCGATTGCGATTTTGCATATGCAGTGCATTACATTGCAAAAACCTGGTAAAAATCGCTCCGAGGCGCGATCACGCTTTTATAAAAATCAAATCGCGGTAGTGGAAAATATCTACCACGATTCCTATGTTATTTTGCAAACCCTAGCAATTTAAAAATCATTAGCGAGTTGTGATTTTGCGATTCAGCATCGCAAACGCCCATAGTGGAAAAGGGCCCTATGTATGTTTGTGTAGGTGTGTGATTGTGAATCTGTGTAGGTGTGCTAATTCAAAACCGTGACGGTGCTTTGAGCAACAGCTGGTTGAAGTGCAGGCATCTATTTTAACCGGTTCAGCACCGCAGTCCGAAAATCTCATGCATCCGAGCAACGTTCACCTCCCATTCATTCGCCTATAACTTTATTGCTACTTATCACAATGAATTGATGTATATCTTGTTTTTTCCGCCACTAATTAGGCTTTCTTTGGTTAGTACATTTTGCTAAGAATTATTTTTTTCTAAATCTATTTTAACAGGAAGATTAAGAAAGAAATGAAAAAAAATCATTATTTCTCAGTTTTTGGCCATTATAGTTTGAAATTAATATACGCTACCGTAATTAAAACTCATGTATTTTATTTGCCCATCTGTCCCGGTTATTACACCGTTTAAATGATGTCCCTATCACAATTTATGGTGCCGATATTTCATTTAGAAATAAAGGTGCATTTTTTCAATTTGCGTCCATCACTATTTATAAGCTTATAATTTTAAAGCGGAATATAACCCTGCATTTCAACTTTGCTCTAAAACATTATTTACAGTATATATTATATGCAACCAGCATTTTTTTTTATAGACCAGCATTGGAAGGGTTACACAGGGCTTTAAAGTTCCTGGAGATTTCTGCAGACACATACAAAGATGAAATAGATACATTTTGTTTACATAAATGTATCTAAGTGTTGAATGTTACACACTTTGGCTGTCCTCCAGCTCAGTCAGAGAGAGTGAGTCACATTCAACACTTAGATACATTTATGTAAACAAAATGTAACTATCTGAGCTTCGGATGCGTCTGCAGAAATCTCCAGGAACTTTAAAGCCCTGTGTAACCCTTCCAATGCTGGTCTAGTAAAAAAAACAAATGCTGGTTGCATATAATATACTGTAAATAATGTTTTAGAGCAAAGTTGAAATGCAGGGTTATATTCCGCTTTAAATAATATAATAACATATTCTTTTGACATGCATATTTAAAAAGTTCAGACCCTTGGGTAACTATTTATGTTGTTTTTGTTTGTTTTTAATTGTATTTTTT
Source organism: Hyperolius riggenbachi (assembly GCF_040937935.1). Lineage (NCBI taxonomy): Eukaryota > Metazoa > Chordata > Amphibia > Anura > Hyperoliidae > Hyperolius > Hyperolius riggenbachi. The sequence goes on from NC_090648.1 coordinate 229,930,149, forward strand.
ATTTTATTTTTTAATAAAAAAAAGTGTATGTGGGTAATTTTTGGTGTGGGAGGGAAACTGCTAATTTTAAATGTAAAATAATATTTTTTTTTATTAAAAATGTATGTGGGTGCAGTTTACTATTTGGCCACAAGATGGCCACAGTGAAAAAAGTCCTGGATGTGAACGATCTCGCATCCAGGAACTAAAATGCTGGGGAGAAGTTTCCTGGGGGCAGAAATACCGCGCTCACTGGAGAGAAAGCGTCGGTATTTCTGCGGGGAAGTTAGATCGGTGAATGGGAATTATATTCCCATTCACTGATCGGGGGGCTAGCGGCGGGCAGCGGGAGCGCGCGCAAGGGCGTGCCCGATCGCGCGCACCAGACGGCGGCAGCAGCAGTGCCTATCTGGACGAGCAAGCTCGTCCAGATAGGCCGAACTGGTTAGGTATGCCACCCATACAGTACACACACACACGCAGGTAAAACCACTGGAGAAAACCGCTCACACTCCCTTAGGACAGTGCCAGGACCAATGTAGGCCAATTCACCAAGTCAGAGAAACAGAGAATGTCCGCACGATGTCCCACCAATCAGGTTCCTTTATTGTGGATGTATCCAAGCAAGCTCACATCATATAGCTGACATGTTTCGGACCAGAGGGTCCTTACTCATAGCTAAACGACAAATGGCACTGGGTTGCCTTATATACCAACCTCCTGTGGAGGGGGTGGTCCCTAACATTACAGACACTCCCCTTAACCTCCACATTCAGGAAGGAATATTCACAGTTCCGAAATGTTAATCATTGATGGTTTCACACCAACAAACACCTCTCTTCAATACTGCATGATACAAGGCCTATCCATCATCTGCCAAATTTAAAATTATATATATATATATATATATACATATATATATATATATATATATATATAAGAAAAATAAAAGAATAAAAACAAACAAATACTGGCAAGAAAGAGGAAGAAGAATATGAGAGCAGCAGTAAAAATCCTCTATATTAAGTAATCAACGCTAGATCCCAACAGAAATTTAAACCTTTGGGAGTTCTCGTACCCAATCTAAAAATCCACAAAGCCTCACGGCTAGTAAGACGCGCACGCACACACACGCACGCACGCACGCACGCACGCACGCACACACACACACACACACTACATAGACACATATAGTATGCCATACAAAAATTATGCAGATATATTGTAAGTAGTGCTATTATCTTTGCCATCTCCAATGCAATAAAAGCTATACATTTCTTGCCATCTTAAGGCCTGTTACAGGGGCCAGGGTAGAAATTTAGGGAAACTCTGTGAATGTAGAGCTGTTGCCGTAGTCCTAGGAAAAATATTGTTTCAGCATTTACAGAAAATTATGGCTGTGTGCGGATTGCATTCAGAATGCAATTTTAAAAACAAGGAGTTACAAAATAGCTTGTATGGCAGTAATTTCTTTATTAATGTGTTTTTATAAAATTGGATTTTTCCTTACAAAGGAGACTTCAGATAGGTAGAAAAATGATACCTACCTAATCGCTACCTCAGGCTTTGTCTGATTTAATAGGTTATTAAAAAATACCTCTATAAGTAGAGGTCATATGATTGCTTTGCTTCTTTAATCTTGGTATCGCTCATCTCATTATTCACTTATGGAGCCATAGAGGGGTGTAGCAGAACCTTATGGCAGCAAGTTGCAGTTTGAGAATGCTGAAAACTGTGTCAGTGGACAATGGAAGAATGAGACACCACCTGCATATGTGTGAATTGCAGGTTTATTAGGAGTCAGCAGATAGAACCCTGCTGGTGGGTGATCAAAATCCAAGGGAACAATACCACCAACAGGCTAAACAAGGCACTAAAGGATGAAAGTGGCAAATTTGGACACCAGAGAATATTGGGTGCCACCATAGGCACACGTGTTAAATGTCATAATTACCAGCTGCAGCCAGCAATTTGGGCACTGCAACATCAATGGGAAAATAGTGGCTACAGCTGCAATGGAAAAGTAGCAGCTACAGCCCCCACCACCAAAAAATCAAAACAAAACAGGTGCCTGGTCGAGATAGCGGCGATGGAGCTCCACTACTATGTAGCAGAGCTTTGCAGGGACAATGATGGTCATGTGATTTTGAGCAGCTATAGTTGCTGGCTGGGAGCAGTAGTGCACTGGAGTTTGGCGACACTGCAGCCAAACTCTGGGCTTTTTAACTTACTGGCTGCTGCAGGGAGGTTGAGCGACCAACAGCTGCTCGCGGAGAGCAGTAGTGCACCGGAGTTTGACTACATTGTAGCCAAATTCCATGCTTTTAAACACTGGCCTGGATTGCCTGGATTGCCTGGTTTTTAGTGGGTTTAGCATTAGGAGTAAATCGAGAGTGGTGAATGTTAGGCACATGTAGGGGAGAAATAGTGTGAGAGTTGTACAACCACACCACTAAGATGTTTTTGAAATTTACCTGTAAAAAAAAAAGAAAAAAGGAAGAGAATTTACATTGGCAGCCCTAAATGGGGTCACAAGGAGATCTTTATGCTTAATGGGGTCACGTGGAGCTGAAAATTTAACAGAGGCGTGTGAATAAATTTAGGCCATCAGATTTAATGGGGAATACATCTGGGCCAGCAGATTTGATTAAACCGGCAAATGTAGGCATCAATATAAATGCTGGTGGGTAATCAAAGGTTTAACAAGGCACTGCAGGATCAAAGTGGCAAATTTGGACACCGAAGACACTGGGGTATTTTGGGCACTGCCATAGGTGAAAGCAGGAAATTTGGTAGCCCACTAGCGGTGAAAGTTTGGGTGCCACCATAGGGGCCCATTGAAATTATTATCAGTCCCTGAAAATGATTTTTTGGGGGCGGTGGCAGGGAGGGTTAAAGTTAGTCATGGAGAGGGGTTTGCGGGGGGAATGGTGAAGGTTGGGTGGGTGGTTTGTGTTGGCAGGGATGGTTAAGGTTAGTCATTGTGAGGGAGGTGGTTAAGGTTAGGCATTGGTAAAGGGAGGGTTCAGTGTAAGAACAGACTTAGGTTTAGCTATAGTAAAATATTGGTATTTAATAACGATATTTTACGATTGTTTTTAACACTTTAATAGTAGAATATTGGTAAATTTACAAACATTCTACTATCAGCTTTCAGGGTTCCCAAATTTCTGTGCGCCCTTTTTTGATGTATGTACCATAGATGCCCATCTTAAAATCTGCAATTACAGGTTGCAGATGGTAATTTGGGTGCCCCACAAATTTCTGTGCGCCCTTTTTTGATGTATGTACCATAGATGCCCATCTTAAAATCTGCAATTACAAGTTGCAGATGGTAATTTGGGTGCCCCACAAAAATAGCATGTGCCATTGGTGCCCCAAAAAATAGCGGCTACAAATAGGAGGCGCCAGTAGCACATAAAAAATTAATAATGGGTGCCAGAAGTGCCCGGAAGAAAAAAAACAAGCTGGTACAAATAGGCAATGCTTTCAGCGGTAATTCCTGAGCAGACGCATAGCACACTTCACCAGCAATGGCCAATGTAGTAATCCAGTGCTGGTGATGATATAGTAGCCAACTGATTTTTGCCTGTACAACTACCCTGCATTTAAAGTGAACCTGAACTGAGTAAAATTATTTAAAATAAACACATGATGTACCTGAATATTACTTATGTACCTCACCGTCAGTTCACCGTGAGGCCAGCTTCACACTGTAGATTGGTGGCAGCGGTGTGGCCCGCACCGCCAAAAACAGGCCTTCAGGGATTACCACGTTACTAGGCGGTTATCCCTGTTTCGCATCCGACCAAGTAACACTCACTTCGTGTTAGGCAATTGATGATGTGTGCAGAAGCATATTTCTAAAATATGCTTCCGCAATGCAGAAAACCGCGGCAGGTTTTTTAAAAGTACGCGCGTTACCACAGACTTACATGACTTCCAGTCCAACACAGATTGCCGCAAATCACTGCAAGAGCTGCACGGTGACGTAGGTATTGACGCGCATTACACAAGGCACTTCCGGTGCAGCGTACCGCAACGTGAAGTGTGTCAACTTCCCCCATAGACTTTCATTGCCCAGGGGCATGGTTTGGTAAATTTACCGCACCGCACTGCCTCAATATGAAAGGGTCCTGAGAATCCACCATGAGGAGATGTACTAGTCTCAAACCAAAACTGCTTACTTTTTTCACTGGAGTGGTCCTTTACCTTATTTATGTAACCCACATTTGTTAAACTGCTCTTTTGTTTGTATACCCACCCCAAATAAAAGTTTTTCTTGGACTACTTGGACTACTTGGAGTATTTAACCCTGTCTTTGCCTAATCAGACACCTCACACTTAACTGATTCTCTGCTTGAAGAAAAGTAATCTTGAAATGAAGTTAATCAGGAACAACTTACTTTGAGTAATTATGTGGCTTGTAAATGTGCTTAGAGGTTATTTTTATTAATCAAGAGAAAAATAAGTCATTTATGAGACATTTTGTCAATTGACTCCAATATGGTATGTAAAGCTACATATGAAAGGAGTTGCAAAACAACTTTGCAGCAACTAAAGCCAACCTGCCCCACCTGCATGTCATACACCATTTTTACCCTAATGAAGAGGTCAGGGAATGGTCTGGTTGAGCGGGGGTTTACATACTTACTACAGTCAGAACTGTAGGTCCTTTAAAATGAAGGACTTAACAAGGCTCCCATCACCCATATCTCCTACGATGCACACTGCAGAAAGGTGCTAAGGCTGCTTAGCAATTGTTTAGACTTAGTACAGCACTATGCTACATTTTTACACAGCATGAATAAAACTAAAGCTCTTTGTTTATCTTCAATGATCAATGTCTATAATGGCTTTTGCATGACACTTTAGGGGTCATTTCATATAGAGAAGTTTAATTTAACAGGGGCATAACAATAGCCCCTGCAAGGGATGCAGCTGCAGGGGGCCCTGAGGGGGAGAAGCCGGAGGGGGGCGCCTGGCTCTGGGGCCCTCCAGGGTCATTTTTAGGGGCAGGGGAGAGGGCAGCACAAGAAGGGGGAGCAGAAGGCACAGACAGCAGCAGGAAGGGGGGCACGACCACCCCCCCTCACCTCGGGCTACCATCAGCGCTCCCCCTTCAGCAATGACAGCTGGGGGAACCATCCAATGTTTGGCAGGGGGGCCCAGTAATTTATAGTTTCGCCCCTGTTCATTATGGTTATTTCAAACACATAATAAGCTGTTCGTATTTCCCCTTCAGGTCATTTCTCGGGCACCTGATTGGATGTGAATTAAACACGTGTATATCTTATTAGATTACTCCTCTGTATTGAAGTCAGCACCCCTAAAATATTACTCAGCTACAACCTGTTAAATGTGTGGAAGTAGTATATAATATTAGCAGAGATTATTGCTTTATTCTGGCAAAGATTATAGCATCACTAGAAACATAGTTAAAGAGAACCCGAGGTGGGTTTGAAGAATATTATCTGCATACAGAGGATGGATCTGCCTATACAGCCCAGCCTCTGTTGCTATCCCAAACCCCCCTAAGATCCCCCTGCACTTTGCAAACCCTCATAAATCACAGCCACGCTGCTGACAAACAGCTTGTCAGAGCTGGCTGTGTTTATCTCTATAGTGTCAGTCTGCTGCTCTCCCCGCCTCCTGCAGAACTCCGGTCCCCGCCTGCATCCCTTCCCTCCCTGCTGATTGGAGGGAAGGGATGGGGGCAGGGACCGGAGCTATGCAGGAGGCGGGGGAGCAGCTGAGACTGACACTACAGATGTAAACACAGCCTCACAGCACGCCTGTGATTTATGAGGGATTGCAGAGTGCAGGGGGACCTTAGTGGGGTTTGGGATAGCAACAGAGGCTGGGCTGTATAGGCAGATCCAGCCTCTGTATGCAGATAATATTCTTTAAACACACCTCGGGTTCTCTTTAAAGGATTCATCATAATGTTTCTGCAAATTGCAAGCTATTGAGCTTTGTGATAATGGGTTTGCTCATAACTGTAGATATATCACCACTTTATTGAAATATCAATACCTGCAAAGGATTGCTTACTGTGGAACAGAGTTTAGATGCAGGGAAAACTTTCATTGTTTTAATATATTCTATTCCATTCATAGCTACTGTTTTTGTATGTAGCGTATAGAACAGTCATCTGTGGCCACAAGAAAAAGCAGTAAAAAACATTTCGTCTTCTATCTGAGATAACCTGTCTCCTGCCTGTGGTGCTAACTTCAATAGTCAAAGCACAATCTGGGTATTCAGAATTGGAGTTACAGCTAATATTAACATAGTCATGAGAGGTCAATGTGCTGTAATGCTGGGAATACACAATGGCCTTAATTCACTAAGCGTATCTCCTGTCTTTAACCACTTCCTGACCGCCGTATATACAATTGGCGGCCGGGAAGTGGACCCCGCAAGGACCGCCGTATTGACAAATGGCGGCGGTCCTTGTAGGGGCATGGGTGGAGCGATCGCGTCATCAGTGACGCGATCCTCCGCCTCCGCCTGGCGCCGCTCACCCGCCGCAACATCCCGCCGGCCATACGGAAGCGCCGGCGGGATGTTAACCCGACGATCGCCGCATACAAAGTGTATAATACACTTTGTAATGTTTACAAAGTGTATTATACAGGCTGCCTCCTGCCCTGGTTGTTCCAGTGTCTGAGGGACCACCAGGGCAGGCTGCAGCCACCCTAGTCTGCACCAAGCACACTGATTTCCCCCCCCCCCTGCCCCAGATCGCCCACAGCACCCATCAGACCCCCCCCTGCCCACCCCCCAGACCCCTGTTTGCACCCAATCACCCCCCTAATCACCCATCAATCACTCCCTGTCACTATCTGTCAACGCTATTTTTTTTTATCCCCCCCCTGCTCCCTCCTGATCACCCCCCCCACCCCTCAGATTCTCCCCAGACCCCCCCCAGACCTCCCCACCCCATGTACTGTATGCATCTATCCCCCCTGATCACCTGTCAATCACCTGTCAATCACCCATCAATCACCCCCTGTCACTGCCACCCATCAATCAGCCCCTAACCTGCCCCTTGCGGGCAATCTGATCACCCACCCACACCAATAGATCGCCCGCAGATCCGACATCAGATCACCACCCAAGCGCAGCGTTTACATCTATTCTCTCCTCTAAACACCCACTAATTTCCCATCAATCACCCATCAATCACCCCCTATCACTACCTGTCACTGTTACCCATCAGATCAGACCCTAATCTGCCCCTTGCGGGCACCCAATCACCCGCCTACACGCTCAGATTGCCCTCAGACCCCCCCCTTATCAATTCGCCAGGGCATTATTTACATCTGTCCTTCCCTGTAATAACCCACTGATCACCTGTCAATCACCCCCTGTCACTGCCACCCATCAATCATCCCCTGTCACTGCCACCCATCAATCAGCCCCTAACCTGCCCCTTGCGGGCAATCTGATCACCCACCCACACCAATAGATCGCCCGCAGATCCGACATCAGATCACCACCCAAGCGCAGCGTTTACATCTATTCTCTCCTCTAAACACCCACTAATTACCCATCAATCACCCATCAATCACCCCCTATCACCACCTGTCACCAGGGCCGGATTTGTGGGCAGGCAGAAGAGGCCCGGGACTAGGGCGGAGCTTAAGCTAGAGCGATGTTGCTGCTGATAGATCAGCTGTTCCATAATAACCTGTCTGTGCAGCGACGTCTTTGCTGCTGCTTGCCATCTCTCTTATTATACACGCAGTGTGTTCTAACCCATCCCGCCCCTCCCCTCTAAAACACTGGGTGGAGTCGGAGACGGAGAGACAGAGAGCATAACAGAGCTGGAGACTTGAAGAGAAGGAGGAAATTGACTTCACCACACCGACAGGTAAACAAAAAAAGCTTATCTGCTACCAGCTTCTGTGAGAACTGCTGGCTCTATTGTTTTAGTCGCTGGAATGCTGCCGTTCTGAACAGTGTCTGCCAGTCTTCTCCCCCACCAGTAACATTCTCTCAATAGACCTGCTCCATCCCTCCCCCCCTTCTTGCTGGGCAACTCATTTACAACAGGGTCTGTTCTTCAAAGTTTCACTGTCCTCCTCTGCAATGCATTTTGTTTATCTGTGTGTATCTGAGAACACACCATGACACTATATAAGCCATGCCCATGGGGGAAGGGAAGTGAGAGCTAAACTTGTCTTCCTGACATGATTAAAGGGACTCAGAGCTGGATAATAAAAAACGTTTTATACATACTTGGGGCTTCCTCCAGCCCCATAAGCTCCGATCGCTCCCACGCCGCCATTCTCAGTCTTAGCACTTCTGTCAGTCGGAGCCAGTCTGACGTAAGAGAAGTGCGCTGTTTGCATATCTTTCCAGCAGCCCAGGAGAGATACGTAGAGAGCGCATTTCTCCTGCGTATACTGGCCCGACTTACGGAAGTGCAGGGACCCGGTACCAGCACTGCGGACATCGGAGGACGGCGGCGTGGGAGCGATCGGAAATTATAGGGCTGGAGGAAGCCCCAGGTATGTATAAAACGTTTTGTATTATCCAGCTTTGGTACACTTTACGTTTGCTAGATGATTCCAGTGTTCCAGCTCAGGCTATGCTCACAGTAGGAGTTGGGTTGCGTTCCCTGTAGCAGCAGGAATTCAATACAATAGATCTGGAAAACAATACCACACAATATTCGCATGTTGTGTCACGTTACATACAGTGAAGCATAGAGTTAATGAAAATTATGCTTCTCCATACCTGTTAACTGCATGCAGTCTGTTACCAGCATGCACTCCATTGTACTGCAATGCTTTCGCTGCACTGTGAACGTTGCATGGGTAGTGCATTGCAGTGCAGCAAGCAACGTTACAGAGCAGCTGTTATGCTGCATCACAACCACTGCGAACATAGCCTTAAGCCGAATACTCACCTGACGATGGATCTGGGAACCTCGCAGCGATGTCTCCTGACAAACGAGTTTCCATGAACCATCTTCCTACCTGTGGGAACACGCGACGGGTGCAAACAGGAGGTCAAACAATTGTGGTACTTTGTGTGGGAGTCGTTGGGGATCTTAAACATCTGATCCATCAGGATGGTTATTATCATCGTGCATTGCCAAATGCCGTTTGTGTAATTACTCTCTTAGGCTCCCTGCACACTGCATGTGATTCCTATTTTTAATCGGTTTTTACATCCGATTCCGATTTTTAATCGTTACTGCATGCTGCATTTTTTTCTCTGTTGATTGCATTCAGGGAAAAGTAGAGTTGCAAGTCGGAAACGGGATGGGAATCGCAAAATGCATTTGCAGTGTGCAGGGAGCCTTATACTCGTGTCGCAAGAACGTGGAAACGATCACTCGTTAATCAAAAAATAGCAGATCATTGGAAAAGTTGCTGAAAAAATAAATCACATAGTGGGTGCAGGCCTTTTACTGAATACTCCAGTCTGTTTAAATTTTTCCATGTGCAAGCTCTATTTAGAGTTGGGAGGGCGGTTGCAGAAAGTGGGGCCTAGGGCACTGAAAAGTACAAATCCGGCCCTGCCTGTCACTGTTACCCATCAGATCAGACCCTAATCTGCCCCTTGCGGGCACCCAATCACCCGCCTACACGCTCAGATTGCCCTCAGACCCCCCCTTATCAATTCGCCAGGGCATTATTTACATCTGTCCTTCCCTGTAATAACCCACTGTTCACCTGTCAATCACCCATCAATCACCCCCTGTCACTGCCACCCATCAATCACCCCCTGTCACTGCCACCCATCAATCAGCCCCTAACCTGCCCCTTGCGGGCAATCTGATCACCCACCCACACCAATAGATCGCCCGCAGATCCGACATCAGATCACCTCCCAAGTGCAGTGTTTACATCTCTTCTCTCCTCTAAACACCCACTAATTACCCATCAATCACCCCCTATCACCACCTGTCACTGTTACCCATCAGATCAGACCCTAATCTGCCCCTTGCGGGCACCCAATCACCCGCCTACACGCTCAGATTGCCCTCAGACCCCCCCCTTATCAATTCGCCAGTGCAATATTTACATCTGTTCTCCCCTGTAATAACCCACTGATTACCTGTCAATCACCTATCAATCACCCATCAATCACCCATCAATCACCCATCAATCACCCCCTGTCACTGCCACCCATCAATCACCCCCTGTCACTGCCACCCATCAATCACCCCCTGTCACTGCCACCCATCAATCACCCGCTGTCACTGCCACCCATCAATCAGCCCCTAACCTGCCCCTTGCGGGCAATCTGATCACCCACCCACACCAATAGATCGCCCGCAGATCCAACGTCCGATCACCTCCCAAGTGCAGTGTTTACATCTGTTCTCTACCCTAAACACCCACTAATTACCCATCAATCACCCCCTGTCACTGCTACCTATCAGATTAGACCCCTATCTGCCCCTAGGGCACTCAATCACCCGCCCACACCCTCAGAATGCTCTCAGACCCCAGCCCTGATCACCTCGCCAGTGCATTGCTTGCATCTATTCCCCCCTCTAATCACACCTTGAGACACCCATCAATCACCTCCTGTCACCCCCTAACACACCTACCCATCAGATCAGGCCCTAATTTGCCCCGTGTGGGCTCCTGATCACTCGGCCAAACCCTCAGATCCCCCTCAGACCCCCTTCCGATCACCTCCCCAGTGCATTGATTGCATCTATTTTCCCCTCTAACCACCCCCCGAGACACCCATCAATCACCTCCTGTCACCCCCCTAGCACTCCTATCCATCAGATCAGGCCCAATACAACCTGTCATCTAAAAGGCCACCCTGCTTATGACCGGTTCCACAAAATTCGCCCCCTCATAGACCACCTGTCATCAAAATTTGCAGATGCTTATACCCCTGAACAGTCATTTTGAGACATTTGGTTTCCAGACTACTCACGGTTTTGGGCCCGTAAAATGCCAGGGCGTTATAGGAACCCCACAAGTGACCCCATTTTAGAAAAAAAGACACCCTAAGGTATTATGTTAGGTGTATGACGAGTTCATAGAAGATTTTATTTTTTGTCAAAAGTTAGCAGAAATTGATTTTTATTGGGTTTTTTTCACAAAGTGTCATTTTTCACTAACTTGTGACAAAAAATAAAATCTTCTATGAACTCGCCATACACCTAACGGAATACCTTGGGGTGTCTTCTTTCTAAAATGGGGTCACTTGTGGGGTTCCTATACTGCCCTGGCATTTTAGGGGCCCTAAACCGCGAGGAGTAGTCTAGAAAACAAATGCCTCAAAATGACCTGTGAATAGGACGTTGGGCCCCTTAGCGCACCTAGGCTGCAAAAAAGTGTCACACATGTGGTACCGCCGTACTCAGGAAAAGTAGTATAATGTGTTTTGGGGTGTATTTTTACACATACCCATGCTGGGTGGAGAAATTTCTATGTAAATGGACAATTGTGTGTAAAAAACATCAAACAATTGTCATTTACTGAGATATTTCTCCCACTTAGCATGGGTATGTGTAAAAATACACCCCAAAACACATTATACTACTTCTCCTGAGTACGGCGGTACCACATGTGTGGCACTTTTTTACACCCTAAGTACACTAAGGGGCCCAAAGTCCAATGAGTACCTTTAGGATTTCACAGGTCATTTTGCAACATTTGGTTTCAAGACTACTCCTCACGGTTTATTTTTTTGTCACAAGTTAGCGGAAATTGATATTAATTGTTTTTTTTTCACAAAGTGTCATTTTCCGCTAACTTGGGACAAAAAATAAAATCTTCTATGAACTCACCATACTCCTGACGGAATACCTTTGGGTGTCTTCTTTCTAGAATGGGGTCATTTGTTAGGTTCCTATACTGCCCTGGCATTTTAGGGGCCCTAAACCGTGAGGAGTAGTCTTGAAACGAAATTTCTCAAAATGACCTGTGAAATCCTAAAGGTACTCATTGGACTTTGGGCCCTTTAGCGCAGTTAGGGTGCAAAAAAGTGCCACACATGTGGTATCGCCGTACTCAGGAGAAGTAGTATAATGTGTTTTGGGGTGTATTTTTACACATACCCATGCTGAGTGGGAGAAAGATCTCTGTAAATGGACAATTGTGTGTAAAAAAAATTAACAAATTGTCATTTACAGAGATATTTCTCCCACCCAGCATGGGTATGTGTAAAAATACACCCCAAAACACATTATACTACTTCTCCTGAGTACGGCAATACCACATGTGTGGCACTTTTTTGCAGCCTAACTGCGCTAAGGGGTCCAAAGTAAAATGAGCACCTTTAGGCTTTACAGGGGTGCTTACAATTTAGCACCCCCCAAAATGTCAGGACAGTAAACACACACCACAAATGACCCCATTTTGGAAAGTAGACCCTTCAAGGTATTCAGAGAGGGGCATGGTGAGTCCGTGGCAGATTTCATTTTTTTTTGTCGCAAGTTAGAAGAAATGGAAACTTTTTTTTTTTTCTTCCTCACAAAGTGTCATTTTCCGCTTACTTGTGACAAAAAATAATATCTTCTATGAACTCACTATGCCTCTCAGTGAATACTTTGGGATGTCTTCTTTCCAAAATGGGGTCATTTGGGGGGTATTTATACTATCCTGGAATTCTAGCCCCTCATGAAACATGACAGGGGGTCAGAAAAGTCATAGATGCTTGAAAATGAGAAAATTCACTTTTTGCACCATAGTTTGTAAACGCTATAACTTTTACCCAAACCAATAAATATACACTGAATGGGTTTTTTTTTTAATCAAAAACATGTTTGTCCACATTTTTCGTGCTGCATGTATACAGAAATTTTACTTTATTTGAAAAATGTCAGCACAGAAAGTTAAAAAAATCATTTTTTTGCCAAAATTCATGTCTTTTTTGATGAATATAATAAAAAGTAAAAATCGCAGGAGCAATCAAATAGCACCAAAAGAAAGCTTTATTAGTGACAAGAAAAGGAGCCAAAATTCATTTAGGTGGTAGGTTGTATGAGCGAGCAATAAACCGTGAAAGCTGCAGTGGTCTGAATGGAAAAAAAGTGGCCGGTCCTTAAGGGGTAGAAAGCCCTAGGTCCTCAAGTGGTTAATAAAGCTTCTGAGCTGTTTCTAGTGTTATTACTATGGTGATAAGGCATGTAGTATTCACTAAACAATTTACCTCAGGCTAAACTAAAGTTATCTCTTCTGTCTTTAAATGAAGGAGAGATCTCTAAAGTTAATGTCTCAATCCTTTAAATAACTTCCGAATTCTAAATTTAAAGTCAGGCTGTTAATTAACAGCATGTGAAACTAACTACAGAGGAGGTAACTTGAGGTACATACACACGTCTGATTTTTTCAACCGACCTGTCGTTCGGACTGGTCATTTGGACGTCAAATCGGGCGTGTGTACAAACGAACGGTTGGCTGATAAGGCTGATTTTAACGGATACTTAAAAAAAACAGCCTTATCAGCCGAAAGATCGTTTGTACACACACCCGATTTGATGTCCGAACGGCCAGTTGTTTGGAAAAATCAGACGTGTATATACCTTTAAAGTGACTCTGTAACAAAATTTTCAGCCTCATTTCTTCTATCCTATACGTTCCTATACCTGTTCTAATGTGGTCTGTCTTACTGCAGCCTTTCCTAGTTGCACAGTGGCTGTATTATCTCTGTTATGTAATCTAATCTTCTTTCCTCTGACGGCTTTGTCAGGCTCAGGCACTCAGGCAAGAATGTGCTGCTCTGCTTGTTATAGGCAGAAGCTATACATACCCTCTCCACGCCCCCTGCAGGCTCTGTATGAGTCACAGACTGGGCTCCTCACAGCCTATTACATGCCATGTCTTTTGTTTGTAAACACTGCCTAAAACTGGCAATTTCAAGCCAGGATTGCAGCAGGGAGTGGCAGAAACAGCACAGAGGGGCCCAGGAGAACATAATGAATAGAATGGTATGCTTTTTATTGTAAGAATTTTAGAGTACAGATTCTCTTTAAGGACTGAAGTGAAAAGATAACTCCCTCACTGTGAAAACTTCTCTACACCTCAATAAGCTTCTTTAATGAATTAACACTGAAAATACAGATTGTTGTTTGGTTGTAAGTTTTTTCTTGCCTTATTATCACCAGCATGATCTTAGTGAATTGAGGCCAATGAGTTTTTTCAGCAGGTATCTGTATCTGTATAATGTTATACCGAAGAGCTCCCCTGGTGGCCGCAGCACATCTAAAGGGTTGACAGGAATGCACTGGACAGAAATCCTTGACTCGTACACACAGCTCCCTGCATCACCGCTGCCCTGCTCCACACTTACCGAGCAGCCTTTAGTCAATTGAAACATGTTTGTTTAGTAAGTTACTGAACTTCTGCCTAATGCGGAAAAACTTTAGTGAATTTGGAAAAAAAAGTGTAATATACCTAATGCGGTATTTTACAGAGCAAAATCATTTTAACAAACTGTCAATTGAGACGATTGTGTATTCCCAGCATAAAGTGTATGCATATACCATTTGCCTGGTTTTTCAACTTCCATAATGTTTTAAATGAATGGACAGATTTTTTCCTACTTCTGCACTATACATAAAGTTAACAAAGCCTTCATGGGATGAAAACATTTCTAAACACCATTTTTGTAGCTCATAATTGCCATTGTTGCATGATCTCTACTAAACTTGTGCCCTGAATCCTCTCCAACACGGTCCCTTCACTCTCCGCCCATTGATTCTTTGTTTATCAGGCCCTATTCACAAATTAATAATGTTCATAGACTCTGCAGATTGATCAGACATCATAGTAAATATAAGTAAACAGCATCTTTGGCCTGTTGTTATTAACAGTGCTCGGCAGATTTATTTATTGTATTTATAAAGCACCAACATATTATGCAGCACTGGACATTAGTTAAGATTACAGACAATATTTAGGGGTGACATACAGCAATAAGACGATACAAGAATACATGCTAACCAGATCACGCAACACAGTATGAGTACAGGAAATGCTGCTTAGTCACTGGATGGGTATTTGAAGATTAGGCTGTGAGAAAACGCGGAAAAGCCGCCGCGTGTACTCAGAACGAGGCGGCTGATTCCGCGTCCAAGGCGGCGGTTGGCACACGTAGGCCTACATCTAGTAGTATAGCCGAACGCGGAGAAACCGCTGCATGCCTTGACAGCGGTGCGGCGGATTCCATGTCCAGCACGGCGGGTGCTTTACATCACATGTCTGGTGTGGCTGGGACTGATAGTGCACACAGGTTCAGAAGGACACGCGCGCGCGCTGAGAGGCAGAACTTATATGACAGCCAGAAGGGAGTCAGCTGACCAAGCCGGTCAGCTGACGGTAGCACCACTTCCCATTGGTCCAGCACTTAGGGGAGGCGCTGGAGGGCGCTTTGCTATATATACTGGGTGCTGGTCATTCTCTGGTTGTCTGCCATTGCGATCACTACGTGGTAGCACTCAGACCTTTTTGTCAGTAACTATGTGATCATTCAGACTAGTTCCAGGGTGTTGATGACTACGGAGCTTACACCCGAGACTTGGAATACTGTGTATTATCTGTGTTATTATTCAGACTAGTTCCAGGGTGTTGATGATCAAGGACCTCACACCCAAGATTAGGAATTAGCTTTACCATCCTGTTATTCTTCAGACTAGTTCCAGGGTGTTGATGATCAAGGAGCTCACACCTAAAGACTAGACATTGTTGATTATTTGTTATGACCTTCTGCTTTCCTGACCTCTCTTCTGATCTCTGATTTTGTTCTTCGCTATATCTGATACTCCGTTGCCAAACCTTGCTTGCCTTAGGACTCTGATTCAGTCTCTTCGACTGTATCTTATCTGTCTGTCTGTTGCCGACCTGGCTTGTCCGACCTCGAGAACTATCTCCTCTGTTTAGAGATAGTTCACAGATCTGTCAGTGACACTCCACCATTGGTGTCACTCACACTCTGGTCCTTCCCACTCTCAGCCTGACTCCTCCCCTTGGGGAGCCTCAGGCCATTGGAAGGAGCTTGTACTTGGGCAGTATCTCTTACTGCCTTGCACCCTCGATACGGGTGCTCTCCTCAAAGTATTACTGTTGCAGCAAACACTCATCTTACTCAGGTGCCCAGAGGTTAGAGATATGTCTGATTATCGGTGATACTGCAGATCATCAATAATCGGGTATATATCTGTATTCTCGGTGATACTGCAGATCACTGATAATCAGATCCTCTCTGTGTTACACCGATCGTTACATAGGCAAGTTGAGTTCACTCAGATCCATAGGATCGGTGTACGTTGATGGAGGTGCGTGATCAGGTAGGAGACACAAGAAGGATGACATTGCCCAAAGGCTTACAATCTAAAGGGAGAAGTAGGGACACGAAAGGTAGGGGACCAGAGTTCAGTGTTCAGCTGCGGGTTTAGAGCACCTGTGAGGGGGGGTAGACCAGGGTGAAAAGGTGCGTTTTGAGGGCCTTCTTAAAGATGTTGAATGATGATGCGACCCTAATGGTTAGAGGTAGGGAAGTTCCATAGTGTTGGAGCAGCTCTTGAGCAGTCCTGGAGGCGTGCATGGGGCTGAGTGATGCGGGAGGGGGGGGGGGGGTGGTGGTGGTGGTCAGGCGAAGTTCATTGGAGGAGCGGAGTGAGTGGCTAGGTGTGTACCTCTGAGTAAGATTGGAATCTGATTCTGGACTGGATAGGAAACCAGTGGAGAAATTTACAGAGGGGAGCTGCCATGGTGGAGCGATGGCAGGAGTGGATGATTCTGGCTGCTGCATGCATGATGGACTGCCGCTGGGCAATTGGGGTCATAGGGAGACCAGACAGAAGGGCATTGCAGTAGTCCAGACAGGAAATTGAGGGTATGGATGGGAGTTTGGTGGTGACAGAGGTCAGGAAAGTGCAGATTTTGTGGAGGTGGAAGTTGCAGGACTTGGATTTGGGGGGTGAAGGAGAGTGCAGAGTCCAGGAAGACACCCAGACAGCGGGCTTGAGATGTAGGGCGAATGGTAGTGTGGTTAACAGTGACATGCACATCTGGGAGAGTCAACAATGGCCGGGGCGGGAAACTCGCATTCCGTTTTGTCCAGGTTTAGTTTCAGGAACCTTGCAGACATCCAGATGGAGATGGCTGATAGACAGGAGGAGACCTTGTCCATGGTAGTGGTGGATAGGTCAGGAGTGTAGAGGTAGATATGGGTTTCATCTACATACAGATGGTAGTTAAAACCCATGGAGGAGATTACCTTCCCAATGGACGGTGTGTATAGGGAGAACAATAGGGGGACAAGGACTGGGCCTTGGGGGACTCCCACCGAGAGGTGGTTGGGGATGGATAAGGACTCATTGAAGGAGGTTGTGAAGGAGTGGTTGGAGAGGTAGTATGAGAGCCAGGCCAGGGCGAGGTCATGAATGCCCATGGACTGGAGGGACTGGATGAGTAGAGGATGATTCAATGTGTCAAATGCTGAAAGGTTGAGGAGAAGAATGGAGTATTTACCTTCCGCTTTAGCTAAGGCGAGGTCATTGACCACTTTGGTAAGAGCTGTTTCAATTGAGTGGGCAGGCCAAAATCTAGATTGCAGTGGGTCCAGTAGGGAGTTGGCATTGAGGTACTTGGTCAGGCATCTGTGAACCAGACTCTCAAGGAGTTTTGAGGCAAAGGGGAGGAGGCAGATAGGGCGGTGGTTGGAGAGTAGTGAGGGGTCAAGGGAGGGTGTCTTGAGCAGGAGTAGTACAATAGCCTGTTTGAAGTCTGAGGGGAAGGTGCCTGTGGATAAGGAGAGGTTAAAAAGGGATTTGAGGACTGGGGCCAAAGTCAGGAAGTGAGAATGGAATAAGTCAGAAGGGACAGGGTCAAGGAGGGAGGTAGTAGTATGTGAAGTCATCAGTAGGTGGTTGACTTCCTCAATGGTAATTGGAATGAAGAAGATGACGGAAGGATAGATTGGAGGAGGAGCTGGATGGGACAGGGTGGGAGGTGAGCTTAAAAGGCTGGTGATTTTCTGATGGATGGAGACAATGTTGTTGGTGAAGTGGGTGGTTAAATCGGTGGCAGAGAGGGAAGTAATAAAGGGTGAAGGGGTGGGTTAAAGAATTGGCAAAGAGACACTGGGGGTTGGAAGCTTGTGCTCTAATGAGTTTAGTAAAATATTCCTGCTTAGCATTGGCAAGGGCAGTGTGGAAATGCGGCAGGTTAGTGTAACAATCGGTGTAACACAGAGAGGATCTGATTATTGGTGATCTGCAGTATCACCAAAAATACAGATATTTACCTGATTATTGATGATCTGCAGTATCACCGATAATCAGATATACTACTAACCTCTGGACACCTGAGAGATATGAGTGTTTGGTGCAACAGTAATACTTTGAGAACAATATCAGGAGGACAGGTACAAAGGCAGTAAGGAATACTGCTAGAGTATGAGTACCTATCAGCAGCCTGAGAATCTCCCGCAGGGAGGAGTCAGACTGGGAGAGGAAGGACCAGAGCGTGAGTGACACCAATAGGAGGATGTCACTGACTGGTCTGTGAACTATTTCTTAACTGAAGAGATAGCTCTCAAGGTCGGACAAGCCAGGTCGGCAAACACACGGACATACAAAGTACAAAGACAGGAGGCTGATTCGGTAATCCTAAGGAAAGCAGGGTTTGGCAACAGAGTATCAGATATAGCGAATTACCGAATCAGTGAACAGAAGAGTGGTCAGGAAAGCAGAAAGTCATAACAGATAATAAACAATGCCTAGTCTTGGGTGTGAGCTCCGTGATCATCAACACCCTGGAACTAGTCTGAAGTATAACAGAATGGTAACACAAGTCCCTAATCTTGGGTGTGAGGTCCTTGATCATCAACACCCTGGAACTAGTCTGAAGTATAACAGAATGATAACACAAGTCCCTAATCTTGGGTGTGAGTTCCTTAATCATCAACACCCTGGAACTAGTCTGAAGTATAACAGAATGAGAACACAGATTCTGACAATAAGGTCCGAGTGCTTCCACGTAGTGATCGCAACGGCAGACAACCAGCGAATGCCCAGCACCCAGTATATATAGTCCAGCGCTCTCTAGCGCCTCCTCTAAGTGCTGGACCAATGGGAACTGGTTGAATCGTCAGCTGACCGGCTTGGTCAGCTGACTCTCTTCTGGCTGTCATAAAAGTTCTGCCTCTCAGCGGGCGCGTCCTTCTGAACCTGTGTGGACTATCAGTCCCAGCCACACCAGACATGTCTTGCGTACCACCCGCCGCGCTGGACGCGGAACCAGCCGCACCACTATCGGGACATGCAGCGGTTTCACCGCGTTCAGCCATACTGGCAGACGTAGGCCTACGTGTGCAAACCGCCGCGTTGGATGTGGAATCAGCCACCTTGTTCTGAGCACACGCGGCGGCTTTTCCGCGTTTTCTCACAGTTAGCCTTGTACTCTATGAAATCCTGGTTAAGTCTAGTTTCCCTCCATTTCCATTCATTTAAAGGATTTAAAAGAATATCACATTTAGGACCACATTTAAAGGGGCACTATGGCAAAAAATTGTAAAATTTAAAATATGTGCAAACATATACAAACAAGAAGTACGTGTTTTCCAGAGTAAAATGAGCCATAAATTACTTTTCTCCTGTGTTGCTGTCACCTACAGTAGGTAGTAGAAATCTGACAGAAGCGACAGGTTTTGGACTATATATTGGTAGGTGAACAGAGGTGCCAGAAGGATAAAAGTACATAAAATTTTAAAAAAATTGCTGGGAGGCAGTGGTGGACTCGCTTCCGTTAAAGCAGACACCAAGGACTGTAAATATATAGATATACACATTTATTGAAAATACTGAAGACTGAAGATGCAATGCATTTCGCGGCCACAGCCCACTTCTTCAGACAATAAGCAGGGGAAAAACAACAGCAATTCAGTTATAGCAAGCAGAGCGCCACCGTGACAGAGGCAACAGAGGCGCTCTGCTTGCTATAACTGAATTGCTGTTGTTTATCCCCTGCTTATTGCCTGAAGAAGTGGGCTGTGCCCGCGAAACGCGTTGCATCTTTGGGGTATTTTCTATAAATGTGTATATCTATATATTTACAGTCCTTGGTTTCTGCTTTAACGGAGGCGAGTCCACCACTTCCTCCCAGCAATTTTTTAAAACATTTTATGTACTTTTATCCTTCTGGCGCCTCTGTTCACCTACCAATATATTTGAGTCCACCCCAGGTGGAGGGGTGATCTACCCCCTTTCTTCCTATCTACAGAGAGCGACTTCTTAATCCTGAGTGAGGACAGGTCTAATCTCCTCACCTGCCTAATGAGTGGTTACCTAGGTGGTAACCCGTGTTTGTAAGTATTGCCATCTCACTGTTTCATTTATCCAATCAATTTTGACATACAATACAATACAATACAGTACAATAACATTTCTATAGCGCTTTTCTCCCATAGGACTCAAAGCGCTTACATACTACACCATATTGGGCTCTCCATTTCTCTTCAACTTTAGGTTTTGGACTAGTCTTCATAGGGGATGCTCAGGGATTTATTTATTTTCAAAAGCACTTAGTGAATGACAGTTGCTCTGTTCAACTGCCAAAAAACAGTGTAGCGAGCAGGGAAGCTAGCTGGCCAGCATCATTATTTAAATCCTTGTTAGGGAATATCTTTATAAAGAATAAAAGACTTGCTGAGAATCCCCTATGAAAAGATGGACTAGTCCAAAACCAGTCACTTCTTTCAGATTTCTACTACCTACTGTAAGTGACAGCAACATAGGAAAAAAGTAATTTATGGCTCATTTTACTATGGAAAAAACAGACTCCTTATTTGTCTATGTGTGCACATATTTTACATTTTACAATTTTCGCCATAGTGCCCCTTTTAAGACATACTGAAAGAGAACAGTCATCATCTGACAGACACTACTGCCCTCCATGTTGTTTTATTGCTAAGCAAACCATCAATAAACATGGTTGAAGCCGTAAACATAGGAGTTTATATGGTATACATATTGTAAACCATTTAGAAAATGATTTCTCCTGCTGATTTGACTTCTTTCATGGTCAGATAATTACTACAGGCCTTCTGGCCACTATCCTGTCCTTGTCCCCCTTCTCCTTTTCTGGCTGCCTTCACCAAACCCTGTTTCCTTCCTTCTTTTGTATGGTTTCCATTATCCTGCCTGTCTAAACCCCCCCCCTCCCCTCTACATCCTTTGAATCCTCTTGTCCCCCCTCCCACCTTTCTTTTCCTCCTTTCTATTCCTCCCTTCTTCCAATTTCCAAATTCTGCCTCTCCTTCACCTACCTTTCCTCTTCCCTATCACCCCTGTAAATCCTTTGTCTCCCCCTTATTATTTCATTACTGTTGGTTGCCACCTGTTTAAACTGACCAGTGTTTTTTAACTTTTTTTTTCCCTTTAAATTATTTCATTCTTTTTTACTCTGTGGATACAGAGTAACTTATCACTTATAGATATAATATATTTTATTTTTAGTATTATTGATTTATAAAGTTGCCAGCATATTCTGTTGAGCTTATAGTACATTGCCTCTTATTACATATAGGAATTTGTGTCTATAACTTCAACTCTTGCATTTAGTCTGCGGAACTTCTGAGAAAGCGATGATTAGCTGCAAATAGGCCTATCGGGCACATGTTAAAAATGTGCGTTTTTATTAAAACCGAAATAGTGGCAATTGACAGGGAAAAACAATTTCCAATGAGCTTGGCAATAATTATGACACACTCCAATAATCCATACACATTCCAAATAACTTATGAGAAAGATCCACACCTACAAATATTTTATGCTTTTATATTAGAATTTGTCCTCTGGAGAATTAGATGTTTATTTAACAGCGGTTAGTTGTAGGTGTGACTTTGTGTTTTGGTTTTGTGGACTTTAACCACTTCAGGACCACAGGCTTTACCCCCCCCCCCCCTCCCCCCCAAAGCCCAGGCCATGTTTTGTGAAATAGGTCACTGCAGCTTTAAGGCCAAGCTGCAGGGCCGCGCACACAGCACAAGTGATTTCCCCCCCCCCCCTTTTCTCCCCACCAGCAGAGCTCTCTGTTGGTGAGGTCTGATCGCCCCTCAGATGTTTGTTTATTTTGTAATTAATATTTATGTGCTTTATTTTTTATTAAATTTGTGTATTTTTTTAATACCTCTCCCTCCCTCTCTCCCCCACCAGCCAATCCTCGTGATCAGCTGTCATAGGCTTCAGCCTATGACAGCCGATCACCCCTGAGCACACAGAGGGGACAGCCGTGTCACACGGCTGTCCCCAGTACTTCGCTGCTGTTGATCGCAGCACTGTACAGGTTGATTAGACGTCGGTTTTGCCGTCTAACAGTCTTCGAGCGGCGATCGATCCGCTCCGCCTACTAAGCAGGAGAGGCGCGCACAGCCTGCAAACTGCAGCCCCAGGACTTTACGCCGATCAGCGTTAAGCGGTCCTGGGGCTGCCGCGGTGTTGTAGTAGTGTGAACCTCCAGACTAAAAATCTACTCAGCAGCACTGAAAAGGTTTGGTGTTTCTTTAACAGTTAAACAGCATCAGAACTTTGTCTTTCTTACCCAAACCTCATTTTTAGCTGCACAGAAGCTAACTCTGCCCCATCAAAGAAATCTGCCTGGGCATTTTTCCCTTGAACTTTGCAAAGCATGAAGGGATTTCTGATGTTGTTGTTCTCCTGCTGTTTTGGCGCAATTGTTTTTTTCATTTTGAATTTGAGATTTGAAGCCTAGTGAGCCCAGCTGGGAGGGGTGATCAGGACAGTTGGAACTGTGTCTCATGCTCCCTGTCACCTCCTTTCAACCAAACAGATGGCTGCCCCCATAGAATCACAAACATTTGCCTGTTCTTTTAAAACAAGGTGGGTAAGAGATTATACTACCTATCTATTTTAATTAACATAACTAATGTAACTTAAAGAGACACTGAAGCGTAAAAAAAATTATGATATAATGAATTGGTTTTGTAATACGGATAATTACTAGAATTTTAGTAGCAAAGAAAATATTCTAATATTTTTATTTTCAGTTGTATAGTGTTTTTTTTTATAACATTGCATCATTCTCTAATATTTGCAGTTTAGACACTACTCAGCATTCTAAATGGGTTCAAAAGTTCACTAGCCTGATCTGGAAAATCTTCCCTGCAGAGGGAAAAAAAGATACAGTGGGCCTGATTCACAAAGCGGTGCAAACTTTTTCGCGGACTTTTGCGCGTGCAAAGTGCCGCGATTGGCGCGATTGCGGACTTTTGCGCGCGCAATTGGCAAATTGCGCGCGCAAAAGTCCGCGATCGCGCGAATCGCGGCACTTTGCGCGCGCAAAAGTCCGTGAAAAAGTTTGCACCGCTTTGTGAATCAGGCCCCGTGTCTTTCAAAGTCACAGAGAACTCTGCCAGACACTTGAGATAATAAGCTTTAAAAGACACGGGGCCTGATTCACAAAGCGGTGCAAACTTTTTCACGGACTTTTGCGCGTGCAAAGTGCCGCGATTGGCGCGATTGCGGACTTTTGCGCGCGCAATTGGCAAATTGCGCGCGCAAAAGTCCGCGATCGCGCGAATCGCGGCACTTTGCGCGCGCAAAAGTCCGTGAAAAAGTTGGCACCGCTTTGTGAATCAGGCCCCGTGTCTTTTAAAGCTTATTATCTCAAGTGTCTGGCAGAGTTCTCTGTGACTTTGAAAGTCGTGGAGCTACATGGCTAATTTGCATAGATAATAACTAGAGTTTCTTAGCTCTTCCTTTACTGTAAACAATATTCGACTTGTGTCTCTGCTGCTAATGTTTTTTTTCTTAGCTGTACTACACATACAAATCATTATAGCATAATTTGTTTTTGGCTTCAGTGTCTCTTTAATAACAGTGTGTTTGTTTAGGCTGAAGTTCCTCTTTAACTTGCAGAATTTCAGAAATGAGAAGAGAAGTGCATTGGCAAAAAGAATCAAGTATCCACCTGTGATGAAGCCATGTATTCCCATTCTACTCGCACTGCAGAAGATAAGGCTGTGTTTTGCATCAGTTAGGTTCTGCTGAGGTTGTGTAGTTGCAGCCAAGCTTGCATTAGCCGCTAGAATACAGAATCATTTCAACAAATAATGGCACTCACAATAATGATACAGTACATTATGGAAACATACCATGATCATATGACATTTTCTATACATCCAGACACCAAAAGAAATGTATTTGTTTTTTTTTTCTTAGTGGAAAACTCCAGGTCTGCTGCAGTGCTGAGTATGTGTATAAATGATGCCATATTAGCTTGCAGGTCCACAGTTCTCATCTTCACATAAATAGCTTGGCAGCCATTAGAGAGGAGTTAATAGTCTACTTATCTGTAAGGTTAGCATGAACTCTAGACTCCACCACAATGAATAATGCTTGAAGTCCCATGTCCTGAGAAACGTTCCTTCTCTGAAATCAGAGGTTAAAGCCACTTTCTCTCTCAATGCATTAGTTTATTATTTTGTACAAAGCAGCTGCTCTGTTCTCCTGTTCTCCTGTACAGAATGATCCTGGGGATCCAGAAGTAACCATTTGGGAGCTTGTAATATGTGTTATCCTTGTGTACCTTCAACCCCCTCCCTTCACCTCCCTCTTTCCATTGTCTCTTGCCTCTTGTTCTCCATTTCAATTTTCATTTCAATTTCAGATATGCTAGAGATATTTTTCACCCCGAAAGCTATAACAAGCGCATCATATTCAAATAGGAATTGAGTCACAGTATAAAAAAGGGCATGTTTGTGTAGCAGAGTAATATCTATTTACAGTCTCCCAGCTGCTGACATTTCTACCTTACCATTCTCTTCTTCCTCTGCTTACATTAAGTTGAATACACCTCTGATTCCTGAAAGGATTTCGTCTGACTCCCCTGGGCCACAAGAGAATTCATTGAAGTAAAGTTGCTATGAAGATAGGCTGACGGTGAATACATAGCTACAATCTGACCTCTCAAGTCACTTGTGAAATCAACCTTTTCCCCGCCAAAGGGAAAGTGTGCAGCATCTGACAATATGTTGCTCAATATTAATGTCCTCTTTTACATCAGGTATTAAAGGTGACTGTTTACTAAGAGGCAACATATGCGCGTTAACAGTAATTGGCCATACATACAGCACATACATGAATTTATATAATTTTTCATAATGAATAGAAACTAAGTGCCCCCTTATTGACTTCTGATGTTTTTGCCTATGTGTTCTACAGCTTGTCTGTATTGCTTTAAGCCTTGAAACCTTCAAATGCACCTCTTTGAACAATCATGTAATTCGTCATGGTCCCTATTCACAGATATATCCACATCGACACCTGACAGTAAAATACTTGCTTCCTTATCTGCTAGCTCCTTCAATACCTTTTCTAGGGGTATACTCACAAAATCTTGGTAAAGTTTACCAGGCTGTACACAATCTACCTAGTTTGTTACATAAATAGTGTAACCTGAGTTATACATGCAGTGCCTATTTAGACTTTTATACAAGCAACATAAGCGTTGCATGTATAATGTAAGCTATGCTATTTACGTTATGCACAATAAAGATTGCATACAGCCTTGTAAACTTTATGTGCACCCTTAGAATATATCCCTTATTTCTTTTTAGATTGTAAGCTTGCAAGGGCAAAGTCCAACCCCCTTTTTTCATAACTATGATACTTATTCTGTTAAAGGAACAGGTGCCTGACCTGTAGGGCTGTAAGTTATTATACCATGCTTCAACAATGCCTATCCAGCCATACCACTTCACACTGGCAGCCACACCTTCTCTATTCCTCCAGTCATGTTCTCACCACACCTCCAGTCATACCCCATCTACCCCTCCAGCCATATTCCTTCACACTGACAATCATACTTTCTCTATTTCACCAGTCATGTTAACACCACACCTCCAGCCATGCCCCACACACCCCTCCAGCCATACCCCTTCACATTGGCAGCAACACAGCCTCTATTCCACCAGTCATGTTCTTACCACACCTCCAGTCATGCCCCTCCCCTACAGCCATACTCCTTCACACTGGCAATCATACTTTCTCTATTTCACCAGTCATGTTCTCACCACACCTTCAGCCATGCCCCACACACCCCTCCAGTCGTGCCCTTTAATACTGTCAGCCACACCTCCTCTATTCTTCCAGTCATGTTCTCACCACACCTCCAATCATGCCCCATCCACCCCTCCAGCCATGCCCCTTCACACTGGCAGCCACACCTCCTCTATCCCTCCAGACATGTTCGCACCACACTCCCCATAATGCTTTCACTACACTTTCAGACATTACCTTCTTTTGTATCTGCATTTAAAGTGGGCCTGTACTCAGAACTCCTCTCTGCTTTAAAATATACACAACAGCATAATAACCTTTAAACAAAAAACATGTCTTTGTTACAGCTGATACAAATCCTAAACTACATCTGCACAGTTTCTACTTCCTGATTCATGTAAGCAGACATATTGTTTACAGCCTGTGCTTTCAAATGGGCTTATCTGCCATCTCTGCCACAGGCAGTCATGTGACACGGGAGGGGGGGGGGGAGGTCAAATAGTCAAATAGTACAACTAGTGATTAGACACACATTAGGGGGAATTCCACATGATAAACACTTTAAATACATACAGGGTGCATTTCTGTTCTGTTTTCCTTATGTCCTGTGCTAGGTCCACTTTAAAAATAAGCAAAGCAAAAATTTAGTATTCTTACATAAGGCTAACACAATGATTGGTGTTTTTAGTAGACAAATGCATTTATTCTTTCAGATTTTTCTCTGACTTAAAAGAAGGAAAACAAACAAAAGGAGGGCCATACAAACTTTCAAACAGGGATGGTCCATCTAGTAGGTGGATAGATTGGGGACTATAAAAAAAAGACTAGTAGATGCTTTGAGCATGTACATTGCGGCACATAGTACTGGGACATGTCCATCCAGGGGGTTGAGCTCACAGATTCACATTGACCCTGTCTTGCTACCTTTTTGTGACTTTAATTCCACAGAAAAGATTATTAAAAAATGTATTTATTCAGTATTTTCCACATTTGGTTTCTTAAAAAACAAACAAACTGCATTTTGAGAAGTAAAGGGAAATGAAATACCATCATTAAAAAGCAATTGTGGCGTTTATGCTGTAAGTTATACTTAGTAAGTGCAGCAATGTTTTGAAACCTCCGGAAGAGATTTACATATGCTTAATAAATTGAGGAAATGTTTTGAAAGCCATTGCAGCATTGCAGGTACACTTATTTAAGGGTAATTTCTAAGCTAATAAGTTATCCTTTCTGTAGTATGGCTATCACCAATCTCCTGCTGTCACTCCTGTGTGCTCTGATTGTTTTCCAAAAGCGTTCACACATAAATATGAAATATTAAGCATGAAATGAATGCAGTGAATAGATACTATGCTGTCAGGATAATTTAATTTGTATTTATTTTATGGAGAGCAAGGGAGAAGAAGACAGGCTGTGTAATATTCTATTCATTTGTTTCTATATATTTTTTTAAGAATTTATTTTGTCAATTTCAATTTCTAAGTTGATAGAAAGCAATGTTTTGTGCGCATCTTCAATCAAAGTTATATTTATGACCTCGTATTGAATAGTTAAACGTGATAATATATTTGCCATGCTCTGTATTAAGAGACAATTTTCACTTTACCCGCAGTCACACAGTTGCCACCCAGCCAGTTCATGGTACAGGAATATCTTGTTCTTATGGGAATTTTCTTATTCACAAGCCAATTGCTTTCATTTATGGAACACATCTGAAGATGAATGACTGCAGCACATTGAAATAGATCTAATACTATAACCAAATGACCTTAAAAAATAATAAGGAAAGCTTATTTTGCATAAAAATATCTTCTTGGGCTTTAAAATCCAGTGGTGGCTGGATAGTGTACTGGATAAGGGCTCTGTTTAGTAAGCCAGCGCCTATTCAGTAGAAGACCTTGTGCAAGACTCCCTAACACTGCTACTGCCTACTGAATGCACCCTATTGTCTGTAGATTTTGCGCTTTGAGTCCACCAGGAGAAAAGCACAATATAAATGTTCTGTGTCTTGTTTGTGTGTCTAAACCCCATCAAGATCTTTCTCACAGGCTTTCTGTTTAATAACTCTATAGTGCTGAACAGTTCCAGGCTACATGTGAAACAAGGCTAGCAGATAAAAAGAATAGAACCCAGAACCTCTTTTTCCCATTAAAATGCATACAAAACAAAATTGTTCAAGGAAAAAAATTCCATACAATGAAATTATAGTTGGTTTTGAAAAAAATGATATATTACATTTAGAAGTCATAAGTGAGGATAAAGTTATTGCTCATTAAATAGGGACATAGCTTAACTGTCAAAACTGTTCTGGTCTATAAGGGGGAAGCAATGTCTGGATGTGATGTATGCCTGGGTTAAAGTGGCTTATGCTCACTTAATGCTGCCTAACTGGCAAGCATACGTATCATCTAAATTCATATTCACATCCCTTGAAGCTCTGAATCCATGGCATTGGAACAGTGAATTGCCTAAATCCTAGGTTCTCAACATGTGGTACACAGGGGGTACTTCTCATGGTTCCAGGGGGTACTCGGGCTTGATATACTCAACCAAGACTAACAAATTTTGAGTTTTAGAATATGATAAAACTAAATTAACCACTTGAGGACCACAGTGATTAACCCCCCTAAAGACCAGGCCTTTTTTTGTGAAAATGGCCACTGCAGCTTTAAGGCCAAGCTGCAGGGCCGCACAACACAGCCCATGAGTGAGCTTTCTGTTGGTGGGGTCTGATCGCCCCCCCAGACATTTGTTTATTTTTGTTTATTTGTTTATTTTTGTATACATTTTTTATACATAATTATTGTAAAAAGTAAGCCCCTTTTTTCATTACATTCATTATTTTCACTTTAGTTCCTCTTAACAGTCGACCACTTTTCAAGGGAATAATGAATGAAAATGTTTCTACAAGAAGAGGTGATATAAAGAACGTCTGAAAAGCTAACTGAAATAGATTTATAGATTACAAACTTTGCAAACGGCAAGTGTGAACATTGACAACAATTTGGCCAACTTAGTAAAAGAAGGTGCTATTAAAAGTAAAATATAATGTTGGCTTGGTTCATTATGCCACTTTGGTCCTCTATAGATTTAAATATGCCTGACAATCTACTAAAGTCCTTTAAAAGAGAGAGATGTCTTTAGCGAATAAGGGCCTATTTCCGCTGGGTGCTGTTGCAATGCCGCAGGTGAACCACTATAGCTGTAATATTTATCTTCAATGGTGGATATTATTAAAATTAATGAGGTGGGCAGCAACAGAGCTCAATATATGAGTACTTTACTGGGATTTATGTAAATACAAAATCTGAAATGACTGCTTACAAGGCAGAGCCATGATGTAAAGAATCTAATGTATGCCTCAGCCTCACATCAAATTAGACATTTTATAGACTTATTAGATAAAAAAGGGGGGAATGTGCAACAAACGAGATATGACCAAAACTAGGCAGGTTATGTAAATGGTACAAAAATCTTCACTTTATTATCAAAATTGGTAAAACGATATGAGAAATTGGATGTCAGACATACCACAAGAAAAACCCACCCACCAATAAAACCCAAAAGTCCAAGGAGCGAGGACCCTTTTCCCAATATGCCTAAAACATGCAATGTGTAGATCCTACTCGAAGTAATGGGAGGACAGTCCACCTTACACGGACAGTCAGTTCAATCAACTTGAAGTATTACAGGAAAATCCTGTCCCATGTGCTGGA
The DNA here is from genome assembly GCF_040937935.1 of Hyperolius riggenbachi. NCBI lineage: Eukaryota > Metazoa > Chordata > Amphibia > Anura > Hyperoliidae > Hyperolius > Hyperolius riggenbachi. Next base: position 229,959,852 of record NC_090648.1, read on the forward strand.
CAGTCTCCGCAGCACAAGGCAAGTCCTACTCGCAGACTCACTGGTTGATCAGGCATATGTACAGCAAGCGTAGCAGAGGCAAGGGCTAGCAGTTAAGAGAGCAAGCAGCAGCAGAAAGACGACTGAGACTGCAGATGTCCAACAGACAATTTATGGAAACGGACAGTATTAGCCTAGCGGCCGTGCAATGCAGTCAGTCCATATGGCATTCAACTCACAGTTCCATAGCCTGCCCGTTTTCACCTCTCCTCATGTCAGCAACAATGCAGAGTCCATGCCGAACAAGTGCTGAGCAGCCTGTTGTGCAAATGACTGCGGGACGCCAACCCGCTAGGTGATGTAGATGTCCTCCGTGTGTAAGGATCTTTTCGGCGCGGATACTTCCACGTAGCAGTTTGCCAGCACAGTTTGCATTGGGTGGATTGCTGGTCCTCAAGCTCCACCCACCGACCGGTTTCGCGCATGCGCGCTTCCTCAGGGTGTGGTCAAGTCATGGCTGACGGGTAAGTTAAATATACGAATCACTCTAGCTCCACCCACAAGACGGACTGGGATTGGCTAACTATATACGGAATAAATACAGAAAATATACAGAAGGACGCAGAGCGCTGACATAGGCAGCAAGGGAAAACTTCTATATGCGAAACATCAATCATACTGGGGAATCCGCAAATATATCATGATGATTCCATAAAAGTACGTAGTTTTCATCGAGTCCCACCATAGAGCAGACAAAATCCTCAGAGGGTATCAAACAGGAGAGCAACCAGGAGGTTCTACATATGGGCCCCTATCTATGAACGTATTTATTTATTTAAGGACCAAGGCAGGTCCCAAGCAGAAAACAGTACAGCTAGTTGCAGACAGAAGCTTTATAGAAAGCATTGTAATCCAAAGTCTACATTATGTCCTGTAGGGACCAAGGTGTGAAGCTTAAAGATCCAGCTGCACTCCTTCTGCTTGAGAATCCTGTCAAAATCACCTCTACGGGGAGAAATGTTAAGTTTATAGATTCCCTTAACTTTTGAACCAAACAGGTCACCTCCATGAAACTCTTTATAGTGTTGCGCAAGAGGAGTTGTATAATCTTCATCTCTTGCATTGCGCATATGCTCACCTATCCTCGCCCTCAAAGGGCGCGTTGTTTTACCAATATAGTGCAAGCCGCAAGGACAGGTGAGCATATAAACAACTCCTTCAGTTATTATTTTTATTATTATTATTTATTGTATTTATAAAGCGGCAACATATTACGCAGCGCTGAATATTAATTTAGGTTACAGACAATATTTAGGGGTGAAATACAGCAATATGACAATACAGGAATACAAGAAAACCAGATCACACAGCACAGTATTAGTACAAGGTAATGCTTAGTCACTGGATGAAGCATGGAGATTAGGCAAGTTAGGTTCACTCAAATGCATGGCATGGGTTCACAGTAATGGAGGTGCCAGATCAGGTAGGACACAAAAGGAGGAGGACCCTGCCCAAAGGCTTACAATCTAGAGGGAGAGTTGCGCAATTGATGAAGGATTCTATCCTATAAGTTCTCTGGCCCAGGGAATCACTAAAGGATGCGGTTCGATCTACCAAGGGGCACACCTGACAACCCCCACACCGGTACATGCCCCTGGGAATAGATTTTCCAAGCCATGTAGTAGTAGTACTTCTTATATATTCACTTTGAACCAGGTGATTTCTCAAAGACCCAGCCCTTTTTGCGGCCAAATGTGGATATTCGCCAACTATGGCTTTTATATCCTCCGAGGTCGTTAGAACTGGCCAATGTTTTGTCAAAATTTCTCTAAGAGATTCCCAGTGGCTGCCATAAGGACTAGGAATTCTGAGGACAGCCCCCTTCTCCCGATCATTACCCTCCAAGTCTCTCCCCCGTCTAGGGCAGAGTAGTTGGCCCCTATCAAGGGACCAAGCTCTCTTGAGGGCCTTTTTCAAGATTTTATGGGGATAGCCTCTCTCCTTAAACCGGAGGTACATCTCTTTTGATTCCCTGGAAAAGGTCTCATCAGATCCACAGTTGCTTCTTAGGTGCTGGAACTCACCCACGGGGATAGACCTGATTTGACATTGGGGATGACAACTTGTGGCATGTAGGACAGTGTTGCCAGCTGTTGGCTTTCTATCGCTTGAGAGGACCAACCTATTTTCAAAAATATTTATTCTCAGGTCCAAAAAATGCAATCCAACATCGCTCACATCATAGGTGAGCTTGATGCTGAGTGAGTTATCATTCAGGTCCCTGAGAAACGATTGAAGTTCCCCCAAGCTACCTGTCCACACCATCATGATGTCGTCTATATACCTTATCCACAAGGGGGCGTGCTCCTGCCAAAGCGGATGTTGATATACCACCTTACGTTCCCAATAGCCTAGATGTAAATTAGCATAGGCAGGAGCACACGCTGCCCCCATGGATGTACCCCGAATCTGATGGTAAAAAAGCCCATCGAACAAAAAGCAATTAAACCCAAGGATGAACTCCAGCAACTCAGCCACAAACTCATTGTGGCAACGGTATCCAGGATATGCATCTCGAAGGAAAAAGCGTGTGGCCCCGACTCCCTTCTCATGCGGGATCGAGGTGTACAACGACTCCACATCGATCCCCACGAGGAGGGAGCCGGGGGGCACCACGACCTCCTCAAGAGTCCTAAGAACTTCAGTGGTGTCACGTACATAAGAGGGCAGATGAACAACAATATCCTTCAATTTGAGATCAACAAACCTCCCAACCCTCTCCAGAGGACCATTGATTGTTGAAATTATGGGGCGACCAGGGGGAGTGACTGGGTTTTTATGTACTTTTGGTAGTACGTAAATAGTGGGAATAGTGTATTCAGAAATCACAAGATATTCCCACTCATCTTTTGTCAGTACCCCCTGATCGCGTCCAGAGTCCAGCAACAAGTTGAGATTTCTCTTAATTGTTTCAAAGGGGTTATGTTTCAACTTCCTATACGTCTCGGAGTCTGAAAGCTGCCGTCTAATTTCCCCGAGGTAGTAGTCCTCTCTCAAAAGGACAACATTGCCCCCCTTTTCACTTGGTTTGATTATCAACTTTGGAGCATCCCGTAACTCCTGAAGTGCTTTTCTCTCATCCATGGAGATATTCTGGACAGAGGGGGGGGGGGCAATGCTCCAATTCACTCCTCTGAGGTCATTTTCTACCAGCTCAAGAAACACCGAGATGTATTTATTAGTGGTAGTCAAGGGCATAAATTTAGATCTCGGTTTAAGATTGGTGAAGGAGGGCACACCTGTCTCACAGGGCTCATCGTCCTCCACCAAACAGCCACCGAGCTCATCCTTCAAAGATTCTAGCTCAACTATAGCCCTCCTGTCAATAACAGATGACATAGACTTATAGACTTATGACTAACAAACGCCCTGTGAAGATTTCTGTAACTTACTGAATGCAATTTAATGGTATATTTTGTATTGTATATTTTTAATTTAGACAGGCTTTAATATCTAATTTAGGATTTACAACACTAAGTTTATGTTGCAACAGGCAGTTGATGACTTTTAACTTTAGATAACTGAACTGTTAATTGCCTGCATGACCTGTTACATTGTATGTCTTATGTTACCATAACATATACTAATGTTTATCTTTTTTTTTGGGGGGGGGGGGGGGGGCTTGGCAACGTTTTCATTATTTCTTTTTGGTTTAACACAGAGTTTTTATTAAGTGAATTTACAAAGCATGAACAGCTAAGTCAAAAACATTGAGTGATCGTTATACATATGTGTGTATATATATATATATATATATATATATATACATATATATATATATATATATATATATATATATATATATATATATATATAGGACTCTATAAACAAGAAAGGTATATATATATATATATCAGAGGTTATGATATTTTATCGTCCTTCTAACAATGTCGACTTCTATTTGTATCATGGTTCTATAAACAACCTTAACAAGTGATATTAACATTGTAAGGCAAAGAAGAAGGAGATATATAAGGAGAGAAAAGTAACATTTAGAGAAAAAAAAGAGAGAAATAGAGTTAGAAAGAGAAGGTCTATTTGTATGGGTCTGTCTTCCCGTCTAGTAGTTGATGTTTGAGGTATAACTTCCTCAGGTCCCCGTTACCATTCAAACTTCCAATTCAATCATGGGGGCATATAGTTCAAGAAGTACGTTTCCCATGGATCCCATATTTTATCATAGGTGGTTTCTGAGTCTCGTAATAGAGCTGTTAAAAACTCCATTAACTTGGTCCATCTGATCTTAGCCATAATCTCAGGTTTTGGGGGACTACAAAGACTGCGCCAATTGGAGGCCAGAGAGAGTCTGGTGGCCGTCAGAATATGAGTTATTAATCTCATGGTATATTTTTTGACTTTAGGGATAGGTTTGCCTAATAGCATGTATATAGGATCCATGGGAATATGAATACCTGTTACTTTTAAAATCAGAGCTTGGATATCTGCCCACAGAGGTTGAATAGCTAGGCAAGACCAGAAGATATGTTCCAGGGTACCTATATGACCGCACCCCCTCCAACAGGTGTTAGACACATCATGGTAAATCTTAGCCAATACTTCAGGAGTTCTATACCATCTAAATAATATTTTGTAACTATTTTCTTTCACTTGTGTGCACATAGAAGTATGTTTAGCGTTTTCCCAGATAGAGGACCAGTCTTCTAAACTTATAGTTTGGTTCAAGGTTTGTTCCCATTTTGTCATATATGGATGGTTAGGTTTTGTAGAACCAGATTTATCAAGAAGCAAAGTGTAAATTGCTGATATAAGACCTTTTTGATGCCCTTTATAATCACACAGACGTTCAAATGGAGTGTAAGTTGGTATAGGGTTAATGTCCTTGGAGAGGGATTTCAGAAAATGATAAATTTGATTGTATTCCATAGTGAGCTTAGCTGTGAATTGTACTTTATCCTCTAATGCTTCTTTAGTTACAATTTTTCCTGTTCGCGTGTCAATCCAACTGCTGAATTTAGTGTACTGAAGGGTGAACCATTTGCCCATAAAATCTTTTGCCATACCTGGGATAAAGGCTGGGTTTCCTAGTATAGGGTAAAGTGGGATATGGGGATCTAAGGTTGGCTGTTTTTGCAGTTGCCCGCCATATTTGCAGAGTGAATTTAATAGTAGGGAGTAACTGAGCAGTAGGGATCTTAGGTGGGGTCTGGGGCCAAATTAGAGCTGGTAGTGATATTGGGAGGATACTCATTGCTTCAATAAAGCCCCATTTAGTGTATGTTTTAAGATCAGACCATTCAGAGAGTTGTCTTAGATGTGCCGCTTGGTAGTATAGTTTTAAGTTGGGTAATCCCAGACCTCCTTGTTCCCTGGATGCCATTAAAATAGTGGATTTAATTCTGGGTTTGGAGTTATTCCAAACAAATTTTAAGAAAGCACGCTGTAATATTTTAAACTGTAAAGGTGGTACTTGGATAGGAAGGGTCTCAAATAAATACAATAATCGTGGCAGGACATTCATTTTGAGGGAATATATTCTGCCAATCCATGATATTTTATATGCCATCCACTTGTGTAAGTCTGAGAGTATAGATTGGATTAGAGATGGATAGTTTGCTTTATATAATGTAGAGTAAGATTGAGTCAGGTGAATACCTAGGTATTTGATAGCATGTGTCTTCCAGTTATAATGAAAAGTGTTTTGTAGGGTTTAGAGTAGATTTTGTGGAATCTTAATAGGTAGTGCCTCCGTTTTTTCCTGATTAAGTTTAAAGCCTGAGATGGACTCAAAGTTCCGTAGTATAGTATGTAGGACAGGAAGTGTAGTAAGCGGCTGAGTCAGGGTTAGCAGGATATCATCCGCGAAAAGCGAAATTTTGTAATCTCGGGTTCCTTGCTTAACGCCTACAATATCCGGGTTCTGTCACATTGCACAAGCGAGTGGCTCTATACTAAGAGCGAATAATAGAGGGGAAAGGGGACATCCCTGGCGTGTACCGTTGAGAATAGGGAAGGGTGTTGGGGACGCAAAGGGCAATTTTACTGAGGTGGATGGAGAAGAATAGAGGAATTGTATTAAAGTTAGAAAGGGTCCGTCGAACCCCTGATGTTCCATGACTCTGAAGAGGAATGGCCATGATAATCTGTCAAAAGCCTTCTCTGCATCTAGACTCAGAAGCAGAGAAGGCTGTTAAGATCTATTCATTAATTCTATCAAATTGATTGCCTTCCTCGTATTATCTCCTGCCTGGCGGCCCATTATAAAACCAACCTGATCATTATTGATCAGGGATGTGAGAATTGGGTTTAAGCGATTAGCTAAAACTTTAGTGATTATTTTAAGGTCCGCATTAAGAAGTGATATTGGGCGGTAGCTTTGTGGAAGTTGTGGGTCCTTCCCTTCCTTAGGGATCATGGTAATTAGAGAGCTTAAAAATGAGTTGGGGGTAATTTTCCCTTCCATAAGCGTGTTAGCTAAAAGGGTCAGATAGGGAGCTAGAGTGAATTTAAACTTTTTGTAGTAGGAATATGGTAGGCCATCAGGGCCAGGGGCCTTAGAAGAAGGTAAAAATTTGATTACATCTAGGATTTCTTCAGTTATTATAGGGGAATTTAAAAGCTGGACGTTATCTTCCGTTAATTTTGGTAGGGGTAGTTGATTTAAGAACTCGTCTATTTTAAGCATATGTGTAGGGTGGTGGAGCGGTTGGGGGAGGTTATAGAGTCGCTGATAGTATTCTGTGAAGATTTGAGCAACTTTTTGAGGATGGAAATGTGTGGTTCCTTGAGGATCTTTAATAGAATAAATAAGTTGTTGGGATGATTTTGGACTTAATTTTCTAGCGAGAATGGTGTGGGGTTTATTACCCCTTTCAAAAAAGAGTTGTCTGGTCCATCTCAGGCTTTTTTCTAACTGTGTGGATTGGAGGGCTTGTATTTCTTGTTTTATAGTGTGTAGGGCGGTGTAGTGTGTCTGGGAGGGATCGTCTTTATAGAGGTTTTGTGCCTGTTTAAGTTTTCAGTGAAGAGTTAAGAGTTTAGATGACGCTGCTTTTTTATGTTTAGTAGCTTCCGAAATGAATAATCCCCTAATAAAAGCTTTATGAGCTTCCCAGAGTGTCCCTACCGAAGAAACAGAGCCCTTATTTATGTCAAAGTAGGATTGCAAATCATTTGTCAGCCTTGAAAAAAGTTCCTTGTCTTGTAACAGAGTTTCATTTAACCGCCAAAAATTCGGTTTATGACTATGGGAGAATAGGTCAATCTCTACAATAACAGCTTGATGGTCCAACCATGCAATTGGTTGTATTTCAGCTTCCTTCAGTAAGGGTAGTATGGTGGCTGTTGAAAACAGGTAGTCTAATCTGGAGTGGGATGCATGTGGTGGAGAGAAAAAGGTATATTCTATAGAGGTGGGATTGGATATCCGCCATAGGTCTAATAATCTATATTGTCTCAGTAGTGTTCTGAATTTACGAGAATTACGATTGTGGGAGGATGTAGTGGTTTTATTAGGAGGAATATATCGGTCTTTTGTATCAGAGAAAGCTAAATAAAATCTCCCCCTATCAGTAGAGTGCCCTTGGTGATTTTAAATAGTTTCCTAAGAAAGGTTGTTAAAAACGATATTTGGTCCTGATTAGGGACGTATACGTTGGCCAGAGTGATAGGCTTACCTAATAAAGAGCCCATTAGTATTAGGTAACGTCCTTTGGGGTCTGCAACAGTCGTAGAGATCTGTAGAGGGAGTGTTTTTTTATAGATTATGGCTACCCCTGCTTTCTTTTTGGGACCTGAGGCTAAACACACCTCAGAATATAGCTTATTATATAAACGAGGTGGATCTTTTTTGCATATATGAGTCTCTTGTATGAACGCTAAATCGATATTTAGTCTTCGTAAATCTTTAAACAGAGAGAACCTCTTCTGAGGTGTGTTTAGTCCTTTAGTGTTTAGGGTCAGAAAGTTAACCATTGTCAAAGATCGTGTGAGTGCTTGCAAATAATCCTAACACAGACCCAATAGACCTAGAGACGATACTTAATATATATGGAGAAGTAACAATAATAAGAAAAGCAAAACTAAAAACATAGATAATAATCTGAACATTAATATGGCAGAACATGCCACTGTTATTCCAGTGGTCTGTTGTAGGAGCAACATAAAACTGTTGCCTATATGGAGACCTCCCCAAGTTGGTCACCCGTAAAAACGAGTGATCAAATTGAGGAAAAGTCCCCCGGAGGTACATGAGGAGTCTCAGGAGAAGGCAAATAGCAATCAACATATTAAACAGTGTGATATAGTGGTGAGAAGAACCGATTTCCACCGCCAGCTTTGGGAGTGTATTCAGTTCGCTTCTAGAGTTAAGGAGCAACCAATCAAATAAAGTTTAACGGTTATAAACGGGGAGAACAGAAAAGCTGGATATGTGAAGTGGGCAGGCAGTTTGGAAGCAATATCCTGTCTCTGTAGGAGACACAAAAAGATAGGTTGAGGCCCGCACTCAAGTTCCAGATGGTTGGTCTTCCATGTTGTCAGCTCTGTCAGGATAAGTGATACTGCGAATCGGACCTTTTGACCATTCTGAGACATGTCGCATCTTCCGCGGGGGTGATGACATAGGTGATGAGCGGAACGTAGATGTAGATGTATTAGGGAGTTTAAGTCCCATTTGTTTAAGGAATAAAGGTGCATCGTCAAAGTCAGATAAAGTGAGAGTCAGGCCCTGTTTGTTTACAATCAATCGAAAAGGAAAGCCCCATTTGTATGGGATATTAGCATCCCTGAGTAGTTGCGTAACTGGTCTAAGAGCTCTGCGTTTGGCCAATGTTATCAATGATAAATCGTTGTAGATAGCAATGTCGTCTCCTTTAAATGAAATGGTGGCTGTGTTTCTAAGAGCTCTAAACAGGGCGTCTTTGGCCTCATAGTAGTGCAGTTTCGCGATAATGTCTTTGGGTCTTGAAATGCCAGGGCGCCGTTCACCTAAAGATCTGTGGGCTCTATCAATCCTCCACATTTCTTCTGGCATATCAGGCAGAATAGTATGGAACAGTTCTTTCAAGTGGGCCTCAATGTGTTCACTTTTTAAAGACATAGATACCCCTTTAATGCGTACATTTTGTCTCCGCTCTCTGTTTTCCATGTCTTCTTGTGCTGTGCGTATTGATTTTATATCAGTCTGCATGAGTTGCTGCTCCTCAGCTAGATCAGCTTGTTTAACAGTTAGAGCATCCATCTTGTCTTCTAATGCCTGAGTGCGCTCCCCCAGCCCTGATATGTCAGCCCGGAGCTCCTGTACAGCAGATAATATAACATTTTGTAGGGAGTCATGGAGGCTGTGGTAATGTCTGTTTAAAGTTTGCTCCAGCAAGTCTGCTGTAAGAGGCTGCGTGTTCCCTCCTTCACTTGCCTGGTCAGAGAGCTGAGATTCCTGGAGAGCTGCGTGGCCAGCGCCATCTTGGCTGGGAGGGGGGCGCAGGAACTTTTCCATGGTGCCCGTTGCAGAGGTGTTTCTCTGGGCCCCTTTGCCTGTCATAAGTTGCGGAGGAGGATGCGGAGGTCGTCCCCTTCAAAGCCGCCCGTCTGTGAGGCTGGGTAAGCGGAGGAAATTGCTACTGGCGGCGGTGGTATACGGAGCTCCTCTCCTATGCGGCCATCTCCCGCGGCTCGCGCATGCGCCTCTCCCGTTTTCATTATTTCTATGGCACTACATATGTTTCAGATCCACTACAGAGTAAAGGTTACTTTATACCTTGGGCTCCTAGGCTATTTGGGTGCCTAGTGGGTATAAACTGTACAGTTGGAATGTGTATCTATATTGAATATATCTACTTTTAGCATACCTGGGACCAATAGATTTTCTTTTGCTTATTTTGTGAAAGTATTTTAATTAAGTCCATGTATTGTATGCAGGGCCGGGACAAGGTCTATCACCAACAGAGGCTGAGCTGCCCAAGAGCGCCCCCCCCCCCTTTCATCGGCCACATCTCAGTTATTGTTCCTCTTTACAGGCTGGTGTATATAGTGATCTGCTCCACAGGACTGCATTTGGCACGCATACAGTAATCATCACAGTACTGGAGATCACTTGAAGTCTTTTTTTGCTATGAGTTTTAGGTAGCCAGGTATAGGTGCCCCATGGTTAGGTAGCCAGGTATAAGTGCCCCATGGTTAGGTAGCCAGGTATAAGTGCCCCCAGATTTCATTCAGATACTTGATATTCTCCTACATCTTCAAAACATACTGGTACAAAAACATACAAGTCAACTGGATTCCCCCAAACAATCCTATAGTGAAAATATTAGTATATGACTATGGCAGGGATTAGATTGTGAGCTCCTCTGAGGACAGTCAGTGACATGACTATGTACTCTGTACAGTGCTGCAGAAGATGTCAGTGCTATATAAATACATAATAATAATAATATGTTAGGACATTACACTATGACTTTGGCAGGGATTAGATAGTGAGCTCCTTTGAGGACAGTCAGTGACATGACTATGTAGTCTGTAATGTGCTGCAGAATATGTCAGTGCTATATAAATACATAATAATAATAATATGTTAGGACATTAGACTATGACTATGGCAGGGATTAGATTGTGAGCTCCTCTGAGGTCAGTCAGTGTTATGACTGTGTACTCTCTACAGTGCTGCAGAAGATGTCAGTGCTATATAAATACATAATAGTAATATTGTAGGGTATTAGACTAGGAGTATGGCAGGATTAGATTGTGAGCGCCTCTGAGGACAGTCGGTGACATGACTATGTACCCTGTAAAGTGCTGCAGAAGATGTCAGTGCTATATAAATACATAATATTAATATGGTAGGACATTAGACTACAAGTATGGTAGGATTAGATAGTGAGCTCCTCTGAGGACAGTCAGTGACATGGCTATGTACTCTGTAATTCGCTGCAGAAGATGTCAGTGATTTATAAATACATAATAATAATATGGTAGGAGATTAGATTATGACTATGGCAGAGATTAGAAAGTGAGCTCATCAGAGGACAGTCAGTGACACGATTATGTACTTTGTAAAGTGGTGCGAGTGATGGATGCGACAAAACCCCTGGTGCTGTTCCCCCAAATGTATAAATGTGCCCCCATGTGTGCATTTATACATTACCTGTCCTGTGTCGTTTACCACATGGTGCCCATCCGTCTTCAACTTCTTCCTGTTCCATTTGTGGCTCACATGCCACCAGCATATAGTGTGTGGCGCATGTGTGATATCACGTGTGCTAAATGCCAGCAGCGTGTGGAGCGCAAATGGAGGAGCAGAAGACATATGGGCACCGCGCGGTGGGCAACACAGGACAGGTTATGTATAAATACACACTGGGGGCACATTTATACACTAGGGGGTGGCGGCGGATGCAGCAGAAGCAGGGGACTCCTCTGATTCCCAAGAGATGTCATGTTAAAATCGATGGTGAATCGGTCTGAGGTGTGTGGGTACCTGACAGATCTCTCTTTAATCAGATTGGATAAGAGAGAGATTTGTCTCTTAGTGAAATCTGCTCATCATCGCTAGATGTATGGCTGCCTTTACTCTAGTATGGCAGCATTAGGACACTGCAGTGTCATTTCTGTAAGTTCAGGTCCTTTTCAGTACTAGAAGGAGTGAAGTAGGGAGAAGCACAGAAACCTTTACAGCCTGCAGTCTCCCTTACTTCCAGAGTTCAGGATGGAGGAAGGGCGCAGGGCTTCTCTCTCACATACACACACACAGCACAAATACCTCTCTCTTTCCCCGTTAATGGTTAATTTGCATATATTCAGCAGTGATGCACTGGGAGACATCTCAAGCTCACTCCAACCTGAATTATCGCAAATTCTTTCTGTTTTAAGAAAGCAAACGTTTGTTTTTCTTTCCCGTTAGAATTCCATTCTTCATCAGCCAGCCATGCTTGACTGGGCGGCTTCCTGGGGGAGCAGCTGGATGACATCACTGACAGAAGTCTGCTAAGAAGATTTAAAAAAACAAACAAGGAACTGTCTACCAATCTTACTGTCTAAACTTTGTATGACTCCTTATTAGGTGCACTCTTTCAGAACAATTGTGCAAAGAGCTTTTTATCTCCCCTCCCTTAGCTATTTCCTCAATGTACATGCAGCTTCTATACTCACCGTTGTCCTATGACACGGCAGATGATATTCTTAGATCTATGGTTAGCAGCGTATAGATTATTATTACCACTTTACATATGATGTATGGATTTATGTGGTTGGTGTTATTCTGTGTGTGTGTCACCCCCGGTCTTGGCATTTGAGCTTATGTGTGTGCGTCTCAATGACGTTCCGCCTAAGCCCTTGTGCACAGCGAGTACAGCGCGCACCCCGCTGTTCCCTTGCTATTGTTGCCATGGTGATGGACGCCGGGCGCACTGGCTTGCGGAACAGTATCCGGCTGCCATTGGCTCCTTGCGGCGTGACGTTGTTCCCGTCCTTCCTCCTGTTGGATCTTGCAGCGTCCTGACTGACCACGCCCCTTCCGCTCCGGCGAGCTTCGCTGGATCTTACTGCTGACCCGAACGGTCTTGCCGGAGGTAGGCGTGTTTCTTTAGTATTCCCACGATCCGGGCACCTTCTCTAACGGCTGCGGGCGGCGGGTGTGGCCCCACACAGATGGCGCCGGCCAATTGATTTAAACCTAACGGTGAGTGACAGCATGGATAGATCAGCACTAGTCTTACTAGTCTTACTTTTTATGCAGACAGCAAAGATTGCTATGAGACCCACTTATTGGGCATTACACCAAACGTCCATAATATATGTTGACATTTGTGTAACCTGCATTTATTGTTTTGATCTAATGTTTGCCACATGTTTACATTGCAATGGGTGGGCGTGTCCCACGATAATGGGTTGAGCCTGTTACATTGGTATTTATTGGTGTGCACATTTCAATTCTATGTTTGTCTGCACTTTTCTGATGAAGGGGACCCGCAGTGGCCCCGAAACAATTGTCGTGCTCTGTGTTTGACATATCATGGATCAATAAACGATACTTTTTGCTCTATTGAGAAGCTGGTGTGCGAGCCCACTCTTCAACTTCACGATATTCTTTGGATGTTGGCTTAGCATCCAGGACTCAGCACCCGACTCCATACGGTAAGGCGTGCCGCTCCTAACCTTACTTTTGCATGCCCTCCCTTAGCTGTGTCTCGCAGGACAGTAAAAAAAAACAACCTTTTTTTTCCTTAACTGCCTGAGGATTGGAATGTCTATGAAAGCGCCCCAGTCTGACCTGATGACCTGCCGCTCAGAGGCTCCCGCCTCTCCAGCCTCTGTATTGTCCCGGCCATGATTGTATGCATATTTATAAGAGCTATATTTATGAGCGCTACACACGCTTTGTTCTGAATACCTGTTTGTGCTTTACGTATAGACACTGGTAAAAGCCACTTTTACCCAATATGTAATATTTAGTAAAGGAAGCAGACATGCGCGTCTCCTCAGTTGGCATTGAGCCGAAGATGTAAATTCATATTTTATGTTGATTAATGTACAGTTATGTATCTGGTTAGTAAGACTATTAATGCAACTCATATAGTAAATGGATTTATGTTGTTTAAATCCCTTTTGGTTAAGGATTTAAGTATTAAAATATGCAGCAGGATTCAAGGTTAATTAGACATAACTAAAGTTAAAAAAAAAGTTTAGCACACTAGTTTTATGACAAGGTCTGAAGTTCTGCATTGATTACATTTTTCAATGTCTAGGTGGCGCTGAATAATAACAAATAATGTAGGTTGTTAACATTAATTGTAGTCATTTTAACATCTTTTGTACATGAAAATTAAATTAACACCACATTTGTGATATGGATATGCACTTACAAATTATGAATCCTTTAACTTTAGTATCACATCAGAGATCTGAGGTATCTCAGAAGCTTGCAATATTATATAATTATCAATAAATAGGTACAGATCAGTAGTAGCCAATCAGCTACCACATTTCTTATATTAAATACTATGTTGATTGGCTATTAGTAGCCAACTGGCTAGTAGTTAGGAATGGGAGGGGGGGGGGGGCATGTTAGTGCTAGATTTCAGGGGGAAGGGCTAGTGTTATGCAGGGGGGGGGGGTAGGAGTTAGGAAGGAAGGCTAGTGTTAGGCATTAGGAAGGGGGGAGGGTAGGAGTTAGGAAGGAAAGCTAGTGTTAGGCATTAGGAAGGGGGGCAAGGGTTAGTGGGGGAATAAACAACTGCGTAAGTCAATAGGAAAATAGAAAAATATTGGTGAGTACAGATAACTGGTGTTTTCTTACTAGTGGTGCCTAACTCACTAGGCAGCGCCACTATACAGGGAGTGCAGAATTATTAGGCAAGTTGTATTTTTGAGGAATAATTTTATTATTGAACAACAACCATGTTCTCAATGAACCCAAAAAACTCACTAATATCAAAGTTGAATATTTTTGAAAGTAGCTTTTAGTTTGTTTTTAGTTTTAGCTATTTTAAGGGGATATCTGTGTGTGCAGGTGACTATTACTGTGCATAATTATTAGGCAACTTAACAAAAAACAAATATATACCCATTTCAATTTTTTATTTTTACCAGTGGAACCAATATAACATCTCAACATTCACAAATATACATTTCTGACATTCAAAAACAAAACAAAAACAAATCAGTGACCAATATAGCAACCTTTCTTTGCAAGGACACTCAAATGCCTGCCATCCATGGGTTCTGTCAGTGTTTTGATCTGTTCACCATCAACATTGCATGCAGCAGCAACCACAGCCTCCCAGACACTGTTCAGAGAGGTGTACTTTTTTCCCTCCTTGTAAAGCTCACATTTTATGATGGACCACAGGTTCTTAATGGGGTTTAGATCTGATGAACAAGGAGGGCATGTCATTAGTTTTTCTTCTTTTATACCCTTTCTTGCCAGCCACTCTGTGGAGTACTTGGACGTGTGTGATGGAGCATTGTCCTGCATGAAAATCATGTTTTTCTTGAAGGTTGCAGACTTCTTCCTGTACCACTGCTTGAAGAAGGTGTCTTCCAGAAACTGGCAGTAGGACTGGGAGTTGAGCTTGACTCCATCCTCAACCCGAAAAGGCCCCACAAGCTCATCTTTGATGATACCAGCCCAAACCAGTACTCCACCTCCACCTTGCTGGCGTCTGAGTCGGACTGGAGCTCTCTGCCCTTTACCAATCCAGCCACGGGCCCATCCATCTGGCCCATCAAGACTCACTCTCATTTCATCAGTCCATAAAACCTTAGAAAAATCAGTCTTGAGATATTTCTTGGCCCAGTCTTGACGTTTCAGCTTGTGTGTCTTGTTCAGTGGTGGTCGTCTTTCAGCCTTTCTTACCTTGGCCATGACTCTGAGTATTGCACACCTTGTGCTTTTGGGCACTCCAGTGATGTTGCAGCTCTGAAATATGGCCAAACTGGTGTTAAGTGGCATCTTGGCAGCTGCACGCTTAACTTTTCTCAGTTCATGGGCAGTTATTTTGCACCTTGGTTTTTCCACACGCTTCTTGCAACCCTGTTGACTATTTTGAATGAATTGCTTGATTGTTCGATGATCACGCTTAAGAAGCTTTGCAATTTTAAGAGTGCTGCATCCCTCTGCAAGATATCTATATACTATTTTTGACTTTTCTGAGCCTGTCAAGTCGTTCTTTTGACCCATTTTGCCAAAGGAAAGGAAGTTGCCTAATAATTATGCACACCTGATATAGGGAGTTGATGTCATTAGACCACACCCCTTCTCATTACAGAGATGCACATCACCTAATATGTTTAATTGGTAGTAGGCTTTCGAGCCTATACAGCTTGGAGTAAGACAACATGCATAAAGAGGATGATGTGGTCAAAATACTAATTTGCCTAATAATTCTGCACTCCCTGTATGTACTCAGACTACAGGTCTTTAGAAAATGATTTCAAAATTATTGGAGTAACACCCGGCTAACTCTTAATAAAAAAACAGAAAACAAATCAACAACAGAATCCCACCCATTTTTTTTCTTTGCAGGGGACATTAGATCCATGAGTTAGTAGGGATGATCATTGGTCTGGTAGAAAAAAAAGGTTGGGACAAGAACAAACTGTTACTTCAAATAGAGGCTTTTTAGATCTTCACACTTGGCATACTTTAATTTAGGTTCTGAATCAGATAAACTAGCTGTTTTTCTTTACTAATGCGAGGTGAGAACATTGTTTGCATGTCATGCATGGTGTACTGTTTGGTTTATATATGTTGCATGTCAGTGTGACAAATATGTTTTGTGTTAATAAACATGGCCAGTTGTAGCTCGCAATAATTTCTGGATTACTTATGATTTCATGCTGTGTTTCATAAAGCATGTTTGGAACCAAGAAAGTTGTGCTGATTTCTGAAATATTTAATGAGTTGGGAGCAGCAAGGGGTCAAGAATGGCAGCAGGCTGGATGGGGAAACCAGTGTATCTGCATGAGCTAGAAGGTTCCCCTGGTTTATAATCGAGTGTGCCTTTTTCACCTGGGGGCTTGGTTAATACTTGAATAGGTTTATATTTGAGTATACAGCATAGGCTATGTACAAAAATATCAGCACAACAATATTCATTCCCTTGTATAATGTAATCACCTAGGTAACCTATAATAACACAAATTACCTATTCACTCATGATTCCAGTTAGGTTATGGAGGTGTCTTCACAAGTGGAAGTAGTAATTAACTAGTAATTGAGAAAAAGTGGGGTTTCCAGTTACCAGTATAGATCTTTTAATACATATTTGCACATTCATAGCAATACCTGTTGTGCTGTCTAACCAACTCAGACTCCCTTTACTTGACATCTTACATGTATATCTACACTTGTGTATGCCTATGTATTTATATCAGAAAATAAGGTTGCTAATTAGTAAGCTCTTTATAAATTACCCTCATTGATGTTTCTATTCTGTATGTCTAGGCGGCCACATAAAATGACTTGTTTTGTATGACACTTAATCAAAGATTTATTGCTTCTGATTATGCTAAGTAAAATAGCAGTGTCCTTGGCTGCTTGGTGATAGAGTTTCCTTTTATCTATGTTCACCACCGAGAAACATGTATAATTTATATGGGAATGATGCCAAAAGAAATTAAAGTTAATGAAAATGACTATAACATAGTAGTGCACCTACTGCATTGGGACAGCCTTGAATTTCTTTATTGTAGCATTTATTTCATTTTGTGTATAGGAAAGGCTACATGCCTAACTAAAGTTTGTTAAAATGTGTGCTTGCCCTTTTCCACTAGCAATTGCAAACACAAATCACAAACGCCAGCGATTGCGATTTTTCATTAATTCTGTTATGCGATTGCAATTGCGATTTTTCATTTGCATTGCATTATCACTCTATAAATCCCTCCAGAAAGCGATTGCGATTTCCAAATTGAATCCCTATAGTGGAAAATACTTCTCATGATTTGTATGATAAAGTAACAACCCTAGCAATTTAAAAATCATTAGCGATTTGCGATTTTGCGATCCAGCTGTGTAGTGGAAAAAGGCCCATGGCTACTTTTATGTCTTGAGTATTTTGATGCAGATGCGGTGACATAAATACAGTATAATAAGACAGGTAACATTTGAGAAATAGGTTGAACAATAATTTTGTGCATTACAGCAATATTAGTTTTCTTATGCATATACAATATGGGAGTGAAAATCACTAATGTTACATTTTGTGCACTTATGCCACCTCCTAAGATATTTTGTACTTTGTTCTTGTTCTATCTTTTTCTGTTTTTACAGGTATACAGCTCTGGTGTACAAAGCTGCATTACAGCAGTTGCAGGCAGCAGTTCTGTTAGGGCTGAGATTATTTGTGCAGTTCATTATTAAGCATTGATACTGTCCAGTGCCTACATGTTTTTATTTTGATGTTTCAGTAACTCACCCCTGTGGGAAGGGAATCAATGGCAATACAGTTGTCTGTCATTCTATACTTACTGCTGTTGGTGATGTGCTGTGCATTAGCCAAACCAACAGTGCCATTGCTAGGACAAAGTATTGGAGCCATGAATACAGTAAGCTATAGAAGTGGTTGTTGTGAAAAGCAGTAAATACACCATATATTTTATTATGCCTTATATGGCTATTTGTATGGTATTTAGTGCCTAATTTTTGTATTCAAGAAGAGTGGAATTCATCCAAAGTTTTACTGTGAGAGGGGAAGTATCTCTAGTTACACCACTGATTCCCAGGGGTGCCCCAGACCTTCTGGTCTCTTAGAGATGTTACTGCAAACCAAACTGTAGAGAATGGATTTAAAGCTGATTGAACAATAGGCACCAGGCTGTCACAGTTTGGACAAACAGATGCTCCACATAAATGCCTGAGGAAGTGGGTACGTCCACGAAATGTGGAGATGTTATTGCTGTTGCCGTTTTTGAATTAAGAACTGCTTTTTGAGATTACACCAAGTGTGTCAGACTTTCTAGAGTTAAGTACACCACTACCTCCTTTTAAAATGTTTTCTTTAAATATTTTACTCTAATTGGCGCCTCTGTATCATTGATCTCAATCTCGCCTTGGGTAGGTCTGTACTATCACACACACCATAAAATGTGGACTAGCATTCATCTCTAATTTTCCTAAATCTCGAGATACCCACACATTGAAGAGTTTTGCTTTTATCTTGACCAATGCCCGATGTGAATACCATACACTCAGATACAAACACTTAATGATGTTGTTTAAGATTACATAGTGTCAAAAGAAGTGATTAGATTGTGCCTGATACATTACAGACTTCATGAGTGGAATGCCACAATACCAAAGATAAACGTACTGTCTGTTTGATCTCCCAACAGACCATCTCACAAATGAATCTTGTGATAGCGATTGGATATTCTGCATCTAAAAAGCCAGTGCACGTGAAGACGATTTATGAACTGGAAAACACAACTGCCCTGATGCACAAAATTGCCTCATGGAAGAACAATTCTTTTGCCTTCAGCAATCATTTTCTCCTATTATTTGTGTTGGGAATGCACATCTGAAAATCTAATTAGGCAAAAAGAAATGTTCTTTTCTAAGACTGATGCTTTTATGTATGTCATAAACCTTTTTTGTCATCTCTTTACATATATTTCCATACTACTTGTTTTTTTGTAACTGCTTCTTTTACGCGTTTAAAAGTTGACAAAACTGCAGCAGTAATTGCCACAACATTTTAAAAAGTTAAGGCTCCACTTATAATCTGTATTGCATTTGCAAATACGTTTTAAAATTAATTTTGACTTGCAAATAATGCCAAATAATTTGAACCCTAATTTGGATTGTATTTGACATACTAGGATTTCCAAGATAGCACTGTGATAGCACATTTGCAATTACAGTATGTGCACCCCCAACCTCCCCTTCCCTACTCTTCCATTTTCTTCTTCTTCTCTACCCTTCTTCATTATTTCATGTTGTCCTTTTATTGTTAGATTTTTCTTAAAGGAATACTGTATGGGGTCGGGGGAAAAGAGTTGAGCTTACCCGGGGCTTCTAATGGTCCCCCGCAGACTTCCTGTGGCCTCGCAGCCACTTACCGATGATCCGCTCCCCGACTTTGGTTCACTTCTGGAATTTCCGACTTTAAAGTTGGAAAACCACTGCGCCTACGCGGCTCTCTGGTCACTCCCGCTGACGTCACCAGGAGCGTACTGCACAGACCATACTGGGCCTACCCAATACACTCCTGGTGACGTCAGCAAGGGCGCGGCCGCGTAGGCGCAGTAGTTTTCCAACTTTAAAGTTGGGAATTCTAGAAGTGAACCGGAGCATCGGTGAGTGGTTGCGTGGGCACAGGACGTCTGCGGAGGACCATTACAAGCCCCGGGTAAGTTCAACTCTTTTTTTCCCCCTACAGTACTCTATGGTTTACAGATCCTTTAAGTCAAAGCAGATAAAAAGGGCACTGCCATAGACTTCCATGTTAAGTGACGGCCGTGTGCTCGCTCCCGCTGATGTCACCAGGAGTGTACTGCGCAGGTGCAGACCATGCTGGGCAGGCGCCGACCGTACTGGGCCTGCACAATATGCTCCTGGTGACGTCAGTGGGAGCGAGGGCGCATCCGCACAGGCGCAGTGGTTTTCTGACTTTAAAGTCGGAAATTCCAGAAGTAAACCGGAGGCGGGGACCAGAGCATTGGTGAGTGGCTGCGCGGGCACAGGACGTCTGTGGGGGACCATTAGAAGCCCCGGTTAAGTTAAACTCTTTTTCTCCCTACCCCCTTACAGTACTCCTTTAACTTATTTTGGTTCCTGGACGTAGAAACTACGTCCAGGAACCATGCGCGCTACCGCGACCGATCGCGCATGTGCACGCGCGCTCCCGGCCCGCGGTTTGTTAGCCAGGCAATCAGTGAATCGGGCTATGGTGCGCGATCACTGATTCCTCTTCCCCGCTGAAAAAGCGACAGCTTCTCTCGGAAGCTTCGCTTTTTCTGGCTATAACGTACCCCATGTGTCGCTCTAAGCGTGTGTTACGCTTAGAGTGACATCATGTAAACAAACTCATGGCCGCCATCTTGTGGCCAAAAAGTAAAACTACAACTAAAAGTAAAAAAATAAAATTCAAACACACATTTACATTATAAATCACTTGTTTACATCCCACCCTCCCAAAACTACCCAAATAAAATGTTTAATATAAAAAAAAAACATTACAATAAAAAAAAACATGTAAATATTTACATAAGGGTCAAAACTTTTTAAATATCAATGTAAAGATGAAATACTTCTATATTTTTTTTTATTTTAAACTTGTAAATAGTGATAGATGCAAAACGGAAAAACTGCACCTTTATTTCCAAATAAAATATTGTCGCCAAACATTGTGATAGGGACATAATTTTAACGGTGTAATAACTGGGACATATGGGCAAATACAATATGTGAGTTTTAATTATGGAGGCATGTAGTATTTTAAAACTATAATGTCTGAAAACTGAGAAATAATGAATTTTTTTCCGTTTTTTTCTTATTCTTCCTGTTAAAATACATTTACAGTAAAGTGGCTCTTAGCAAAATGTACCCCCCAAAGAAAGCCTAATTGGTGGCGGAAAAAACAAGATATAGATCAGTTCATTGTGATAAGTAGTGATAAAGTTATAGGCTAATGAATGGGAGGTGAACATTTCTCAAGTGAAAACGACGGAACGCGAATGGATTAACTACAGAATTCGGATTCTATGGTTTACAGATCCTTTAAGTCAAAGCAGATAAAAAGGGCACTGCCATAGACTTCCATGTTAATTATTATTATTTAGTATTTATATAGCGCCGACATCTTCCGCAGCGCTGTACAGAGTATATTGTCTTGTCACTTAACTGTCCCTCTGAGGAGCACACAATCTAATCCCTACCATAATCCTATGTCCTATTGGCATGATTAGCTAACACTAAACAGTAAAAAGGGTGCTGGAGGCGACCAATAAAATAGGAGGCACTGGGGCCGCCTCTTATGCGAGAGTACCTGCTATTTATAGCCACACTTTGCATAACACTGGCGTACCGCTATTTTATCGTGCACCTCCTCGCCCTTTTTATCACTATTAGCTGCTAATTGCAGTAATTAACATGAAAGTCTATGGCGACAGTGATAGCTGCTAATTGCTGCAAATAACCTTAAACACTATGTAAGCTGCTATGTTGCAAAGGGTGCCTGTGCCACATGCTAGTTTAACAGGTGCTGGATGCACTCTTTGTAACAATAATAATCGCAGGAAGATGGGTTTACACAGTGGGGAGGTTTAGGGTTAGATGTGGGGGAGATGAGTTATTCAAGGTTAGGTGCTAGGGGAGTTTAGGGTTAGGCATCACCAGGGTGGGGTTAGGGTTAGGAATCAGTAGAGGGAGGGTTCTGTGTGAGAGTAGTATTAGGTTAGGTCATAGTAAAATATCAGTAAAGATTACCAATATTTTATGATCAAAATTAGCTAGTTAGCAAAAACTGTGGAACTGATTATGGACTTCAGAAAAAATGCACCACCACCCAGCCCAGTCTGAAGGGACTGACACTGTGGCTGTCCATGGCAGGTTTTGTTGCGCCGTATCAAGTGTTACATATACAGTGCTTGGGGGCCCAATGTAAAGCTCGCACCAGGGCCCATAGCTCCATAGATACGCCACTGGGCAAAACCTTGTTTCCTTCGTTGAAAGTTTAGATATGGCCTTTTTTACATGTGAAATCATTTCTGAAGATGCGTTACTTTGGTAACTGTTATACTAACCACACTAAGTTTTTTTTTATTGCTAATCTACCTTCATTATTTACTCATAGAATTGTGTTAAAACGCTGATTTAAACACTCTGTAAAATGAGTCATAACTGTAGCATCCACCAAAACATTTTTATTAAACAATTTTGTAATACACAAAAAAAAAATAGACTTCAGATACAGTAAAATTGAAAAATCAACTACAGACGAAAGAAGATGTGAAATCTTCTACTCCTAAATTGTGTGCTACTGAGCACATCATTTTGTCCACTGCACAATATGAAAGGCAGGCACAAACATGCAGTGAAACATGAAAGAAGAGTCCATATGCTTCCTGAAAAGTGATTACATAAAAAGCAATTTTCCCATGTATGCCATTGATATGTCATCAAGTAACGCAAAGGCAGCGGGAAAGAGATAAAGTACTGGGTCTCTCTTGTTGGTACCCCCAGAAAAGATAATAATTCATGGGTTTCCAGTTGTTTTTAAAATAGCTGTTTTCTTTAATGCCACATTTACAGTCAGTCATTCAGCCTATTTAAACAGAGAAGAGTAGTCTGCTATTTGATATGATTGTGCTTCTCACAATTAACACAGACTGGGGAAAGCAAAGGAGAGAGTTTTGTGGATCAGAAATATAAGTATAGTACAGAAATATAAGTATAGTACAGTCAAAACCTATTTGACTATCTCCAAGCACTTTGATGTTCTTGTGACAATAGAGGAAAATATTAAGTCATTTGAAGCGAAAATAAAAGCATGATAGAACAAAGCAAATCTATTAGCAATCATGTTGATAAGTGACTATAAACAGTGAATTAAAGCAAATTGGGGACAATATTGTTTTTTTAATAAATAATATTTATTCTGACAGGATTTGTACTAGTCCATCTCCCCATGGTGAGTTCTTAGTATTTCCTTTATTCTTTACAAAAGCACTCCTGGAAAATAATGTATCCAAAGATGCTAGGTGCCCTTCCTACTCATTTGCACACTGTTGGCAGTTGGGCTTAGCAACTGCCATTCAGTAAGTGCTTTTGAAAATAAAGTAAACCACGAGAATCCCACATGAGGTGTGGAGATGGACTAGTTCAAAAACTGTCAGGTCTGTTAGATTTTTACTGCTTACTGTAAGCCACAGCAACATATGAATAATGTAATTTATAGTGCATTTTAATCTTGGAGAATTATACCTCCTATAAGTATGTGTCTACATGTATTTTACATTTTTCAGTGTTTGGTGATAGTGTTCCTATAAAGCTCCATGGGTCTTTTTTGCTGGATCTGTCATGGGGCACCCCCAGTGTTTGCTGGGAACAATGACGTCTCCAGAGTATTGAAGTTCTTCGGCAGAACTTGCATTTGATACAGCTCTGTTTTAGTTTCATTATTGGTGGATAATTAGAAAGGATAATGTCCCAAAAAGCACTATTGAAGCATTTAAGAGTGGCACATTGGCCTTTGGTCAAGTGGCCTCCTGTGAGACAGGGTTTGAATTAGATGGAAACCTGTGAAAATAACTTGAAAATGAATCGACATAGTTGAAGCAGTTTTCTCAGGAAGACCGGGTCCAACTTTCTGTGGACCAGGTACAGAGGCGTCTGTGTCAAGTTCATAATTTGCTTACGTGCGATGATTATCTCACAAGGTGGTAGTGCAACACAATATGCTTTTATAGTCTCCCTTCATTCATATACAGAAAAATTCCCTGTATCCAGTACAGGCGGGGATTTCCTGTTGCTGGATAAGCAAGCTAGGTGGTTGCTTCAGCAACACGACAAAAAAGCACAAACCTCCCCCCGTGCAGCAGAAAAGAGCCTCCAGGAGCTGTCTTCTACCCTTCCTGTAGCTTCTAGTGGCTTTCCGGTGTCCTCTGTGTACGGCTCCTGGCATAGGCAAGGTGACGTGCCAGGAGCCATGCATGGATGCCGGAAAGCCGAAAGGAAGCTGCAGGAGGGGTAGAAGTCAACATCTGGAGGCTTGATAAGTATTTTCTGCCCTACAGTGCCCTTCAAGCCCTCAAAAGCACTGTCCCCATTATCCCTCAGGCATGCCATTTAGTTGAGGATTCCGGGTTGCCTGACTTCCGGATAACGGGACTTTGCTGTACATGCCATGTCATTTTTATGATTAATAGTTATATGGAATCTGCAATGATTGGTGCCAATTACTTTTGTCAATTTTAAGTAAACAATGTAATGAGTTTTAAGGGGTTAAGTCATGAATCTACAGTGAAATTGCAATGGTTACCTAGGTAACATGAGTTGCACTATTTGGCTATATGGCTATATAGCATATGCACCTGTAAAATTGCTGTGCACTGCTCACTACTCATTATGGAAGCTGAAATAGCAGAATCTTTAAACTAACATTTTTTACCTTTAAAATCTAAATAAATATATGGGATTTCAGTAGAGCTTAAATTAGGTATAGGTCTACAGATGCAATTGTTTTATAAACTGATAACAACGCGCACACTTGTCTCAAGGCAGAAAAGAGATCAGAACAGTCTCACAGTTCCACCGCCAGGTGTGCTCCACGGATCCAGCCGTTTGAAGCAGTGGACTATCCTTTGTTCTCGTTTAACCGGACAATCACATCCACATGCAAGGAAAAAATAGACAACAACAGTTTGGTTAGACAGCAGAAACCGTCACCACTCTATTCCAGCTGTGTAGATTAAAAGAACACCTGTCCCCAGCACCAGTGTAGTGTACCATATATCCGCACAGAGTTCTTATGCCGGACTTTCCCTTATCCGCCAATTTTCGCCGCCATCCGTTCTCTGATTGACTCATTCACTCTTCTGAAGTTCTGATTGGCTTAAAATGACTGAATATCGTCTACAGCCTCATCTGGAGTGATTAGCCTAGGAAGCAGAGGAATTAGTTCATCATTCATATTATCAATCCCACCTCCGGAGATCTGGGAGGTCAGCCCGGTAAGTGCGGGCACAGAGGGGGGTGCCCTAACGCTGGTGCTGGGGACAGGTGTTCTTTTAATCTACACAGCTGGAATAGAGTGGTGACGGTTTCTGCTGTCTAACCAAACTTTGATTCGCAGTATTATGCTATATTGTCTATTTTTTCCTTGCATGTGGATGTGATTGTCCGGTTAAACGAGAACAAAGGATAGTCCACTGCTTCAAACGGCTGGATCCGTGGAGCACACCTGGCGGTGGAACTGTGAGACTGTTCTCATCTCTTTTCTGCCTCGAGACAAGTGTGCGCGTTGTTATCAGTTTATATCTTTTTTATGTCTACACATTGACATTTGCTACGCGACCCACGGAGTGCAGATTTCCAAAAGCGCATATTTATATTTTTATTCATTAGATGCAATTGTTTATCCTATCAGTTTATTGTCTCTTCAGTGTCACTTTAAGAAAGGACATTTAAAAGAAATAAAAATGAAAGGTACAGGTTTTGGAATTTGATACTGCTGCCTTATCTATGATTGTTTGTCCATGTTTAGAAATGAGCTAGTTTTCAAATTATACAGGGTGGGCCATTAATATGGATACACCTTAATCAAATGGGAATGGTTGGTGATATTAACTTCCTGTTTGTGGCACATTAGTATATGTGAGGTGGGAAACTTTTCAAGATGGGTGGTGACCATGGCAGCCATTTTAAAGTCGGTCATTTTGATTCCAACGTTTTGTTTTTGTAATAGGAAAAGGGTCATGTGACACATCAAACTTAATGGGAATTTCACAAAAAAACCACAATGGTGTGCTTGGTTTTACCGTAACTTTATGATTTCACGAGTTATTTACAAAGTTTCTCTTTGTTTACAGCCATTGACATATCGCCGAGGTTAACACGTGAGTAGCGTGCATCGGGGGGGGGGGGGGAGACGGCATCCTCCGTGCCTTCAAATATGATGCAGGTATTTAACTTTTTTTTTTTTATTTGGCCTCGGAAGTCTTTTAAGCATCTATAAACATGGTTTGATTTTTTCCCCCCCCTTATTTTGGCTTTCTATAAAATCAGTAAGGTCAGTATCACCAACTATGATGTGAAAGGTTACCCATCCCAAGAGAAGGCCAATGAAGCCCATTATTATTGGCTGGGTTCTAGTCTACCAATATCTGAGTTGGAAGAGAAGAAAAAAAATCTATAAACATGTCGTAGATCTAACTATGCATGGTCCCACAGCAGTTACGGCAATCACTTCTCTTTCCACCCTCATTCTCCCTCACTCCCTCTTTTGCTGTACTTTCTTCCTCTTTTTTTTCCCCCTCTTGTTATTATTTACCCTCTAGTTCTCCATCTCTCTCATTGTCTCCCCACCTTTCACTTACACTGGGTTGGGGAGCTGATAAAAGGTAAATCCAGTTTGCAGAAAGGAGGCACCTGAGGAATCTTGTATCAGCTTTTTTCTCTCTACAGAGTGGAGCTTCCATATGACCAACTAGGCAATTACATATTTATGGAATATACAAACTTATCCTTTAACAGATGGAGATCTCCACAATGCAGAATATCATAACACTGAATTCATTAGAAAACACAATTTATCTGCTAAGAAAACACAAAAGGTTGCAGCCAAAACAGCACCCCTGCATTTGTAGGAAGCTTTAGGGATGCGTGACGCTATCGTTTGAAAAGGGCTCCAAAATTTGTGTGTAAAAAGGGCTCCGCCATAGACTTTAATGTTATTTGCTGTGATTCACTGCTATAAGTGGCTAAAAGGGCTCCCTTTATTTTATTTTGTCTATATCATGTTTATATTTGCTATATCATAGAAATGTTTGCAGTTTCAATAAAGGACCTGATTTCACTTACACTATATGCCCAAAATACAATAACGGCTATATTTTTAGAACTACATTTTGACCTCATTTGTTTCATATTATTTCCAGCTAGTACAATCCACACAAAATACCATTTATTTTGATCAAGCCAAATACCGGTTATATCTTTTCAGTATTGCACCTACAAAGATCATTTTGAATGCCATTTATATCTTTGTAATTAAATTCGGCTATAGCGATCATGGAAAACACTGGTTACATCTTTCAAAAAGATCTCACTAAATACCATTTATATCTTCAAAATAAAATGAGGCTACAACAATTGCACCAAATACCAGTTATATCCCTCAAGAATTGTGGCTACAACAATCTCACTGAATACCATGGTTGTGGCTAGGCAACACCATGGGGGTTTAAGGTTAGGCTTGGGGGGGGGGGGGGAGGGGGCTGGTTAAGGTACCGCACCACTATGGGGGGTTAAGCTTAGGCACCACCATGGGGGGTTAAGGTTGGGCACCTCCATGGGGGGAGGGGTTATGGTTAGGTATTTCTATGGAGGAGTAATGTTAGGCACCATCGGGGGGGGTTACAATTAGGTTTCGGGGGATTAAGGTTAGGGTTAGAATTAGGGTTATATTCTAATAACACCTTTTATAAACAGAGTCACGCTCATTAGCTACTTATGGGTGCCCTTTTATAAACAAAATCATGTTTATTGACTACATCCAGCTCCCTTTTATAAATAAACTCACATTTGTCGGCCATATCCAGCGCCCTCATAAACAAAATAATTTTTACCCGCTACGTCTGGCACCCTTTTATAATCAAAATCCCATTTATGAGCTATATCCAGCACACTTTTACAAGCAAAATCACGGTTATCAGCTATGTCTGGCTCCCTTTTATAAACAAAATCGTGTTTAGTGGCTATATTCAGTGCTCTTTTGTAACCAAAAACACATTTAACGGCTACATCTGCCTTTGTGACTGTTGTGAGGCAAAAGCTGCATTGTTCAAACCCTGTGGAAAATGCAGCAATGAATTTGTACCTTTTAAACTAAAATGGAGATTACATCCATTCAACTTTTATCTGCTGTCAGTCATCATGGAAGTTATATTACATCCAGCAATGATGCTCATAATTCCATAACTGATTGGAATAAGATTTTCTAGTAGGATCATTGTCTCATTTTAACATTTTATGGCTTCAATCACTTTTCAATATTTCAGTTCTTGCACATCTATCAGATGCAGAATTTTATTAGAGCATTTTCTGGATTTCCTCTACATTTTCACACCACTAGTTTGAAGCAAGGAATAAAAGAGATCCCATCAGAACAGACAAATCTCCTAGCGGAGAGAGACTCCGTATAGGCACAAGAGACACAGAAAACTGTAGATGAAAGAATAATATTGATACTTCTTTCTGAGATCTTATCTATGTTCTCTGCTTTCCACTTTTTTATACAGCAAGGATCATCTGACCTTAGCTAAACACAGCCCATTTGATGCTAAATATCATATTTGAAGTTGGGCTGGCTTACTTTTTTGTTTGGGCAGTGTTTGAAGTACTGCTATTGAAGTCTCTTTTCATAAGACACATTAATAATATTGGCCCTTCCACTGCAAATCCTACAAGTGATTTCAGCATCACTGCTCACATTTTTGTTGAAAAAGTGCCACAACATTTTTTGCCATATTACAGATATGTATGTTCACCTTTGAGTAGCTAACTTTATCTAAGGGCTTTTATGTATTTTGTATTTTGTAGATGCTGACATCTACAAAATACAAAATACACCTGTCAGCGCCTCCTCCCTTTTATTCGCCAATAACTTTATTACTACTTATTACAACAAAATGATTTATACCTTGTTTTTTTTGCCACCAATTAGGCTTCCTATGGGTAATACATTTTGCTAAGAATTATTTTATTCTAAATGCATTTTAACGGTAAAAATAAGAAAAAAAAGGAAAAATTCATTATGTCTCAGTTTTCTTCCATGAATTTTTATAAAAAAATGAAATGTTTTTCTGTATATTGACACACACATTTTATTTGCCCATTTGTTCTGGTTATTGAACCATTTAAATCATGTCCCTATCAATGTATGGTGACAATATATTATTTGTAAATATAGTTGTAATTTTCCAGATTTTTTTTTTGGGGGGGGGGGGGGTTGAGTCAAGTCCATAACTGCAAGCCTTTATGTAGTAAAATAAAAAAAACAGTAATATACCCACATAAAATACATATTAAAAAAGCTGAATCCCTAACAACGGCAGGGGCAAGCGACGCATGAAAACATCCATTAACAGGCTCCAGCAGGATGCTTTAATGTAGCGGCTTGCCGCTGAGTGGTTAAAGGATACCCAAAGTGACATGTGACATGATGAGATAGACATGGGTATGTACAGTGCCTAGCACACAAATAACTACTGTATGCTGTGTTCCTTTTTTTCTTTCTCTGCCTGAAAGAGTTAAATATCAGGGTATGTAAGGGGCTAACTCAGTCCTGACTCAGACAGGAAGTGACTACAGTGTGACCCTCACTGATAAGAAATTCCCCTTTTTATCTCTTTCTTGTTCTTAGAAGCCATTTTCTGCTAGGAAAGTGTTGTATAGTTGGAATTTCTTATCAGTGAAGGTTACACTGTAGTCACTTCCTGTCTGAGTCAGGGCTGAGTCAGCCACTTACATACCTGATATTAACTCTTTCAGGCAGAGAAAGAAAAAAGGAACACAGCATAGTTTTTTGTGTGATAGGCACTGTACATACACATGTCTATCTCATCATGTCACATGTCACTTCGGGTATCCTTTAAAGGAGTACTATAAGGGGGAGAAAGAGTTGAACTTATCTGGGGTTTCTAATGGTCCCCTTCAGAGGTTCTGTGCCTGCGCAGCCACTCACTAATGTTCCACTCACCAGAAGTACACTCCCAGTGATGTTAGCGGGAGCGAGGATGTGGCCGCGCAGGCACAGTTGTTTGCGACATTAATGTCACAAGTTCCAGAAGTGAACCTGTGGCGGGGACCGGAGCATCTGTGAGTGGCTGCGCAGGCACAGGATGTCTACGAGGGACCATTAGAAGCCACAGGTAAGTTCAACTCTTTTTTTTTCCTTCTACCCCCCTTTAACCTCTTGAGGACTGCAGGGCTAAACCCCCCTAGTGACCAGGCCATTTTTGGTAAAATTGGCCACTGCAGCTTTAAGGCCAAGCTGCAGGGCCGCACAACACAGCACAGAAGTGCCCCCCCCTTTTCTCCCCACCAACAGAGCCCTCTGTTGGTGGGGTCTGATCGCTCCCCCATGTTTATTTTTTTAATAATAAATATTATTGTTCCTGCTTTAAAAAAAAAACTGTGTCTTTAAAACCCTTCCCTCCCTCCCTCCCTCCCCACAGCCAGCCAATTACAGCGATCGGCTGTCATAGGCTTCTGCCTATGAGAGCCGATTGCTCTCTTGTCCCCCAGGGGGACAGCCGTCACACACGGCTGTCCCCAGTGCAGCGCTGCTGCGCAGTGTAAATAGATGGCGATCATGCCGTCTAACAGTCTCCCGAGCAGCAATAGCCGCTCAGAGACTGAAGAGGGGACGGAGCTCCGCCCTCCAAGCATGAGATGCGTGCGTGCGATCTCATGCAAATTACAGCCCCAGGACTTTACGCCAATTGGCGTTAGGCGGTCCTGGGGCTGCCGCCATGGCCACGCCCATCGGCGTGACGCGGTCGGAAACTGGTTAAAGGACATTTGAACTGAGAGGGATATGGTGGCTGCCATATTTATTTTCTTGTAAACAATATCAGATTCCTGGCAGTCCTGCTGATCTCAATGGCATCAGTAGTGTTTAAATCACACACCTGAAACAAGCATATAGCTAATCCAGTTAGACTTAAAGGAATACTATCGATTGAAACGACTTTTTTTTTTTTTATACTCTATATTAGTGTACACATTACCACTAGTGCTATGGGCACTTTATTTATTCACCGAGGTCTCTCTCTCGCTATCCCTGCTTAAAAATTAATTTCTTACACAGCTCATAGTAGTTTGGGTCACCCTGAGCTGCTTGGTTACTCTGTCACACAGCTCACAAATATATTTCACTGTGTCTCTCGCAGCATGCAGGAGACATGAGGAGAAATAGGCTGATCTGAGGTGGTAACAGGTAACTAAATGAGCTGTAATATTGCTGGAATATAACTAGCTATAACACTAGTCTGTGTTTACACTCAGACTGGTTGCCTGGCTGCCTGCTTGTGGTGATTCACTCCAGGCTGCATCCACTTTACAAGCTGCTGAGAGGGGCAGACCACTGTCTACAATTAGCATTATTAGTATCTTTATCAGTCAAGAGAAGCAAAGATAATAAACACACATTGCTAGAATCTTTAACCCCTTACCACCATATCAATAAGATTATTTCAGCAAGGTGATAATTAAACTATAAACTGAGGAGTTGATAATAACTCCCCTGTGCAGAGACATGGTCTAGCCCTCTGGGAGCTCAGTATTTAGATACATTTTGTATCCAACACTGACGCCAAAACTGACGGAGGATTTTACAGCTGAGAGGAACAGCTGTGTGAGGAATCAAATTGCTCCTAGTACTTGTCCTAATGTGTGCTACAACATACAGCATTTAAAAATAAATGCATACATCGATAGTATTCCTTTAAGTCAGAAACATCTGATCTGTATGCTTATTAAGGGTCTATGGCTAAGAGTATTAGAAACAGAGGCTGAGCAGGACAGCCAGGCAATCTACATTGTTGAAAAGGAAACAAATATGTCAGCTCCCATATTCTCAGTTCAGGTGCCCTTTAAGCCTTGAGGCAGCCGTTGTGCTACATCCAGAGGTGTCATCCTGTCAGAAGAGACTTTTTTTTTTTTTGTAAGCAAAGTGATTATGGACCCAATAGAAGAGGTTCATCGGCACCAAACAGGACCATTTCTACAGGATAACTTGCTAATGTGCTATCTCCTGTGTGAATGTACTCAGCCCTGGTTCATGCATTGTCATGACTGTCCTCTTGTTTTTGTTTTTGTCACTGCCTCTTTTCTGTATTTAAAGTTTATATCCACATTTTTGTAAAGATCAGAGTACCATTGTGTGTGGAAACAGTAGCGCTGCCAATAACACTTAGAATTTTTTTATATTGGATCCAATACAGATGTTTGTATCGCATCCAGTACAAAAAATTTAATTTCCCACCTAATTTAATGATGCT
Source organism: Hyperolius riggenbachi (assembly GCF_040937935.1). NCBI lineage: Eukaryota > Metazoa > Chordata > Amphibia > Anura > Hyperoliidae > Hyperolius > Hyperolius riggenbachi. The sequence goes on from NC_090648.1 coordinate 229,992,069, forward strand.
GCGTGCGACCGACACCAGGGGCGCAGTCTCATCAGTTCCACAACTGAGGCATAGTTGGGGCCACATCTCGAACACCATGAATTAAAAAGACACTGAAGCGAAAAAAAAAATATGATATAGTGAATTGGTTGTGTACTATGAATAATTACTAGAAGATTAGCAGCAAAGAAAATATTCTCATACTTTTATTTTCAGGTATATAGTGTTTTTTCTAACATTGCATCATTCTTTAATATGTGCACATTACACAACACTCAGCATTCAAAATGAGTCTTTCAGAGCAGTCTGTTAAGTAATGACCTCTCCTCTAGCAGAGGCAAAGTAAATAGTCCAGGAACAGTTGAGATAATAAAAGTCAGATAACAGCCCTCTCCAGGACTAACTTAGTGGGAAAGCTTAATGGCTTGTTTGCATAGAGATAACAACTGGAGTTTCTCAACTCTTTCTGTACTGGAAACAATTACACTGATGTATCTGATCTTAATGTTTTATTTCTTAGCTGTACTACACATACAAATCATAATATCATCATTTTTTTTCGCTTCAGTGTCTCTTTAAGAAAGAGAAAGAATGCAAGGTCTTGAAATCAGATGGAACAGGTGCCTGTATCAGCACTGTCACATTTTTATGGTCTGGAAATAGTCCTTTCTGTGATACAATATGACCCAGGAATGACAATTGCGTTTGTCTAAATTGGCATTTAGATTGATTCAGTTTCAGTCATGCAGATTCTATGCGGTTCAACACAATGCAGAGGTACTTATCATGAAGAACCAGAGTTGGAGCATATACAATGATGTTATTATTATTTATTGGATTTATATAGTGCCAACATATAATACAGCACTGTACAATACATAAGATTATAGACATGGGTGACCAACAACACAATACAGGTAGTAAGCAATAAGGTACACAACACAATACAGGTAGTAATACAATGCCAGATCATACACTGGAGTGGAAGTCCCAGTAGTACAAGTTCACATTAATCTGGGTAGAGTATACAATCAAGTATGATACACAAGATGATGTCATCCAAATAGCACTGTACACCAGGTACATTACTGAGAATTAAACACATCCAGGCCATAAGGCCTGCACAGCCTTAAACACAGCTAGTCCATAAGGTACATGTTTGTAGCGGAGCAAACCTTCATGAGTAATAAATGCAGTGAGTTCTCTACTTTCCTCAACTAGCAGCACTTGATGATGTGCACATTGAAGATCCAAACTAGAAAAGAAGTTAGCTCCTCTGAGTTCTGAAAAAAACATCATTAATATGTGACAAGGGATAATTTTGAACAACAATGGCTTTATTTGGTTTGCGAAGGTCATTCTATTACCTCCTGTTTTCTTTGTGGTCACCACAATAGGGAAAATACACTCTGAAGCATCAATTTTCTCAATCATATCTTGCTCTAGTAGGTTTTTTTTAGCTCTTGGGAGACAGCTCCTCTGCCCAGAGAAAGGTAACCACCTTAACTTCTTGACATGTGGGCATACTTTAATTTTGGGTACAAAGTTCTTTGCACAGCCCAATGCATTGTCCATATGGGACGATGCTGGATACTGGTTGTATTTGAGAATATGAAGCTATTGTGATAAGACCATCCACTAATTGTAATTTAAATACAGTGAACAAATCTCTGCTCATTATAGCTGAACCTTTCTTTACAATGTAGAATTCAGCATGTACACAGTCAATGGCAGACAACCAAGCACAGGAATAGGATCACTTAGATAACTCACTAGCTTCACAGTAGGTACAATAAGTGAGGTAAACCAGTCAACATAAATGCCCACCGTTCCAGGGCCAATAGGCTACAAGCAGATATAACAATAGGTTTGCCTCCTCTCAGTTCAGTAAATTTGTGTCAATCACACACAACCGGCCGGGAAGCCTTGGTTGTGCGCGCAGCAGCCAGCATTTGTGGACCTGACTTATACAGCCCGTGCATGCATGCGGAGCCTAGCCAGAGGCCTATGTACGGGGGAGAGCCCATGTAAAAAGTTACTCTGAACGTGCTTTTAATCCAAGGATATGTGAGTGCAATGGCATTTTATATACAATAAATTTTAACTCGTATTACGCCTTTTTATTTAAGGTTGGAGAATTGAACATCCATTTAATGAGCTGCTGGTCTGAACCTGATGTGGATGCCAGGGAGGTGAGGATCTACCCTTATAACGTTCCCAAGGTGTCTACAGGCCCTAGGGGGTCTTGGAATCCGGTGAGTCTCACACAAAAAGGAGTGGTGGAGGTCCTTAGTGTCAGTGAAGATCATATTGATATTCTACCTGAAGTTTTAGAATTGAGATCTAGCTCCTTTCTCTCTGCATTGGATTTAACCTGTGGAGTGTCATCTTTATGAAGTTTATGTGGACTGTCATTCTTCTAAACTATGTAATAATTGGAGCACCATACCTCTCTTACCTCTCTGATTGACACAGTAAGGGCTGATTCACACTACGAAAGCTTTTTTTTTTAAACGCCAGGGATTTTAAAAGTTCTTGCTAATGCAATGCTATGGGGGATTTTTACAAAACCACATCGCTCCAGTGTGAAAACTCACATAGAATAACATTAGCAAGAGCTTTTCAAATCAAAAGCACTTAGAAAAGCTCTTGTAGTGTGAACGAGCCCTAAATGATCAGCAAAACTCAGTATACAAAGGCGCCAGAGTAGAGTAAAACTTTTTAAAAAACATTTAAAAGCAGAGGGGGATGTTCCCGCAGGGCGATTGTTTTGCGGTTTTTGGTTTTTGACCCTGCATATTTAGGCATGCGAAAGCAAATGCTTATTTGCATGAGCAATGTCTCGTTATTAGCCAATAGGCCAAATTAGCAAAGCCAGATTTGTCAGGTTCACTTGGTTGATGCACACATTTTCTTTCTCTGTTGTAATTAGCATTGCATTTCTTTTTTCTGAGGGCAGGTAGTGAGTGGCTTGTTTTAGGAGGTGAGAGCCCTGGAGCAGGCTATTTGCGCCTGTCCGCCCCTTATGTGTTGCGCCCAGGTTATGCGCATATAGCAGAACGCAATGGACGTTTAGGTAAGTGCCTGTTTTTAATCTTGGGAGGTGTGTGCGGGCGGTTCTTCCCGGCGCTGGCCACGCTGGGGAGATCGCCTGCACCCCCCAGCCTCCACCTCCGGGGTGCCGTTGTGTGAGTTCCGGGCGGTGAGAGTGCCTGGGACCCCCGCGGCCCCCCGGTTGTATGGGGGCAATGGGAAACCTACTCGTGGCGCCCCTGGATAGTGCTATATAGCATGAACTAATTCCCGCAGAGCGATTGTTTTGCGGTTTTTGGTTTTTGACCCTGCATATTTAGGCATGCGAAAGCAAATGCTTATTTGCATGAGCAATGTCTCGTGATTAGCCAATAGGCCAAATTAGCAAAGCCAGATTTGTCAGGTTCACTTGGTTGATGCACACATTTTCTTTCTCTGTTGTAATTAGCATTGCATTTCTTTTTTCTGAGGGCAGGTAGTGAGTGGCTTGTTTTAGGAGGTGAGAGCCCTGGAGCAGGCTATTTGCGCCTGTCCGCCCCTTATGTGTAGCGCCCAGGTTATGCGCATATAGCAGAACGCAATGGACGTTAAGGTAAGTGCCTGTTTTTAATCTTGGGAGGTGTGTGCGGGCGGTTCTTCCCGGCGCTGGCCACGCTGGGGAGATCGCCTGCACCCCCCAGCCTCCACCTCCGGGGTGCCGCTGTGTGGGTTCCGGGCGGTGAGAGTGCCTGGGACCCCCGCGGCCCGTTGTATGGGGGCAATGGGAAACCTCCTCGTGGCGCCCCTGGATAGTGCTATATAGCATGAACTAATTCCCGCAGGGCGATTGTTTTGCGGTTTTTGGTTTTTGACCCTGCATATTTAGGCATGCGGAAGCAAATGCTTATTTGCATGAGCAATGTCTCGTGATTAGCCAATAGGCCAAATTAGCAAAGCCAGATTTGTCAGGTTCACTTGGTTGATGCACACATTTTCTTTCTCTGTTGTAATTAGGATGTTAAGGTGGACTCACCTCCCTCTTACAAAAAAAGAAAACTCACTTGAGTCTCGATAAAACAGAATTGACAAATAATTTATTAAATGCAACGCGTTTCGCGGGCGTGACCCTGCTTCCTCAGGCAAAAATGGGAGCATAACTCAGTGGGGCAAGCAATAGGTTTGAGCACCTCTGTATACTGAGTTTTTGCTGATCTTCTAGTCCACCCTGGGTGGAGGGGTGCATCCCCATCTACTATCTACAGAGAGCGACTTCTTAACCCGAGTGGGGTCAGGTCCTAAAGCTCCCCACCTGCCTCTAAAGTGGTTGCCTATGGGTAACCTGTGTTTGTGAGTATATATACATAAAATTTTATTGAACTCTTCATTTTACCTGACAATACTGCACCATATTGGGCTCTCGATTCTCTTCTTGTTTTTAAGCAGAGCCCTAAATGATGTATTTGCAAAGTACGGATAGATTTCCTCAGGTAGTATAGAAACTGCAGAACCTGAGTGTTAAAAGAAAGGAACAAGAACACAGCCCTAGCTAATGCTTTCCTTACCTATCTGCAGCAAGTCTGACCGTGCTCTCGCTAACAGTCAGCAGCCAGCAGAGAATGAATTAAATATGGCCACCGCAACTGCTTTTTAATAGGGGGATGAGGGATCCAGGTGGGGTTTCTAGTTTGGCTGCCATGTGTCTGCTGACTGTGAGGTAAGGGGTCAAAGTTTAGCTCCATGATGCTGTGTAGGGGGTGGGTCAAACACGCCATATGTTTGCAGTTCGCCAAGAAGGCAAACAGAAGGCATCTCTACTTCCTATGTCCACTGGTGGGTCTAAAGTAGACACTAAATTCTGGTAGATATACAGTATGTAGAGATGATCTATGAGAAGAGCAATTCGGCCCCCAAAAAAGTTACACAAAAATCAATGTTAATATCTAAATTTAATTCTTAACATGATCGGCAGATTTGCGCTTATTCTAATGATAGCCTGCATTGTGTTAGTTCATCCAAAGGTGCAGCAATCAATTGTGTTAGTTCATCCAATGGCGCAGCAATCATTTAACAGTGAAGTGGTTTCTTATAATTTCTTTGCTTTTACAATGCACAAAATAATTTCAACCTACATGAATTACACACCATGCAATTTCCCATAAGTTAGACGTCAAATCGATTATTTCCAACACATCCTATCTGATTTCCTATCATTTGTGTACAGAAGTGGTCGGAAAATCAATCAGAAAAAGGATTAAAAATCAGATTCCCACCTGTCGGAATTAATCGATTCGACAAGTCTATCTGACAGGAAATTGCATAGTGTGTACCAGGCATAACAAGAAGTGGGTATGAATCCTAAATTGTGTGTATTCAATCTACTATCCAGTTTTAAACCATTTTTTCTACTTTAAGAGACATGGCCTTGGATCTGCTGCCAAGCTTGATCACTCCTGATAGAAATATATCTCATAGTGATAGAGCAGTTTGGTTATAGAAACACTGTACACATTTGAGACCAAGAGGCCCTTTAATCAGTGATGCAATAACACAGTGTGACATAACTGTTATCAGTTTAATGAACTATTATTATGGCTAATTAACTAATAATATGGCTATTCAAATTTGTAATGAGTTTCTAGAAATGACTTTTATTTGTTTATTGTAACTCGAAAAACTACAGTAATAACATATACTTGCTGTAGAATAAGATCAGGAATATTGCTGGTTAGATGTAATCCTGGTATGTATGTGTGTGTAAATGGGGAAAAAATTGTTATGCTTGACGAACAAACATAAATGATGCCTTCTTTATCAAGCATGTCTTATTAACTGTCAGTGTGGGACAAATGGCCAGACCAGAATGCAATATCTTCAATGCTAGACTTAAGCTTTCAGTGCAGCACTGAGACCTACATTAAATTGCAGTTTCCAGTTATCTGTCTGTTGCAGGTGTTATGCAGTGACTAATGCTGGAAAAATTGCATCCAAATCACAGGTGTGTGGATAAACCTTAAATTTAACACCGTTCATTTATTTTCATAATTTAAAAAGATCCTGTTGCCGTCTACTGTGAACCATTGAAGTGTCTAAAATATCTCAGTGCCTCATGACTCAGTGAGGCAGTGAGGAATAATATTTCTTTTATTAGTTTTCTCAGGAGGCAATCAGTTCACATTGTGAGGATTTTACCCCATTGTGTCAGTGTTTTCATTCAGGAGCAAACTATGAGTAATAGGAAATGTGTCACTTCGATGCTGCTTATTTATGACCCACAGCAGTATTCCACTTCAAGGCTTGAAGAAATATAGGAATTCAGTAAACAGTACTGTGGGGTATTCATACTCCTCCATTCCCATGGTTATCCTATTACTGTGCACTCCATTATCCACAGACTTGGATAATATTTCTACATTCTTGTTAGATTTACTCAAAAGCTCACCAATAAGAATTCATTAATCCACATCTACTATCAGGATTTTCAGAGCTTGACAATGAGTAAGATGCAATCAGTAATGCAGCTATACACTTGTGGGTCTCACCCATCGATATCCGGCAGATTTGATTACTCTGATCTAATCTGCTAGAAATTGATACCGCAAACTATACTAAATCGATCGATTTCTGCCCACAATTGATTGATCCGGTCAATTACGCAGGACAGAAATTTTGCTCAATCGGTGGTGGATTGGGAGTGCATAGCTAGGGGTATTTAAATTCAGCAGTGTTGACGCAGAGTGTTGGCAGCAGAGCTAACTCTCACCTGTCCTGCTGTCATGCCTCCTCCCACATTTGGTGGCTTTTCTCCAAGCTGCAGCACTTCTCCTCCTGTATTTTTCTCCCTTTGTTATGTGAAAAAATCTGGACCTCAAACACTGGAGGTGTGGCAGGACAGGTGAGGGATATGCTGCAAACACCTGGGGGA